>NC_083719.1:14443214-14752500 GCF_028564815.1 Eubalaena glacialis
AGCCATGACTTACTTCCCCAGATCTCTATCTTGAATGCAGCTTCAGTTTTAAATTGTAGATCTGTATACTCAACGGCCTGCTTGGGCATCTCCACTTGGATGCTCCTAAGCCCAAACTCAGCATGGACAAGGCTGAGCTCCCCCAACACCTGCCTCTTCTCAGTCACATCTTCACAGATGGCACCATGGTCTACCCAAATGGTTGATCCAGAAACCTAGCAGTCATCCTATAAAAGTCAGCCTCCTGCCCGCCCCCAAACCCAATCAAACACCTAGATTCTACCTCTTAGCATATTTCATACTCCAGCTCCCCCAGGATTGGTTTGGAACCCCATCATTTCCCATCTGGTTTGCTGGTCACCTCTCCTCCTAGACCGGTTATACCTGCTGGACTCATCCATCACCTGCAGCCAGACTGAGTTTTCCCAAAACTCACCTTTGACACTGTCCCCTACCAGCCTTCATAAATGAATTCAAGGTCACTAACTCACACACAGTGCCCTTCTTCACCTGCTCTTGACCACCTTGCCAGCCAGCTGCACGCAACCTTCACTGCAGCATCTTGCATGTCCTGCAGCTGGACAAATGCACCACGTTATTTGAAATCTGTGCTCGTGCTGATCTTCTGCCAGGAACGAGCCACCCTCCCTCTTGGATGAATTCCTCTAGGAATTCCTTCAAAATTCGGCACAATTAGTGCCTCAGCTGGAAATTCTTTTCTGACCCCCTTGTACCTCTTCCTGCGATGCTCATTCTTTGTGTTCCCAGCACTTTTATCACACTCATTGTCACCCTGAGCTACTGTCAAAGATTTGCTGTGTCTGCCTTCATCAATAAGCTAGGAGGTCCTGGTGGGACAGCGCCTTTCATTTATTCAATCTTTCAAGAAACAATTACCATGAGCAAGATGAATTTTGCATCCTTGGAGTCTCATACACAGCCTGGCACACAGGCAGGGCTGAATGAACATAGATATATTAGGGGCACACAAATTCACTGCCAATCCACCAAACAGGTTCCTGTTTTAACTGCATTCTCGTGCTCTACAGCCACCTTCTCCCTAACAAAATTACTTGCCATCCTTGTCCAATTAAACAATTAAAACCGTTAAGCGTGCAAGTTGGTTGAAAAGAAAACTTGATCACAACCGATAACTCAAGATGTTACTAAATTCAAGCTCTTATATTTAGAAATGACATTTCCATTTAATTTGAGTGAATTTCTGACTCATATTCCCTCCTTGTTGAAAGGAATCTGACCCAAAAGAGGCAGGAAAGGGAAAAAAAAATTAACAAAAACAAAGTTCCTAATTGCCACCATCATGTGCCGATGTAGAAATGGCAACTCAAGAGCATAAATGTTTGGTCAAGTTTAAAAATACACAGAGTCAAACAGATGGTTACAATCATCTTTTGGCAACACCAGTCTTGATTTCATGTGGGAAAAAAAAAAAAAAAAACACCCTGACAAACCACACTGTATTCAGCTGTTCCTGGTATGAGACAAATGCCAAGCCTGCTGGCCATCCGGTCTTCGGGCCATCCATGAGAGGCGCGCTGTTACTTGACACTGGCTTTGGAAAGGGACAGAAAACAACCCCCAAAAATTTTCTCTGGGAAGACTGAACTCAAGGAAATGAATCTCAGCTTTAGATTTGCAGGCCTGCAACAGTGAACTCCACAGCCTGCCCTGCCCGGCGTGAACACTGCGGGCAGCCCAGGTGAACTCACTTGCAATCCACACGTCGTCTTCAACTGGCTGCTGCCTGCCAACACCTTTTGCAGGCTTCGAAGTTAATTCAGGAACAACATCAAACACATTTACAGATTCGGTCTGGAAGGCCACCTAACCGGAGGAGTATATTTTTGAAACACCTAAAAATACATGAGCTGTGAAGCATCTTCTGTGCTTACACCAGCAGTTATCTTTAGACACAGCCCCACTTCTTCAAATGGGCTCGTCTGACTCTCAGCTCTGTCCTGTTTGTCCGGCAAGACCAACAAACGAACCCATGAGGTGGGTGGAAGAGAGCAGGGCTTCCTCTGGAGCCTCCCCAAGCCCATAATTGCAGCCGAGCCCCAAGGCTCCCTGAGGCCTCACCCTGATGTGTTTCCAGCCATTCCTTAGAGGCTGGGAGAGGAGGCTCGCCCATGCAACTGACCCAGAGCAGGATGAACCTTATGATGGAGACAACGTGTTTCTCTTCCACTGGGCAGAAAACAAAACTGCCACACCACGGAGCCAGCCTGGCTGCTCCTCCACTGTGGACCCGGAGCTGACAGTCAGTACAACAGAAGCCTCAGCTGCTCTGGCCCACGTGGTGTGTAGACGCTGGGTACAGAATCTGAAGTGATCCGGGCTCCAGAGAATACAATGCAACAGGCATCCAGAACCCAGCTCGTCTCGCCCACTCTCCTCTCCTGGCGGAGCTGCCAGCACTGCGCGCAGGGCCATCAGGGCCCGACAAGGCTGGGCGTCATCACCGCCAGCCCTGCTCCTTCACCTCCTCCGCCACACGTCTCGTATCTAATTTCCTCTCGCTCACCGCCATCTCTACTCTGGTCCAAAACGCTCATCTCTACACCTCTGAATTATTGCCACACTCTCCCAGCCGATCTACCCTCTATAGACTATACCACATCACTTCCCTATCAACCCTCCTAAATTTTTTCTCAGGGAAATTCTCTCTTCAAAAGCCTTTAACAAGGACAGTGTAGCCTCTTTACCACCAAGCCCAAACGCTGCTGCCTAGCTTTAAGTAAGGTAGCGTTTTTAGCATGACTGACATCTTGGGCCAGATAACTCTTTGTGGTGGGGCCGTCCTGCACACCTTGGGATGTTTAGCAGATGCCTGGCCTCTACCTACGAGGTACCATCAGCATCTCTAGCTACGGCAACCGGAAATGCCTCCAGAAAGTGCCAAATATCCCCTGGGGGTCACATCACCTGGTTGAGAACCACTGCTTTTAAAGGTGTCCTGACTCCAACCTACCTATCCCACTAATTATTTGATGTTCCCCAACACACACCAGATTCCATCAGCAAAGGAACCTTCTCCCAGTTTAGTGAGGCCATCGCACCAAATGCACTCTCATCTCTCCACCTTCATGGATGGCGTCTCACTAGCCTTTCCTCCTGATCAACTCTCATCCCTCCTTTGCAGTATCATTACTGCCGCCCCCTCCACAGGGCTCTTCACGGCCAGCTCCGGCTTTCTCACCCACCTATTTGTTCCCTCTCCCCATCTCTTATCTCTCTGTACGACACATACCCCTCCTCTCCGAGTCTTTAGGGACTTACAGGTGTGGGTACTTGTCCCCACCAGGTCTCATCAATGGTGGGAAGAGACACAGGAGGGTGGGACTCACGGGACCCTCTCCAAGGTGCCAGGAAGCTCACAGATAAGAGGCTCAGGGTGGAAGTCTGGGGTGGGGTCCCAGGTCGGGAGCTGACGTGTTGAGCAGAGTTCTCATCTGGGAAGTCGCCAGAGGATGAGAAAAGCTGACAAGGTGGAGTGTTAGACATGAGAGCCTGGCTTTCTAGGAAGGGAATCCAGTATTAGGGCATGAGGCAGGGGCTCATGCAATGCAAAGAGCAGAGCTGCTCTAACCCGGGTGTCAGAGCCAAACAGGACCAGCGGCAAGGCTGGAGTCATGGAGATCTACAGACACGGAGGTCTGCACAGCATCTGTGCCTGGTAGGAGCAGCGCCAAGTTCCAGGCAGGAACTTGCCAAATAAAGAGCTGGTGGTATTAGATGAGAAAGATGGGGAGAGAGGTACAAAGGTCAGCAAAGTTCCTAAAGTGCTTTCACTTGCCATTTTGTTGTAAAACAGCCCTGTCAGATTGGGGGGGTGGTTATGATATCTGACCTTTAAAAAACTTTTTTTTAATTGCCGTAGAAAAATCAAATGGTTACTACAGAGCCCAAGACGAGGTGAGTAGAGAAAAGTGGGCTCAACTTTGGTTTGTCTACTGAGTGCTTTACCCCTTCATAGCTCTCTACCCACATTTGAACGGAGGATGCTAAAGGCTAGAAGAAATATTTTACTGGGGTCTGGTGGTGTCCTCAGACAATAAGGGTGACCCTCAAGGAGAAAAAATGTTAATGGTCCTTCTTAGCACAAAACAACAGACTCCCCTACCTGGAGATGGGTCTGCTTACCAGCAACCTCTGCTGCTCAGACCAGAAAGCCAACAAATAATGCAAGATCCAGAGTGGTGGGGGAGAGACCAGGAGTCCTTTCTCAATAACAGGACTCAAAGGAGGGCACCTATGGCAGGCAGAATAACGCACCACTCTCCGCCCCATCAAGATGTCCACCTAATTCCCAGAACCTGAGACTACATGATGTTGCAGGCAAAGGGACTCTGAAGATACATTCAAGTTGTAAGCTCTGAGACTGGGGAGTATCCAGGTGAACCCAATCTAATTGCACGGATCTTTAAAACCTGAGAACCTTTCTTGGCTGCAGTCAGAGATGAGGAGAAAGGAGGAAGAGATTTGAAGCATGAGGACTAGATCCAGGGTTGCTGCCTTTGAATGTGAAGGAAGGGGGCCTCTAGCAGCTCGGAATCAGCAGCCAGCCAGCAAGAAAACGAGGACCTCAGTCCTACAACCACAAGGAGCTGAACTCTGCCAACACCAGGTAAGAGCAGGAAACTGACCCTCCCCTAGAGGCTCCAGAAAGGAACGCCATCATGCCCGCACCTCGATTTTAGTCTGGTGAGACCCCTTCAGACTGACCTACAAAACTGCAAGAAAATTCCTTTCTGTTAAGTTGGCACAGTTATGGTAATTTGTTAAGCCAGCAAAAGAAAACTAATACAGCACCTCTGTTATAAGTCAAGTCATTTTTTTCCTCTTTTAAAGATATGGACAAGCATCACTCAGAGCTGGGATAAGAGGTGAAAAGGCTGTGCTTTCCTCAAAGGTGGTGGTTTTGTCTCGATGGGGCAGAGTCCGATAGGTACCAGCACCCACTGCAAACAGCTTCAGCAATGAAAATCGAGGTGGCTGCTACATGGATAATAACACAATTATCTAGGTCCCGAAAGGAAGGCATATAAGGGTATAATTAACTGAACTGAGCTGTAAACTGAATGTACAAAAAATCCTGTGTTTTTCCCTCAAAGGAGAGGGAAAAGGTCTTCATCCCAGGAAAAAAGACCAAGATCCTATTCACGTGGTTTACTGGGCAATTTAAGCTGTCAGGTTTACAACATCATCATGGTGGGGCTGGGGAACAGACTTTTAAAAGGCTCTGCCTTTTAAGCCTCTTCGGCAGTTTTTTTCCTGCTAATTGACTTACTTTTTCTTGACTACTAAATGTGTAACAAGAACTTGCATCTACAGACAGAAGAATATGAGTTCTGAAATAGTCACCTGTAAAAGACAGATACCAATAAAGAAATTTTAAATCTAGCTTCACCTTTATCATCAACTATGTTATTTCTAATATGAATGGCATTTGTTTTACAAACATTTATCGCACCACTGCCAGGTGCCTTGCACTGTCCTTGGCTCAAGAAAGACAAAATAGGTCCTTGGCCAACCGAGCAAGGAAACTGCTCTGTAAACAAAGTTACACGGCAGTGTCAAATACTTAATGCTAATAACGCAAGCACGGTACACGGTTCCCTGGACACCAGTAGAGGTGGAAAGGAGGTTTCTGAGATGCAAACAGAGGGGAGTAAATGCACGTGTGTTCTGCAAGCACGTGCACAGAATGGAATACACAGCCATTTTTACATAAACGTGTATGAATGCTACCTTTTCTGAAGAACATATGGAAAATGCCGTAATGTACGGACTTAATGTAAGCGCAGCCAGTCAGAGGACTAAAACGCGACTGAATTTCTCTAGGCAGGGCTGTTTGAAGACATTTGGCAAACATTAGGTCAATCTGGCAAAAATGATACTTTTCCAATCTAAAAAGAAGGCAAATAAACATCCTTTCTTTAAAGCTGAGGAAAATTTCACATTAAACCCACAAATATCTAATTCCTCCTTTTTCCCAGTTCTCCTCTCCTGGTGTAAGGGAGGATAAATTAGAGGAACCCCAATACAGAGAGGGCCTTGAGTCTCAGCACCTGCTAGCTGTTGGAAAGGCTGATATTGTTATTCATCATAATCACAGGCATACTGCCAAAGTTAAACATTAACTCCTAAAGAACAAAAATTACTAAAACATCAAGGGTTTTTACAGTATTAAAATTTGGTGTTTTTTTAAAAAAACTATGAATTTGAACGTGACTTGAAAAATAAACACCTATAAGCAGTTGCCCAGTTTATTATAAAGACTAACAGGCAGATGGAAAAGAGAAAATCTGCAGGTCAATCTTTCTTGACAGATAAAGTAATTTATGTACTTTAATGTCAAAAAGGGATTATTATAAAAGTGATTTTTAGATATTACTTTTATAAGATAAGCACAGTCACACTTCATAACAATTAAGGGAAAAATGTGCACGACTGCCTTTTATACAAGGACATGCCTCCAATCAAAATAGCAATCCCACAAATAAGATGGGTTCCCTTGAACCCAAATATCCCCCTAGATGGAACCTTCATACACTGGTTTTTTTTGGTTTTGTCTTATTTATTTATTTATTTTTGGCTGCACTGGGTCTTCGTTGCTGCTAGCGGGCCCTCTCCAGCTGCGGCGAGCGGGGGCTACTCCTCGCCGCTGTGCGTGGGCTTCTCATTGTGGTGGCTCCTCCTGCTGCGGAGCACAGGCTCTAGGCACGCGGGCTTCAGTAGTTGTGGCGCACGGCCTCAGAAGTTGTGGCTCGCAGTCTCTAGAGCGCAGGCTCAGTAGTTGTGGCACACGGGCCCAGCTGCTCCGTGGCATGTGGGATCCTCCCAGACCAGGGCTCGAACCCATGTCCCCTGCATTGGCAGGCAGATTCTTAACCACTGCGCCACCAGGGAAGCCCGGAACCTTCATACACTGTTGATGGGAATGTAAATTGGTGCAGCCACTGTGGAAAACAGTATGGTAGTTTCTCAAAAAAAAAAAACAACTAAAAATAGAACTACCATATGACCCAGCACTTCCACTCCTGGGTATATAATCCCAAAAAAACAGAAACACTAATTCAAAAAGATACATGCACCCCAATGTTCATAGCATTATTTACAACTGCCAAGATATGGAGGCAACCTAAGTGTCCATCAACAGATGAATGGATAAAGAGGATGTGGTACATACATACATACAATGGAATACTACTCAGACATAAAAAAGAATGAAATTTTACCATTTGCAGCAACATGGATGGACTTGGAGGGCATTATGCTAAGTGAAATAAGTCAGACAGAGAAAGACAAATACTGTATGATATCACTTATATGTGGAATCTAAAAAATACGACAAACAAGTGAATATAACATAAAAGAAGCAGACTCACAGATATAGAGAACTAGTGGTTACCAGTGAGGAGGGGGTAAGAGGCAATATAGGGGTGGGGGGAGTGGGAGGTACAAACTATTGGGTATAAGGTAGGCTCAAGGATGTACTGTACAACACGGGGAACGCAGCCAGTATTTTGTGATAACCGTAAATGGAAAGTAACCTTTAAAAACCGTATAAAAATAATAAATAAATATCCCCCTAGATGGGCTCCAGAGCCAGAAAAAAAAAGTGAAAATCCATAAAAGGAGAGAAATCAAGAAAATGAGAAAAAAAAGCTTGAGCTCTGCTTGTTTGCAAAGCCACATTTTCCCCCAGCCATGAATTGAGGAAGTCAAACCACTCTGCGTGACTTCTTTATGAAACAGAACACTTACGAAGAGAATGCACTCACAAGAAGGAGGTCACATTACCCTTCGATATAAAGTCATCCCCCTCATAAAGTCGAGGCAATCAACATGAGAACATGATTTATGGATCCAGTCTCTAATTTGGCAAAACACCTGAAAACATAATTTTACTTAGATTAACTAGAGGTTCTCTAAAGGAAATACTCTCTGAAGACAAAAATAAACATTGACTCAAGCTGGAGGGATTTGGGTAGCTTCCCTGGCGGTCCAGTGGTTAAGACTCCACGCTTCCACTGCAGGGGGTGTGGGCTCGATCCCTGGTCGGGGAACTGAGATCCCGCATGCCGCACTGCATGACCAAAAAAAAAAAAAAAAAAAAAAAAAAAAACTGAACTGGAGGGATTTTTTAAGGGCATGAAAGTGGAACTTACATAGATTTGGTTTCTCTTGTAGCGCTGGTACAGGTTATGCATGATGGCACCCCCGTGGAGCTCAGTCAAGGTGGCCATGTCATCCACGCCCTCCTCATCCATGGGGTCCATAGCCATTACCTTCTGGTGTGTAATTGTGCTCTGCTTGTATGTGAATACCTGATGGGGGGGAATGAATTCAACGGTTGAGTTATCAGCGATGAACGGTTTCCACAGACGTTTCCCCAACTTACAATACGACCTCAGTACAGTACCAGCAAAAAGATCCAGAATCCACCAGCAAAAAACAGACTGCAGAGAACTCTTTCATTTCCTTTATACCACCTACCTATTTTTAAAGGTAGCAATTATTTTGAAAATTGACATTAGATGTTCCTAAAAGACATGAATAGTTCAAGCACTAAACATCCTTTGGGAATCACAGAAATGATAAATTTTCAGTTCACTTTTCTACCACTGATATAAAGCAGTAACAGTTAAGAAGCTGGCTGACCAAGCTTTCAGACAGTAATTTGATTTCACTGTGTAATATATTCAAAGGACCATGTGATATATTTCAAAGCTTCCTAATAAAGCCCTTCAATTTAAGTGTTACATAAATTCACCATATAGTCTGTACATTTGTTCAGACATTGGAACACATCTCCTCAGGAACGTCTGAAAAATATCCTTGGACACGATCCCCTCTCAACTGAGATATACAGCATTCATGTGATCTTTAGGCAAAACAAATCCTCTCAAATGTAAAATACAATCGGTTTGCGGGCTTGACAGCCTGTCTTCCTTTAAATTCCGAACACCAGTGGTGAGTGCTGCATACATGTTGTAGCGTGTACACAAGACAACTCTGATACTGTAGGACTGATCACAGAATGTGCGTGTATTTCTCAAATCTACACAGGGCTCTTTTATCACCACTGGTTGGGTAGAGGATTAATCACATCCAGTCAGCTCCATCCACTGACCAGTTTGACCAGTTTTACAAACTCCTGTACATAAAACAATCATTCAGTGATGGAGGCTACCTCCTATTTATTCATTGTATACTTTTACTATATTCATCCTTAAAATACAAACACCAAGATGTAAAAGCAAGATGTAAATAACACGAAAAATGCAGTCTTCATACGCACACATGCTCACGTGTGCACATACACACAACTTTTTCGAATATTATCTGCAGGTTGGGGAACTCTATTTTAAAATATCAACCAGTTGCCTTCATGGCAACAAACAGTATGTTACTGCAAAAGGGAATGACACACTAAGAAAGGCAGAAGTACCAACCCAATGGTTTCCATAAGCCACGAAAAGTGGCACGTTTTATTTTTCCAGAGAAAAATGAAAACTTCAGCCGTGGCGTTTCTGCCACATGAACCACAAGAGTCAGTCAAAACCAGTCCTGAGAAACTGCTTGAGGCCAGGGCAGACCCCAGACATCTCTTCTGAGGCCCAGCCACTTTCCCCAGCTGCCTCCTGCGCCCAGACATCCGCCAGGAGATGTGTGGTCCCCGCCTCCCGGCGAGGTGCCCACTGTGCCACGTAAGCGCCCCACAGGGTAGGACAGGCCTGTGGCCACTGAGGGAGTGCGTGCAACGTGGGCTGTGCCACAGCCAGGATAACTAGGTATTAAAGAAAAATGCGCAGGAAACTCCAGAGTGTAGGAACACTTAGGACACCAGCCCTTCACTTTAACTCATCAACACCATGGAGGAAAATTAAAGAAACAGATTTAGGCTGAGAGTAGCCTGGAAACTGCCAGAAGTGAACGGCTGAAACTCCCTGCCCTTCCCCAGCTCGCTCTATGCCTATGGGGCCAATCCGGGCAGGTTTTCCGGAAACACTACAACTGAGCAGTGTACTTGGGTTTTTCCCCTACGGTGACCGTGAGGCTACCCATGGCCAGCTGAGGGGTGCAAAGCGGTGTCGTGTCACCCTCTGCACCCAGCACCAGGAGGACCTCTTCACCCTGCCGGCTCAGCGCTCCTGCCAACACGAGGGCAAGGCAGTTACACAAGTTCCCCAGGACAATTTTCTTGTAGGGAAGACGACATGGCACCAGCACAACTGTCTCCTGCTCAAGCCCCTGCAGACTCACTCCACATCAGCAAGTCCTTCCCAGAGTGAACCCTTCTTCTACTAATCGTCTCTGAGTATACTGAGAATTCCAGAATTTGAGGATAGAAATAATTTAGAATATTACAATTGTTGTCTGTATTTCTAGTGATTCTGCTTTTTGGAAATAACCATACACACCCTACAAGTGACACTAAAGATTTATATAACGACTAAATACTATGTCAATATGTAAACATTTCATTGTCTTTTTTAACGCTCTGGGAACAGCAAGACAATGCATGAGTCCAAGTAAGCAGCTCACAGCTGGGCACCTGGTCTCTGAAAAAATGGCTAAAACTGTAAATAGAGTCCCCACCTTCGTACGTTTGACTTCCTCGTATGTTTTTAGGCACACACAGATGTGGGCACGTGGCCATTCCAGGAGTGGGAAAATCAAGAGAACTAGCATTATTCCTTCTCCTGACCTCGGGGAGACAGAATCATGATGGAAGATAACAGTTACGAAAACAAGAGGCTGTGAACAGAAAAGACAGAACCATCATGCCAAGACAGAGGCCTGCAGCTGCTCAAAACAGTGACTATTTCAAAGGAAAATGGGATAGTAGAGAAAATGTATTTGTGAAGGAAAGGCAGGGAGAACCATCCATTCAGTGATGGGTTAATATTTGTAAAGATTTTACAGTGGTGCCTGGCACATTGATAAGTGTCTGATAAATTAACGAGGAAAATCCATACATTCAAGCAAATATTTACTGGTATGTTCTAAGCATCAGGAATACAGCTTACATTCCAGTAAAGGCAAGGAAAAAACAGAAATGGACAAGTAAATACACAGCATCGCGCAGATGGTGATGAATATCTATGAAGACACAAATGAGTATAAGGTGATTAAGCACCCAGAGGGGTTACTTTATGTTAAGTGTTTGAGGATACCTCACTGATCACGTAACATCAAAGTAGAACCCTAAGGAAGTAAGGAATGGAAACAGCCCCCTGCATTCACTGTGTTAAAGCACATTGGTTGAATAAACACCTAATTTGGAAATATTTCAAAGGATTAATAAGACTCACAATCTTATTCAAGAATTTTTAAGGAGAGCCCCCCCAAACTACTAACAGTCATTCCTAAGAAACAACGAACAGCGTACTGGCTGCACAAGATAATCCCCAAACAGCAAAAAAGAAAATTCTAGGTTTAAAGAATGGAATTCTTTTTACAGGAAATTTTTGGAAACAAACAACAGCCAAAACACAATAACAAAATGAATTCCTCAAAACCCAACTCAAAATAAACTGAGTGACTTTGATGGGGCATATACTAGAAGAAAGGTGGTATGGTTAAGGAGCAAAATATAGACGATTAATAGACAGGAAATCAATTTAGAAAAAATGGGGCCTCAGAACAAATAGCTCCTGTTATAGAAATACAAGCCACTGGTCACAAGACAGACTGGATTAAGTGTGGGAGCAGAACAAAGGCCACCAATCAACACGATTGGAAAAACAACTCAGAGAAGGTCTGCCCAACGCTGGGTCCACTTCTGTATGAAAAAATGAAAAGGCATGAAGTCAATTAATTAGATTAAAAAAACAGCTGAGCCATTATCAATCCCCTTTTATTTTAATCTTAGGATAGTACAAATATGGCAGGAAACCCCCATCATGCTTACATGAGAGTTTTTATTGTCTATAGTGATATACACAGATTTTCCTTATTACAATTCGTTAGAACCCCCAGTCATAAAAATGTAACTTTTCTGATTAAAGAGAAAGAAAAAAAAAACAAAACCAAAAAACCCTCATCATGTCCTCTCCTGATGGACAGATGGGATAGAGGGTGTTCTTAATCTGGGCAACTTCATCTCCCGTGAGCCTGGCGTTTCTTCTAGAGCAGTTCTCAATTTTGCCCCCCAGGGCGCAGTTGGCAAGTTTTGTAAACATTTTTGGTTGTCACAACTGTGGGAGAGGGGAAAGGATGCTGGCATCCAGTCAGTAAAGGCCAGGAGTGCTGCTATAAACATCAAAGAATTATCCAGCCCAAATGTCAGGAAGCCAAGGTGGAGATACCGCAGTCTAGGAATGCCCTGGTATGCCATCCAACCAGATGTCTAGGTACATACCAGGAAAAATTGATGAGTCAGCCAATGCCATAAGCAAAACCTTTCCTAAAATAAAGACAAATCTTTTGGAAACAATTTTAAAAATAAAAACATTTAATAGAGGTAAATCAAAGGTCAGCACGACAATATTATATAATTTAGTTTTTGATTCGTATTTGGCCCAAGTTAGAAAGGGTGATGGTGATAAAGATGATGATGGTTACTAGGCAATGGGGTTTGCTTATATTTTTTATTATTTTCTTCTTTCTTAAATTTTTATTGGAGTATAGTTGATTTACAATGCTATATTAGTTTCAGGTGTATAGAAAAGTAAATCTGTTATACATATACATATATCCACTCTTTTTTAGATCCTTTTCCCATATAGGCCATTACAGAGTACTGAGTAGAGTTCCCTGTGCTATACAGTAGGTTCTTATCAGTTATTTATTCTATATATAGCAGTGTGTATATGTCAATCCCAATCTTCCAATTTACCCCTCCCCCCCTTACCCTCTGGTAACCATAAGTTTATTTTCTACATCTGCAACTCTATTTCTGTTTTGTAGAGCTACAGATGTTATTATTTTCTAATTGTACGTCATTATAGTCAGACAATATGGTCCACACTATTTCCATCTCTGTCTCCCTGACCCAGGGTTCTTGTACCTGCTGTTCTGGGCCACTGACATCCCATTACTCTCCTCCTTGACGTCTCCGCCCAAATGTTACCCTCTCAGAAGGCACCAGGGGTCTTGTCTGAAAGACACCCTGCCACCTTCCTCCTTATTCTAGCACGTGTGCTGTCTTCATAGCTCCTATGACGGTTTGTAATCACTCATCTAACCTATTATCTTCCTCGTTTCAAAACCATCTCACCCCCAACTCTGAAACCTCTGGTCAGTATCTTTCAACTCTTTGGACCACAACCTACAGGGGAAAATGTGTTTCACACTGTAAACTACCATACGCAGAGTTTCATACGAGTTTCGTAAAACACCACCATGTTTGGTGCATCCCAATATTTTCTATTTCTTTTAAATGTCAGTTGTGACCCTCTGAACCGACTTCACACCTCACTATCGTGAAAACCCAGTTTGAAAACTCTACAAAGGCAGGAAGCATGCCTATCTTGTTCCTCAGTGCCCAGCCTTGGTCCACGATACAGACTCAATAAATACTGAATAAATGATCCTGGCCTTCAAAATGGGTATAACATACAAGGAGAAGCAGAGTTGGGTAATGACCAAAACATGGCCTTGGAGTCAGATCTGGCTGGACTCCGTTTTCCTAGATCTATGCTTTTATAGCTCAGGAACAATGAGCCAGACACTTAACTTTCCTGGCCCATGATTTTCCCCACTGATAAAGAAAAATGATGATAATCATCCTTACTCATAGAATTACTTTGAAAACTACAGAACATAATGTAAGTAAAAGTCACAGCAATTGGCACCAACGAGGGCTTAGTAAAAGGGAGCAACTCCTATAAGGGGGTCATGGTGCAAGGAACAACGCAGAACATTCTCTAAGCAAAGAATCCAGAGTCTTAGAGACAGAGGGACCCCTACTCCTCAGACAAGGGCCTGAACACCAGCTGTGAGGGGCGGGAGAGGGTAGGCAGGGGGAGCGGCTCATTCAGCTCTACGTTTTTTACGATGATCTTGACCAGCACGGTATCTGCTGAAAACTATTTGACACAATGCTTTCTTCTTCCATTTTAATCCCTTTGCACAAATTTGGCTGGCCTTGTTTAGATTTTCTCTGGAACTCCACATTGTTTCAGGGGGGAGGACTCTCTTAATTTTCTTTCCATCTTTCTTTCGTTTACTGGCTCATGAATTAAAGCGTGATCGACGAGAAAGGTTAAGACCTTTGCCTCCTGACGTGTGGCCAAAGTGAGTGATCATGTAAACCCAAAACAAGCTTCCTCATGTCAAGCTTCACGGACTCCAGCCCTCATTGGCTATAATCTTAGGACAGGCTGCAGAAGGAACCCACCTACTTCACTGAAACTCTGCCTTGGCCTGTTTTGCTGCTGCCCCAGGAGACTGGAGAAAGTATTTGGAACACAAAAATGTGAAATCCGCTAGAAATTTCCATTAGAATCTAATCAAAGGCAACATGATACATGTGTACTCTCCTAGTGTGTGGGGGGAAAAATGGCACCAGTGCTTTGCCTTCGGCTCACATTTGTCATCTTAATTACATGGCACAGGGGGGTAAAATGATCATTATATAAATAAAGATTCTGTGACTTTAACCTCCCCCTTGAGTTTGTGAGATAACTGACTTCTAATTATAGATAAAACAAAGATTATTTTCTTTTTCAAAGACTCAAACGGGTTGTGAGATTAAGTCATTTAAACTGTCAGTGGGTTTTCAATGCCCAGTATGGCGCAGTGCATGACATTCGGGTATAAAACCAAAATAGCAAACAGGGGTGGATAGAGGGCACTGGTACTCATTGAGCCCTGGCTGCATGCGTCAGGCACACTTGATCCTCAGCAGGGGAGGAAACACCGTTGCTCATTTCTTAAAGAATCAACTCAAGAAGATTCAGAGAAGTTAGGAAACCTACCCAATAGCACACAGCACAGCTAGCATTCAATTCCTTGGGATCATGGAAAAGGTGCATCCCACCTTAGGGGGACGTTAGGTCAGAGGCAGCCTTTTGAATTCTAGCTCTGCCACTAACTGGCTGGCAATCCCTGGCACGTTCAGTGGAGTCAATGTTTAAGAACCCTGGCCCTCTGAAGGAGAGCAGGAGTGGAGAGGGGGAGGGGAACACACACTGTGCACCGCCCTCCCAGTGTGCTGGGTTTAATCCCTCACTTATTCCGTGATTTTTCATTTATTTACTCTGTCCAGCTCCCTCGGTCATTCGTGCCAGGCTGTGAGCTGGAGCCCAGGAATACAATGATGAATTAAATGGCCCCCTTCAAAGAGCTTACTGACCACCGAGGGATCAGAAAAATAAACAGGCAATCCTAACCACACGGTGGGGTCTGTCACAGAGGAAAGTCCCAGGGTCGGGTGGGAACTGGCCACGTGGGACAGACCACAGCCAGGCAAGAGCCGATACAAAGCTGAGACACAGCATAGGGCATCCGCGTAGCAGAAGGCGGCTGAGGCGGGGGCTCTGTGCACGGCAGTGGCACTTGGCCTCGGACCTAAGGGACCGAGGGCTACGTAAGCAGCTAAGGGGGGCAGACACTTGTACCTATGCATCATCACGGACAAGTCAGTACCAAATGTGACACTGAGACTGCTGTTCGAGAGACGAGATTAAAGAACAAATCTCACTACAAAATGCAATTCAAGGAGGCCAACTTTCTAGAAACTCCACGTGAAAGCGGTGTCTGAATCACCACTGGAAGCGATCGCTACACAGACTGTTGTCCCCCAAAGGGAGGGTGTCTTCCTGCTTTCATGTGCACAAATACCACTGCCAAAAGCATCAGCGGTGATACGTCCAACCCAACGAAGTCAGGAGGCTCCGGCTACCAGTCACTAACGGTCAGTCTTGACCACTGAGGCTGAACTCTCCGAGGACACTGCGGAGTGTGCAGGCAGACGGAGAGGATTAAGAGTCCAAGAAGCCTAGGACACCCCGGAAGCTAACCTGTGGACGGCGCATCTGCCCGCGGACCCGCAGAGCCGCGCTACACCACCAGCAGTGCGAAAAGCAGCTCGCTCACTTGTACCGGCACCGAAGGAAGGCCCAGACGATGCACTGGCCCTGACCCCTCCCCGGTGACCCGCAGAGAAAAAAGTTAAGGGGCACAGTGAGCTGGCATGGTTGGAAGGAATGACTAATACACAAACACGCACACACAAAAGAACATCCTAGACTATCTGCATATTAGGGAAAATAAGATCTCAAATCGGCACTTCCACACATTAGGAATTGTGATTTTATAGAAGAATTATGTACAGATTTATTTTATTTTATTTATTTATTTATTGGCCACACCGTGCAGCACGTGGGATCTTAGTGCCCCGACCAGGGATCGAACCTGTGTCCCCTGCAATGAGGGCCCAGAGTCTTAACCACTGGGCTGCCAGGGAAGTCCCTGTACAGATTTCTTTTAAATGCTAAACTCTATTACTTTTTTTTTTTTCCATAAGAGAAAAGTTCAGGAAAATCTTCTGCGCAAAGAAAAATCACGCTTGTTTCAGCTGTGCTAGGTTATGTCTTCTAAAGCTTTCTCGCTGTTGCCACCACCAGGCGGGCCCAATCTACCCTGAAAAGGACGATCTTCATGCTCCTTAAGCTAATCTTTCCACGTTGAATTCAGTGTTAAGAAAAAGATCACTATTTTCTAATGTGTTTTCATTATAGAGGTATACTAAGGTAAATTTATGATGAAATTATACTGTGCACACCTATGGTATAATCCTAGGTTTATTTTTTTAAACACACACAAGGGCAAGCACAGAGGCATACGCATACCCACACACACACACACACCAGCAACTGTACTCTTGGGCATTTGTTCTGAATAAATGAAAGCTTACGTCGGCACAAAAAATTTACACGTGAATGTTCAGAGCAGCTTTATCTGTAACGGGCAAAAGCTGAAAAAGCCAATCCCAGTTTACATGTTGTATGATTCCATTTACATAATATTCTTGAAATGAGCCAATTAGAGCAAATGAAGGCCAGACTGGTGTTGCTGGAGGCTAAGAGGGGTGGGTGGGGCGTGGGGTAGCCTGCTGGATCCTTGTGCCGATGGAGAGGTTCTGTATCTCACCTATCTGATACCCTGGTTGCGATACTGTGGTCCAGTTTTGCAAGATGTTATCATCGAGGGAAACCAGGTAAAAGGGTAATAACATGGGATCTGTCCATAGTAGTGCTTACAAATGCACGTGGATCGACAGTGGTCTCAAAACAAAAAGCTTAATTAAAAAACAAGTTTTAAAATACATGCAAAAAGCCTAGAAGAAAATATATCAGAACTCCAATAATGGGTCACAAGCTTTTGGTGTTTTTTTTGTTTTTTTATACTTTTCTATGACTTTCCCTGTTTTCTAAAGTTTTTAAACATTTCTAGGCTTAAAGAGAAATCAGTCCCATCAAAATCATTATCAATGAACATATCTGGATGCATATAACTAATTCAATGAATCTTTTAAAAATGAGTATTGTAGAACTTTCAAAACAACAACAAAAAACAAAACGAAATAATAAACCTCCCCCAAGGGTCACCAGCTATTAGAAAGGGCTTTCCTAACCCACCTATTTTACACATAGTAAGTTTCAGCCCAGAGAAACTTTACAAAGCAAGAAGCAGGGAAGGGAGGAAAGCCCAGGAACCCCAATTCTTGAGACAAATGGTTGACCAGCTCTCGCGTCTGAAGTTCCTTTACTTCTGTCCTAACGTCCTAGTGCTTGTTCTAATTCAAGCGCCCCTTTCTGATCCCTTCTTCCCCAGTTACAAGTCCAGACCCCTAACTTGAACTCTGGTATAGAATCTCCATTCCTGTAATTCCAAACCACCCTGATGTGTCAAAAGCACCTCAAAAAAAAAAACCCCAAAACACAAACAGACCTCGTCCACATCAGGAATGACACTCTCATTGTCAGCTTCCCAAGCGAGAGACCGAAGTCCACCTAAAATCCCTCCCCTCTGCTGGCCACCATGCCTATCTTCCAAGTCCTGGCAATTGATTAAAAGACCGACACCACCTGGATTCCATTGTCTCTCCACTCCCTCCTCCTGCCTCGGCTCTCACCACTCACATGTTTCACCTGGACCCCAGTAACTGCTTCCTAACTAGTTTCTCTGCCTCCAGACTCCCGTGGTATGAATCCAGTGGTTCTCAATTTGGAGGCTAAGAAAAGTTTTGAGTTTTAACTTTAATGATTAAAAAAATGTTTTTACTACTTTTAATGACAATTTTTCCAGGCATTGATAACTTAGAATGGAAAGAAACTTCCAGAGATGAAACTTTGGTTTCTTTGGCTGGTGTTTCCCAAACTGGGATCGACTAGGACCTTGAAGGGGATGCCACTCAGGTCTGAACAGCATAGACTTGGATGGATTTGAACCCCACTCTGCTGTCGATAGGCCGAGCAATCTCAACTTGCTCCGTTGACTCTGCTTTCTCACCCTCAGCTGCACCAGCTACAAAACGAGGATAATAATAATACCTACATCTCATAGAGTGTTAGGGAGAGAAAGGAGTAAGACAATGCCCATAAAGGATTTGGTACAGTTCTTGGTACTGAGTGAGCAACTCAGATATTTCCGTTGTTAGGTACTGTTACCAGTGACGTAATCTGATCGCGCCCTGATTGAAGTTCTCTCACGGTTTGTTCCCAATCACTTCCAGGATAAGCAATAATCTCCTTAGTGTGGTTTCCCTACAATGCCTTTCCTGAGGGGCTCCTGCTGCTTCTCCAGACGCATCAGTCTCTGGCCCCCTCTCCCACGCTCCCTGCTTTCCACACCGCGGTGAACCCTCTTGGGGTCTGTCCTGCATTCCTCCAGGTCACCCCTCTTTCCCACCTCAGCCACCGTGCCCCACCTGACTGCAGTGTCCTTCTCTTCCACAGCACCTTGGACAGAACCCTCTCCTGTCACCACCTTACGCTGTAATCTCCCCTCTCCTACCTCTGCCTAGGAACCGGGCATAGCCAAACTTTCAGCTCCTGGGTGGAAGTGACTGATTTCCTGGGCTACCATGATGAGGATCTGGGGCTGCAGATGGGCCAGTGAAGGAGGGCAAATCGTGATGTCTACAGCAGTTGGGAGTGAGCTGCCATCCTTGTACTGGACCGGGACTGGGCCTCATGAAAACCTCTGGGTCCTCACTGCCTAGTCAAACATCTGGCACCAGTGGCTACTTACTAACTGTCCGCTAAAGGGATGAGCACCAGCCGCCCTTCGAGGATGCTGAGGTCATATACTGAGCACCTGCGTCTGTCACCTAAAACCTAACTCCAAAGGCTGAGTTGTAAGTGAACATTTTTCATTTATGGGCTGTCTTGAAACTGCCTTTAAACTAAATAATATGACAGTAATTCCTCTTAAGTGAAATGAAAAAAGCCTATTTGAGCCAAATACCCATACATCTTGGAGTTTCAAAACAGAGTCAGAACCAATTTTATGAATCCTATCTTTCAGCATTCTGTTTTTTTGTGTGCCACTCATTTCCTAGTGTCAAGTAAGAATTAAGAGATACCATGCAAAGTATTTGTTAATCCAGTGAACAAAAATAGAATCAGAATGACTCCAGATTCTAGACTGAAACCAGAAGTCATTTTTGGCTGCTAGTTTGGTAAAATATCTACAAAGGGGCAAGAGGTCAGCTTGGCTCAAACTGATGGTACAAGAACTAGGAGAAAACACACCACCCAGGAGATAATACAAAAGGGCAGAAACAAAGCACAACAGCTTGGAACATGGAATAGTGAACTCCCACACTTTCCCTGTGTGCCAAACCCCACCACCACCAAGGAAATCTCTAGAAATGTCAGCAAAATGCTACTTGAATTACTGAAAGGATTAGGAAGAGGCAGAGGCCAGAAAAAGACTGACTAAAATATAGGTCACTAAGATGGCAAGGATCTCTTTTAAAAAGTGTAATTAATAAGAAAAATTAATTCTAGGTACTGAGGTATTTTTCCATGCACTAAAATACATGAACAAAATAAGGGGCTAAAAAAGAATACTGCTTGTTTGTTTTCCCCTGAAAAGTATCAACAAGGCATTCCTGTTTCTCTGTAAACGTCTGTGAATGCAAAAAGGTATAAAAGCCCTGCACATCTTCTGCTAGAAATCTGGTCTGAATATCTAAAAAGCCGGAGCACCTGAGGCTTACAGAAAATGAGGGGAATCTGGTTGAAATCTTAATCTGAAGAGCAAAGGTTATGGGGGGACAAACGTGGCCATGTTTCTGTCAATATCATCACTCTCTGTATAGCTTCCCATCCGCCACTGAGCTCTCCCCAAAAGAGTCTGGACATCCTTCTTTTCTGGCAATATCCTTATGAAACCTTGGCAATAACCTTATAAAAGCTAGTATCTCTTCAAATTTCAATTTTAGAATGTTATAGATTCAAAACACAGTACAAAGACAAAGGGGCCCCCACCCCGTCTCACTCACTCCCGAATGGTCCCTATTCCCATCAGAGAGTACCTCCTCCTCACAGATGCAGACGCCAACACTGCAAGCTTGACCCCCACTCCTCCTTTCACTACAACACACCTACGATACTCAGGCTTCACCCATCCACGCCAATCCACCTTCGTCTACTTTCCAGGGGCAAAGATAATGGAGAAGAGCAGATGGAAACTGATAAGAACATGATGACGAAAATTCACCAAGTGACAGCCTCTCACCTCACGGACATCTGAAAACTGAGAAGTTGCATCAAACTCAGAGCAGCCAATTCCCTCAAAGACCCCAAGATCTGCATTAGAAATGACTGGATAAATCCACATTATTTTTATCATTATATATATATATTAAAAAAGTCTTTTTTTTTTAATTCCTTTCGTCTTGATGGCTATATATGCTCCTGTTAAAAGTATGTGAGTTAACAGACTGCTGGAGGGAGTGTAAAATGGTGCAGCTGCTTTGGAGTTGTCCAATAGGGCAAACAAAGTTACCATCCGTCCCACCAATTCCACACCTAGGTATAGGCCCAAGAGAAATGAAAACAAATGTCCATGGAAAAAACTTATACACAAATGTTCCTAGCAGCATTATTTCTATATGCCAAAAAGTGAAAACAATCCAAATGTCTATCAACAGATGGGTGGGTAAACATCATGTGGTATACCTATACAATGGAATACTATTCAGCAAGAAAAAGGGATGAAGTACTGATAAATGCAAACACAGATGAACCTTGAAAGCATTATGCCAAGTGAAAGAGGTCAGACCCAAAAGGCCACACATTATATGATCCCATTTATAGCAAATGTCCAGAATAAGCAAATCCCGAGACAGAAAGTAGATTAGTGGTTGCCAGGCACTGGGGAGGATGGGAGGGGAAATGGGGAGTGACAGCTCATGGGTCTGAGGTTTCCTTCTGGGTGGTAAAAATGTTCTAAAACTGATTGTGGTGATGACTGCACAACCCTGTGAATCACCTTAAAACCAGTGAACTGTACACTTTAAATGGGTATAATCTACGGGAGGTGAATCATATCTCAAATTGTTGTTTTTTAAAAAAAATACTTGACAAACTGGAGAACACTTATACCACAGAACTCCATGCACTGGAGTGAAGGTTCTGAGCCCCATGTCAGGCTTTCCAACCTGGGGATCTGGCAACAGGAGGAGAAATTCCTAGAGAATCAGACTTTGAAGGCTACTGGGATTTGATTACAGGACTTCGACAGGACTGGGGGAAACAGAGACTCCACTCTTGGAGGGCACACACAAAGTAGTGTGCGCATCGGGACCCAGGGGAAGGAGAGTGACCACATAGGAAACTGAACCAGAACTACCTGCTGGTGCTGGAGGGTCTCCTGCAGAGGTGGGAGGTGGCTGTGTCTCACCGTGAGGACGAGGACACTGGCAGCAGAAGTTCTGGGAAGTACTCCTTGGCGTGAGCCCTCCCAGAGTCCACCATTTGCCCCACCAAAGAGCCCAGGTAGGCTCCAGTGTTGGGTTGCCTCAGGCCAACCAACCAACAGAGAGGGAGCCCAGCCCCACCCATCAGCAGACAAGCAGATTAAAGTTTTACTGAGCTCTGCCCACCAGAGCAACAGTCAGCTATACCCACCACCAGTCCCTCCCATCAGGAAACTTGCACAAGCCTCTTAGATAGCCTAATCCACCAGAGGGCAGACAGCGGAAGCAAGAAGAACTACAATCCTGCAGCCTGTGGAACAAAAACCACATTCACAGAAAGACAGACAAGATGAAAAGGCAGAGGGCTATGTACCAGATGAAGGAAGAAGATAAAACCCCAGAAAAACTAAATGGAGATATGCAACCTTCCAGAAACAGAATTCAGAATAATGATAGTGAAGATGATCCAGGACCTTGGAATAAGAATGGAGGCAAAGATCGAGAAGATGCAAGAAATGTTTAACAAAGACCTAGAAGAACTGAAGAACAAACAGAGATGAACAATTCAATAACTGAAATGAAAACTACACTAGAAGGAATCAATAGCAGAATAACTGAGGCAGAAGAACGGATAAGTGACCTGGAAGACAGAATGGTGGAATTCACTGCTACGGAACAGAATAAAGAAAAAAGAATGAAAAGAAATGAAGACAGCCTAAGAGACCTCTGGGACAACATTAAACGCAACAACATTCGCATTATAGGGGTCCCAGAAGGAGAAGAGAGAGAGAAAGGACCAGAGAAAATATTTGAAGAGATTATAGTTGAAAACTTCCCTAATATGGGAAAGGAAATAGCCACCCAAGTCCAGGAAGCACAGAGAGTCCCAGGCAGGATAAACCCAAGGAGAAACACGCTGAGACACATAGTAATCAAGTTGGCAAAAATTAAACACAAAGAAAAATTATTAAAAGCAGCAAGGGAAAAACAACAAAAAACATACAAGGGAACTCCCATAAGGTTAACAGCTGATTTCTCAGCAGAAACTCTACAAGCCAGAAGGGAGTGGCATGACATATTTAAAGTGATGAAAGGGAAGAACCTACAACCAAGATTACTCTACCCAGCAAGGATCTCATTCAGATTCGACAGAGAAATCAAAGCTTTACAGACAAGCAGAAGCTAAGAGAATTCAGCACCACCAAACCAGCTCTACAACAAATGCTAAAGGAACGTCTCTAAGTGGGAAACACAAGAGAAGAAAAGGACCTACAAAAACAAACCCAAAACAATTAAGAAAACGGTAATAGGAACATACATATTGATAATTACCTTAAACGTGAATGGATTAAATGCTCCAACCAAAAGACACAGGCTGGCTGAATGGATACAAAAACAAGACCCATATATATGCTCTCTACGAGAGACCCACTTCAGACCTAGGGACACATACAGACTGAAAGTGAGGGGATGGAAAAAGATATTCCATGCAAATGGAAATCAAAAGAAAGCTGGAGTAGCAATACTCATATCAGGTAAAATAGACTTTAAAATAAAGAATGTTACAAGAGACAAGGAAGGACACTACATAATGATCAAGGGATCTATCCAAGAAGAAGATATAACAATTATAAATATATATTCACCCAACATAGGGGCACCTCAATACATAAGGCAACTGCTAACAGCTATAAAAGAGGAAATCGACAGTAACACAATAATAGTGGGGGACTTTAACACCTCACTTACACCAATGGACAGATCATTCAAACAGAAAATTAATAAGGAGACACAATAGACCAGATAGATTTAATTGATATTTATAGGACATTCCATCCAAAAACAGCAGATTACACTTTCTTCTCAAGTGCGCATGGAACATTCTCCAGGATAGATCACATCTTGGGTCACAAATCAAGTCTCAGTAAATTTAAGAAAACTGAAATCATATCAAGCATCTTTTCTGACCACAACGCTATGAGATTAGAAATCTATTACAGGGAAAAAAACGTAAAAAGCACAAACACATGGAGGCTAAACAATACGTTACTAAATAACCAAGAGATCACTGAAGAAATCAAAGAGGAAATCAAAAAATACCTAGACACAAATGACAATGAAAACACGATGATCCAAAACCTATGGGATGCAGCAAAAGCAGTTCTAAGAGGGAAGTTTATAGCAATACAAGCCTACCTCAAGAAACAAGAAAAATCTCAAATAAACCATCTAACCCTATGCCTAAAGGAACTAGAGAAAGAAGAACAAACAAAACCCAAAGTTAGTAGAAGGAAAGAAATCATACAGATCAGAGCAGAAATAAATGAAATAGAAACAAAGGAAACAATAGCAAAGGTCAATAAAACTAAAAGCTGCTTCTTTGAAAAGATAAACAAAATTGATAAACCACTAGCCAATAATAATTAGAATATTATTATTTAGAGGAAATCCTCACTGAAATATTTGGGGGTGAAGGGCTTTATGCAAGTAACTTACTCTTGACTCGTTCAGAAAAATGTTATGTATATATATTATTTGTATGTGTGTGTGAATACATGTAGATCTACATGTATATGGAAGAGAAACAGCAAACGATAAAGCAAATAGAGTAAAATGCTAATGTGTGAACCTATGTAAAGGATATGTGGGTGTTTGTTGTACTATTGTTATTCTTGCAACTTTCTTTAAGATTGAAGTTATTTCCAAAAAAGTTAAAAAAATAAAATATGAAAGCTTTCTCTTTCCTGATTTTTTTTCTATGCATATACATCACACACAGAGATGTTTTAAAACATAAAGAGGATAGAGCTATATATTTTAAACAATAAAGATAAAAATAAAAAAATAAAAAAAATACTTGAGTTAAGCACTTGGCCCCGACGGTGACACACGCAGACACTCCATATACACCGGTGCCCTTCCCTCGCGGGCACACCGAGCCCCCCTCAAACGCTGAAACTCACCAGCTGGAGCCCCTCTGACACCATGCTGACCACCAGGCTCCAAAAGGGAACCAAGGGCAGGAACTCGGTAATACCAGCACTCCCGGAACGAGGAAGGTCAGCCCGAGCACGACAAGTGGACCCAACCCATAAAAATCAGAGGCTCAGAGCTGAGCACGGAGCAGTGCAGCTGAGCCCCAGGCAGTCTGGAGGGGCAGGGCCAGGAAGAGAGCAGAGGACGGAAATGATGGAGCCGGGAAGGAACAGGCTGAGGACGCCCACGTCCCCCTCACACCGAACTGGCCTGGCCACTGTCCCTGGGTGTGCCCTGCTCCTTCCCGCCCCCTGTTCCCTGCCAGCTGTTCTCCAGGCACATCTCCACCATCTTGCCACCAACCCGTCCCTGTCTGGTTTTACACCTGCTTGTGTAAAAGCACTGCAACACTAACAAGGGGCCTTGCCATGCACACCTCGTCCAAGGTAAAGTGCCTGTCCACCATTCAGACAGGAGAGCCCTTTGCTGTTCACCTTCTGGGTGTTTAGCACCCAGGCCCCGGCCCCTAAATGCCTCTGGCCTCAGTTTCAGTGGTAACAGGACAGAACCCCACACACTTCCAAATGCCATAACGCCCCCGTCAGGAAGGCACTCAAGCTCCATAAAGCATGGGCATCTTCACTGTGGCCACATGGGGCAGATACAGGTGTATGTGGTGGATACAGGTACACGTGGCCCCTGCCCCAGACGGTCTGCCCGGGTAGAGGTTTGCAGTGGAGGTTTCTGCTATCGGCTTATGAAGAGAACCACATGGGTGACAACTGAGAACCACTGAAGAGGACCCGAGACCACGGTCTCCCCTCGATCCTGGAGCACAGTCTGAAAGCTCCTGCCACGTGCCTGACGCGACACTGGAGATCCCTGGACCAGAAGGCTCCTGGGACAGTGAAATAACAGTTAAAAAGAGCTTGGTGCAGCACCCAGCCATGGTCCACACGTGCTGAACATCATTATTACTGATGTTCTACTGAGGCACCCCCAGGTGACTGGGCGGGGAGACAGAACCCAGGAAAAGGGCCCATGAAACAGTCACCATGAACAGACAGGGCAGTGTCAGCAGGACAGAATCTATAGGATATTAACCAGCCGAATATTAGGGAAGAAGAAGGGTTTCAGGATTTACATGCTTGGGTGATTTAGTAGGACATTGCAGGGAAATAAAAAAGTGAGGAGGGGACTTCCCTGGTGGCACAGTAGTTAAGAATCCACCTGCTAATGAAGGGGACACAGGTTCGAGCCCTGGTCCGGGAAGATCCCACATGCCGCGGAGCAACTAAGCCCGTGCGCCACAACTACTGAGCCCACGTGCCACAACTACTGAAGCCCACACACTCTAGGGCCCGTGAGCCACAACTACTGAGCCTCCGCTTGCTGCAACTAGAGAAAGCCCGCACTCAGCAACAAAGAGCCAATGCAGCCAAAAATCAATAAATAAATTAATTTTTTTTAAAAAGTGAGGAGGAAGAAAATATCAGAGATTCTGGTAGCAATTCAGCACCTACGTACTAAAAAATAAATACATAAATAAACAACCCCCCACGTTCAACATTACCTGTAAGACCAGGGTTCAAGTCTCTGTTCCCCCATGCCCTTCACTTTGGCAACCCACTTCATTACAGTCACAGGAGGCGATCTGTGTACTTTAATTCTAAGTGTAGTGGGAAAGGAAGGAAGAAGGTAGGAGCCTGGGTGGCCAGGTAAAAGATGGGCAGACGTGTGCATGCATGAAGGAGATGAGAAGGACCTGGGGTGAACAATCTAGCAAGCTCTGGCAATCTCCGGGCAGGTTTCCTACTGACAGGCTGTGGTCCAGTGATTAAAAAGAAAAATTAAAACAGAACAGCCTAAGCGCACCTGCCCTAAGAGACTCTTTGCTTTACGTTTCACTGGCAACATTTGCTTCTTTCTGTTCATAGAAGCCCTTGTGAAAAAGGCTATGGTCTAGTACTTACCGCTACAGGAACAGAGCTGCTCCTGACACACTGTAAACTACATCAAATGTATAAAGTGTTTACATGTCTTCAGAGGAGGTCTTATAAGTTGCCAATATGGTACAACAAAAAATAGGCTCTACACCCTTATTTTAAAGATCTGGCTGCTACAAATAAACTTAAAACCAATATATGGGGGGGGGGAAAGGAGTTTCAACATAGGGAGAGCTATCTTTGTTTAAAAAATAAAAGGTGATTTTAAAATGTTTAGAAGCTGCTTACATAACCCTAAGAACACCCCCTCACCCCCGCAAAAAAATATATTAAGAAACAATGCACGTTTTCAAATGAATTCAATTTTAAAGTTGTTAAGGTCTTTTCATTGTGTATTAGAAGAATTATTATGGGTAATTATTTTGTGGGTTGAGCTAAGCCTATTAAAATGGAGACAATATTTCTGTACAAAAGGTAGGAACAAATTATTAGCAACGTGAACAATTCTGTTAAGCAAGATAAAACTCAATAGTCAAGACAGATTTTCCAGATTTTAGAAAAACGGCTTAAAATGTCCTTCCTTCTACTGACACTGAAATTTGCCTCCATGAATTTAACACCCTTTAAATTATGTGTGAGTAAGCATGAAACAGCAGAGCTGGAGGTTCATTTTCATTTGAAATTTTTTTAATTTTTCAGATTTCTCCAAGATAGAAAGGACAGTTACAATTCACCAGCTCCACAGACCATCAAAACGGAGGAGCCTTTGTGGTCTGAGACACTTAATCATTAATTCAGACTCTCCAACAAAGCCACGCTCTATTTGAACTTTTAACAATGGAAGCTGAATCCTATGCCAACTCTTCTCACAAACTATTTTTCATTAATAAGCTTTTCGTAAGTGTGTCTAACAATTAAAGCGCATGATCTCTTTGTCCTAGCCTCATTATTCCAGAGTCCGGCAGGCTCGGGCTTGGAGGTTTTTCACTGGTCCAGTACATATTAGCTCACACCCGGGCTCAGCCGTAACGTTTCCTGCTGAGATGA
This sequence comes from Eubalaena glacialis, assembly GCF_028564815.1. Lineage (NCBI taxonomy): Eukaryota > Metazoa > Chordata > Mammalia > Artiodactyla > Balaenidae > Eubalaena > Eubalaena glacialis. The sequence continues at coordinate 14,471,094 of NC_083719.1, forward strand.
GCACAGTATCTGATAACTAGACAAAGAGGACTGGATCAGAGAAGCCATGAGACTAATCTTTTGGGGGATTGCTATGTAGCAGTATTACTACGTGATAAACAGAAGATCAGGTGGCCAGTACATTCTTGGTTTCACAGTATAAAGTAAGCCCTTAGAAAACAGCGTCTTATAGAAAATCCTTCACAAGTATCTGTACCCTTCCGAAAATGTGTCCCCACACCTGTCAATGTGTAAATAAGTGTCATTTCCTTTTCTTTTTTTAAAATTTATTTTATTTATTTATTTTTGGCTGCATTGGGTCTTCGTTGCTGCACGCGGGCTTTCTCTAGTTGCAGCGAGCGGAGGCTACTCTTTGTTGCGATGCACGGGCTTCTCATTGCGGTGGCTTCTCTTGCTGCGGAGCATGGGCTCTAGGCGCACGGGCTTCAGTAGTTGTGGCGCACGGGCTTAGTTGCTCCGCGACATGTGGGATCTTCCAGACCAGGGCTTGAACCCGTGTCCCCTGCATTGGCAGGTGGATTCTTAAGCACTGTGCCACCAGGGACGCCCCATAAGTGTTGTTTCTGATGCCATGTGTTGACTGAGATGGGGGTCTAAGGCGTCTGCTCACCTGCCTTTTGCAAAAAGCTCTTTTGTTCAAAGTGCATTGTCTCCATGCCTGGCCCCATGCAGGAAACCGAGGAGATAAAAGACAGATGAGAAAGGGTGCCCAGAGCCAGTCAAGGGAAGGGGTGGGTGGGGAAACTCATCCTGAAAGTGCCTTTAAAAGGTGCTGCAATAAAGGTGCAGGGGCTCCAGGCAGAGGGAGAGGAACTCCACCAGGGAAATCACCTCCTCACAGGGATCCTGTCACTTCGGTGATGTGACCTGACGTGAGTCAATCCACTACCTTCCTAATCTGTCCAAAGTCGGTTAAAACACACCCCCTCCCCAGTTATAGGGCTGTGTGAGCATCAGACAGGTGGCTACCACGCACAGGTCGAAAGGACCTGGGAGCTTAGGCATCGCTGCTGCCAATAGATGATGCCTGCCTGCTCCCGTCGGCTCAGCCCTGCACTGTCAAAGGCTTGTTTCTTTGGAAATCCCGCTGTGGACTCTGGTTCCACTTGCCCCGCTTCCTCCTGACCCCCTCATACCCCGAGCCCACGGCTACTCATGTATGAGGCAGTGTCTCCAGTCCTGGCAGCGGGCTGAAACCACACACAGCTGGCCCAGGGCAGCACCCACCTCCACACATCACAAAACCTCCCCCGTGCTTCAGCTTAAAGCGTGCTCCCCACTCCACCCTCCCCTTTTAAATTTCCAAGGCAATGACCTACTCCCAACATTTCCATAACCTGTGTCTGCACATCTATACACATGTATATGCATGAATACACATACACACATGCGTATATAATTACGGCAATTCTTAACTAGATGACCAGGCAGGTACCTATATTCTGTCTGGCAGTCAGTCCTCTGGGGAGGTGCTATTCTACCCCCAATTTTATAAATGAGAAAACTGAGACCCAGAGAGCCCAACTAACTTGGCTAAAGTCAAGCAGTTAGTATGTGATGGGCAGGGCTGGTAGCCGAAGGTCCACCTATCAGAATATGTCAGACTATGAAACAAGTAAGGCTCGTGTACCCCCAGTGCATGTTATAGTTTCCTGTTCCAAAATATGTTGTTTCGTTTGTTTCCCTAAGGTCCTAGAACTCCTTTATCTAACTTTCTAAATAATATTAAAACAGTCACTGTCACCTGCCCATTGCTAAAAACCAAGTTTAAAAGAAACAGTATTTTAAAAACGTCTATTCAAAGTACTTGGACTTGGCACATCAAGTACGTAGTGGTGGGTAAAATTACAGATTTTCTTCTTTTAAAGGAGTGAAACAGTCACGGGAAATAGGAAGTTAAACACTTAACCAAAAAGCTTCTAGGTCTTCTGAGGTTCATTAAAAGCATCAAAACTTGTTTGAACAAGTTAAGCTAGGAAGGTTAAGTGAGGACACCAGTAAATAATAATTACCTGGTTACATAAGAGCTTCAAATACTTAACCCATATTACTTCATTGTAATTTATCCCAACGAACAAAAAGCCTCACACACAAGAGGGAAAAAGTGTGTTGTCCTAAGTCACTCGATGAATCAGCTACTAAACTAGTCACAAATCACAATCCACTCACTTTTCTGTTCCCTCCTCCCCTCAAAAAAGAAAACATTCTGTTCCATGTTTCCACCCAGTTTTCCCCCTGAATCCTTAAAATGACTCTCTCATATCATATTACCAGAAAACCATTTTCTTCCAAGCAACTTTTATCCACTTTTTTCATTTGAATAATTCTTTATCCGATTCAGGGTTAGTCAATTGGGCCCTGAGTATTTTACATAAATTGAAGAAACACACATTTCATTCCTATCAGATCCCCATCACATATTAACACAGATCTTTAATTTTCATAGTTTTGTTTTTCCAGTCTCAGAGCACCTTAGTGAGGTAAGTGAACAGAAAATGATTCCTGAAAATAAAGATTATATCCAATGACTCCAAGACTTATCCACACATCTTTTCCAACAACTCTAATTGTGCTACAAAAAAAAAAGGAGAGCCAAACAAAACAGGCAAATGTGTAGTTATGAAAGTAATTATGATATGAAATGCAGAATATTAAAAAATGAAACAAGAAAATTTACTCAGTTTATCTTTCTGCTAGTTAAATGAATCTACCAGAACTAAATGTCGAGTTGTTTTTTGAAAAGAAAAGGATGCGTGGTCTTGCAGCGTTATTAGAACACAAAACTGGTATAAACAGGATCCTAGAACCTACTCCACACTCAATCAGTAATTCTAAGTTTCACCTTGTGTATTAGTTTTTGTCCTTAAAACTAATGTCAACCCAACTGTGAAATTAGGTGAAAGTTATAGCGACATTAAGAACACGTGTTATACTGACTACATTATTCTCAATCAATGGTTCTTAAATCAAGGTCTGCACAACTCTGAAAGTTTCACAGAAACCACAGTTAAGAAATTGGGGGCAGACCCCTCCTCACGTAGCCTGTAAAATTTGTAAATTCTCCAGTAAGTTTTCATCCAAAACAGAGGACTATATATATATATATATATATATATATATATATATATATATATATATATATATTCCTTCTTTGAATTAATTATCCTACAAAACCTAGACCTGAAGACTTAACTAGGTATGTTAAAATGATCAAAACCTCATCTTTAAGCAAAAGCGATGAGAATGATTTAAAGTGCCTGCTACAAAACTAAACCTCTCACTGAGACAAAGCCCAGAAATTACAAACCTGGAGTCGGGAGTACAGTTCCTCCCAATAGGTGAAAGACCCCTATTGCTGAATTAATTGTAGTGGGCAATGTCAAAGGCTTAACTGAGGCTGCTAATTTTCAATAGCCAAGTGAGATATATAAGACAATGGAATGAGTTTTTCATCAAGCTTAATTTCTTCCATTTAAAAAGCTGTTGTCTTTTAGCCTGAAATTTTGTCCTTCCTGCTTTCAGTGTGTTAAAATTGTCTTTCAAAATTAAAATGATGGCCGAAGAGTTATTAAGTGCCCTTACCTGACAATATAAAAGATGGGATAACTCTTTGCTGGTCTCCTAGAATATCTGGATGCAGGACTCCAAAGGCCTGAGAACCACTAAGCTACAGGATCCAGCCCCTGGGAAACATAAAATGCGGACCAATTGTAGCAAAGTCTTCGTGGGTCATATATGGATTTTGTTTTCCAAGTAAAATGAGGCCAAACAGAAAGTCAGGCTATTAGAGGACTAATTATAACATTAGTTGCAGTGTCATAAGATTCAACAGGATTTGGATGAAGCTTCCTACACACCAAGCTTTTTGCAACTCTGAAAACCACCTTGAAATCATGGAAGGATGATGGTCATTTCTGGGTGTGAGACAAAATGTTCTGGATGGACCTGTCAAGTCTCTTTTCTTCCTTCCCTCCCACACTTAAGCATAAAGGCTAACACCTGGCTCCAGAGAGTCCACTATCATAAAAAGAAACCCTCCTAGATCTTGATCATCACAAAAGAGCACAGGTTTCACTGATCATCTTCTGACGCCTGTATTATCTTGGTTCTTTGCTGTCAAAAGTAGCTAAAACAGGATGACGAGAAGTTGGGTGGCCACAAAGAGGTTTATAGTTAGCCAGTTGGCATTAAAAGGTGGGGAAGATCATCTTCATTGTGTAGGGCTTGCCTTTACAGCGATGCTTCATTAATACGTGACAGGTACTAAGTACATATGATGTCCGCACATCCCTAACACTCTCACGCTCCCTCTCTATTCCTCAAACCAACTCTGAAAGGTTAAGTGTTACCATTTTACTAACTGTCTAAAGTCATTCAGTTGGTGGCAGAGTCATAGCTGCAACTCTGCTCTTTGTCACCAAGTTTGTATTCAATCTAAAATACACCTCTTCATGCGGCTTCCCTGGTGGCGCAGTGGTTAAGAATCCACCTGCCAATGCAGGGAACACGGGTTCGAGCCCTGGTCCAGGAAGATCCCACATGCCGCGGAGCCACTAAGCCCGTGCGCCACAACTATGAGCCTGCGCTCTAGAGCCCATGAGCCACAACTACTGAGCCTGCGCGCCTAGAGCCCGTGCTCTGCAATAAGAGAAGCCACCGCAACGAGAAGCCAGCGCACCGCAACGAAGAGCAGCCCCCGCTCGCCGCAACTAGAGAAAGCCCGCGCGCAGCAACGAAGACCCAATGCAGCCAAAAATTAAGAAATAAAATAAATAAATTTATAAAAAAAAAAATGAAACACTTTCTTTACTTAATGTCTTTATTTCTTTCTGCACTTAATTTCTTTACTACAGAAATTAAAATTAAATGCATGCTGTTCATTTCTGAAAAATAATGTCACCTTTCCAAACCTTTAACCTCCCCCCACCCACCTGCTTCTCCCAATATCATTTACGACTGGTGTTCCCTAGTTAAGTCTTTGGGAAACACTAGTAGCTAATACTGCTGATAGGAGTTGATACCTACCAGCTATGTACATAAGGACCAGTCTCTCCTCCAGACAACCCAAGAGGCCAGTCTGCATCAGCACCATCACCAACATTACCGGTTACAGTTACCATAATTGGCAACTAGGTAAATAGGTATAAGTCCTCGAGGGTAGAGACCATGGCTCTTCTTCAGTTGTGCCTAGGCCATCAGCATATCTTAGAGGCACATGAGGTTTTTCAACTACATTTGGAAATATAATTATTACTCAGGAAGGTTAAAATAGCAACTATTTGCAGTCCTTAAATTCTTTGCATTACCTCTAAAGCAGTTTTCTCCTTCCATTCTGATAACTGAAAAATAGCTTCAGGCCATACTCTTCACATTATGTGCATTTACTGATTGCTACAACCTAATCTGCTGCTGGACAACAGTAGAGATACAATCCGCTGACCCACTTATTTTTTTAAACACAATGGCTTTTCCACAGGTAACTAAAAATAAACTCAAGACAGCTTCTAAGTTTAAGACTAGTCTTAAGAAAAACATTCATAGAAAAGTCAGTTACAACTAAATTTGTATCATTAAAGAGTGTCTTTTTCTATGCCACCAGAATAAAGCACACACCTATAAAAGCACAAGTCCGCAAAGAAAAAAAGGCTGAATTATGAGGATACATTTAGAGACTGTTGCAGGGTTTGTGGTTGGGAGGGAAAACGTTATCCCACGGCACATTAATACAAGACCAAAGTATTTCAGGTTCTGGCTTCCTTTTCTTGTCTACACTGAAACCAAATCCTGGTTGCATGATTCAGACATAAGTTAAACATCTGGCAAAAAAACCCAGATGAACAGCAAATTTAGAGAAACATCCAGTGGTGTTAAATAAATGTACCTATTTCAGAAGACACTTGTTCACAAAATATTTGAACTAGCAAACTTGGTCATGGGAAAAAAAAAAACTATTTTTTTCTTCCCCAACTTGGTCTGAAATCTTTCCAACATTTCAAAGCGTCTAAAATATATGCCAACCCATACAAAAGAAATCAAGATGGCAGGCTGCGTACATCTGCCTTAACCTAAAAACAAAAAGCCATTTTGCTCTGTCTTTAGAGCCAGCATAATAAAAGCACAAGAAGCCCAGATGGCTCAGACTCTCTTTACACAGAGTAACAGAGAAGACTGACATTTAAACTATTTATTCAGCAAGTCGGACCTTAACGGCAATTTTAGACCCGGAATTTCTATAAGACAAAGAGAAATGCTTTCAGGCAAGTAAAAAATTGTTCTCTGCTGATATCCCTTCTGCATATGAGTCCATTCTGCCTAGCCCAGCAATTGTAGGAAAGATGCTTTTATCAAAGAGCGTCATCAATTCATTCAGCTATTTATTTATACTGGCTTGAAGTATTAAACCTGACACTCCAACCCCCAGCTGCTTAAGTTTTCTGGGTTTTTTTGCCTTTTTTAAAAAGAATTTTAGAAAGCAAAATAAAATAAATTCTCAGTTAAAGAGCCTAAGAATGGGAATGGACATTGGCAGCGAGAAAGATGAGGAAAAGGCCCCATATCGGTAAGCTCAACCTAATAGCAACTCTGACCTTCTAGCAAGCACTCTAAAAGCTGCTGGGAGGGGGCGAGGTGGTAAATAATTCACCCTGGGTTTTTCCTGCCACGTAAAATGGCTTTTCACTAAACAGTAGACAGCATAAAAACTTTATTTCTACCTTGGGGTCAATTTTACATTTCTGAACTTGAAGTCTTTCAGGGAGAGGATGAAAAAGTAGCCATTATGTTCTGGCGATTTTTTGTTTCCCCGTATGACCTCATACCTTTTAAGAAAAAGTTATACTTAAACCCAGAGGCGGTGGCCCCTTAGGAATCTCACCTCCAGTTGCCTAGCTTCCTTTTGTATTGGAAAGTCAGGTCCCAGGAACTGACAAGCCCCGAAATTGCTTCTGTCTACGTAACAGAGAAGTGACAACAAACATATCTTTATGAATGATACTTTAAAAATTAGAAATTTGGGTCACATGGTTGTTAGGATCAAATTGAGATCAAATTGAGTTAGGATTCAAACTGTAGAGAATTATATAAATATCAGTCTTATGCAACACTGCCACACATTATTTTAGTGCTCACAGTAATAATGTGAGATAGTGACCTTTAGAGACGGTTCAGATTTGCAACCTGTGATCATGATTTTTCTTCTATTTGCTGAATTGGGTCCTCTGGGAAGATCATACCAAATAATGTGAACTTAAGGAAAAAATTAGAAGTATCAATTAATATACAAACATGATATTACTGGTTAATTGGGTTGTGGAAATAGAAAAGATTTGCTAATTGTTGGTTAGAATGGATGGATGGACAGAGACACAGATATAGATGCACTGAACAAGCTCTATAAAAATAAAGTCTACATAACCCACAGACATAGAAAACAGACTTATGGTTACCAAAGGGAGAAGTGGGGGGAAGGATAAACTAGAAGGTTGGGATTAACATATACACACTACTATATATAAAATAGAGAATCAGGGGCTTCCCTGGTGGCGCAGTGGTTAAGAATCCGCCTGCCAATGCAGGGGACACGGGTTCGAGCCCTGGTCCAGGAAGATTGCACATGTCGCGGAGCAACTAAGCCCGTGCACCACATCTACTGAGCCTGCGCTCTAGAGCCCACGAGCCACAACTACTGAAGCCTGCGTGCCTAGAGTCCGTGCTCTGGAACAAGAGAAGCCACCGCAATGAGAAGCCCGTGCATGGCAACGAAGAGTAGCCCCCGCTCTCTGCAACTAGAGAAAGCCCACGCGCAGCAACGAAGACCCAACGCAGCCAAAAATAAATAAACAAAATAAATAAATGTATTTTTTTAAAAAATAGAGAATCAGCAAGGACCTACTATATAGCACAGGGAACTATACTCAATATTTTGTAATGAGCTATAAGGGAAAAGAATCTGAAAAAGAATGTATACATACACACATATGTATAACTGAATCACATAGCTGTACACCTGAAACTAACACGACACTGCAAATCAACTATACTTCAATTTAAAAAAAGGAAAAGAAACAAAGTCTACATATAACTTTAGGCATATTAAAAGGGCAATACAGGTGAGGGTATAGATTTAAAAAGTCACCAGGTAACAAAAAATATAGATTCTAGGTCACACATGATATTTATTTACTGCTGTCCACAAATGACTATGCACACTGGCTTAATCGTGGATGTACAGAAACAGTCCTTCACTCCATGCATATGTAAATTAACTCATTCATTAGGGTCTTATTTTCAGTTTTATCCTAAACACATTCATTCAGAAGGCATTACTGGGCAGCAGGTATCAAAAAAAATCAAATCACTTTTTCGCCTCTGGCTTTCAGACACTAATCGAATTTCTTAACGGTTTGTGAATCCCTGCTGTGATTCCAGCTGGCCAACTACTGAACGGTTAGCATCACTCCTCAGGTTCTGTTACTCTCCAGGCCTCACCACCCTCAAGCAGAAGACAGGCCCGCAGAACCAAGTGAGGCCTGGACCACATCTGAGAGGCCCTCTTTGCTGCCAGGGCTTCCTGTTTCTCTCTCAGGTGACCTTGATCCAAAGCACTCTGGGGCCAAGTCTACTCACACGGAAAATGACAGCCAAAACAAGAGGATCCCCTAAGTCCTTTCCTTCCCCCAATTTCCCGTGTTCAGCAGACACCCAATAAATGCTTGGGTTAAAATGACCTGTGTAAGCCCCCTAGGAATTTCTTCCAGGAATTCCTCCAAAGCCTTTGCCAGGCAGCCATCGAGGAGCTGAAGAACAACAATGGAACCCATGGGGACCAGTGAGGGGAGAACTCGAAATGAAATGGGGATGACTGGAGATGCCACTTAAAGGGAATCTCAAAAATTCATTATAAATAATTCACTATTTAAGTCATTTCTTAAAGTTACATCTTCTCTCTTGAAAAACTGCTACACTTGAACGACGCTGTTGAATGTCGAGCAACAGTGACCGCTGTCCATCCCTCTGAGGTCAGGATGATGACACAGTCTCACCTGTACAAGGAAACAGTCATGACAATCTCTCACCTGCTCGGACGGTAGAGGCAGGAGGAAATGACCCCTGGCAATCCAAGGTCCAAGACCTATGGCATTACTATTTTTCCGAACAGACAAGAGGCCAACCCTTTTTTCTCAAAGGCTAAGCGAGCCACCCTTCTGCGGGGCAGACCGTCCTGTCCTTGAGGTCCTCAGTGTCAGATGTCCGTCCCTGTGCCACCAGTGCTCCCATCCAGGCTGAGGTCCATTCTTCCCAGTGAGAGAGAAAAGCTGGTCCACACTATCTAAGGATCCCAGCCTCCTCCTGGCTAGACAACCCACGTCCCGGGCTGTTTCTCTGAACCCCATTCTCTAAGCTTTAACCATCTTTCCATCTTCTCCAAACTATGGGGGAAAAAAGGTGCCCATTTTCACATATGAGACGATAAGTAGGAATAGTACCGACGACTAAACTTTTTTTTAAAACACTTCTCCTTTTTATCTCACTGCTCTGAACGATTATTCTGATTTCGGGCTTACACATCAAAACATCACCTTCAGAAATATTAATATGTGACCCATTATGAACCCTACAAAAAGTGGCTATATATGGCTAGCCATTCTTTTTCTTTTATAATTTTCTTTTCTACTTAGCTTTAAAAAACTATTCCTTTTAAATAAAATGTGGCATAACCATACCATGGAATATTATTCAGCAGTAAAAAGGAATGAAGTATTTGCTATGACATGCATGAACCTTGAAAACATTATGCTAAGTGCAAGACGCCAGCCATAAAAGATTGCGTGATTCCACTGAAATGAAATATCTACAATAGGCAGATAATAGAGACAGAGTAGTTGTAGCTGCTTAGGGCCAGGGGGTTGGGGGGTAACGTGGGGTGGGAAGGTTTAGGGGCGACAGCTAAGGGGTGCAGGGTTTCTTTTCTGGGTAATAAAAATGTTCCAAAATTGTTTGTGGTGTTGGTTAGACAACTCTATAAATATAATAAAAGCCACTGAATTGTATACTCTAAGTGAGTGAATTGTATGGGATGTAAATTATCCATATTCAGCTGTTAAAAGAAAAAAAGTCTATTCTTTTCATTTAAGACCACAGCTCAAACTTCTGAAAGTTATTAACTAATCATAGTCTAGGTGCTAAAATGTGACTACAGCCTCTTTTGCTCTTGTAGCTAAAGTAACATCTGCGAACTGTTTTAAAATCTCCATCAAAGATAGCAATGAGCCAATAATGATACCTCTGAGTATGACTTTCCTCAAAAGGCAGAAATTATTTTCTATATGGTATTTACATCATCTTACCATTTCAGAGAATGTCCTAAACGAGGAGCATCCAAAATAAGTATGGGGATTGGGGTGCTGACACCTACTCTCTCTAGTGCTGTCTCCAGTGAATGTTTATGAGACCCGTGGAACTATTTTCTAAGCCAAGTTAAGGTCCTTCGGTGAAGGGGGAAAAAAATAAAGTTCCATAAATGTTTGAAATAAACAATCTTTAAATTTTAAATTTTGGATGTTTTTAAATCAGAAAAAAATAATCGCTAAGGTTGAAAAATCTGCAATTTTCATCTCCCTGGTTTACTGCTGCTCAGAAAAGGAAATTAGGTTATTCGGACAGGATTCGCCCTCCACAAAGGCATGCTGGCAACATTCCCCAGTGGCCTGATCTCTTTTGAGTCCTCTATTAACAAAAGCTTCCTGAAACTGGGGACAGCATATGCCCTAGCCCATTGTCACAAGAGAGAGGGGTTCTCAGCATCACCCAGTAAACATGTCATCAGCTCCCTTTGCAAGAGCAAAAGCAGATGCTTAGAGCAAGCCCACTGTGAACTCTGACAGGGCAGGAAGATGGATGCATTTCAGAGCAGAGGATCATTCCAGAAGACAAAAATACTTGCTCAGTTCTCAAGGGCTAGCTACTCGCTTACCCTCACTGGAAGACTTAGAAATACTATTAATTATTTCAAAATTATTACAAGAGCCATTTGGAACACCCAAAGAGCAGCTAGATTGATGACGGACTCAAACCTCTGAAATGAAGCCACTGCATTTGGAACTTCTAATACAGGCCATGTGCTGAATTTACAAATGTAATGTTAGAATTTTATGGGAGACTGCACAAGTCTGCTATAAAGGCTTCATCTAGGAAACCCTTTGGGGACATTTTTTCCCTCAAAAATTCATGTGAATAATTAAAACCATCATATTCCACATGGCAGTCGGTATTGCAGTAATTTAATCTTAAACAAGTTCACTAAGATGTACTGACGCAGATATCTGAAAACAAATATCAAAGAAAGGACTGTTAAAAATGAGTCGTTTCTCAGAATATTTTAAAAGTATCAACGAATCATTTAAGCAAAGGGAGGGGAAGACGGGCATTTGATTCTGCAGATGGGCCTCTTTCTTAGGGAGTCTTGCTTAAACTCCTAGGTTCTGATCAGGGCTGGGACTAGGGTGAGGCAGGTGCCCGGGGTGTACAATTCAAGGATGCACCAATCCTGGGGCTCGTGCAAATCAGCTTCAGCACCTGCAATGACCCTGAGTGGTGCTTCTCTACATCTGCACCCTCGGTACCCCACTCGCCTTACCCTAGTCCTGGCCCCCCTCTCTGGTTACCAGTCCAATGTCAGTCCAGGATGGCACAGGCAATGGGAGAAAATAGTATGTTAAACCTAAGAATAATCAAGAGCTTGGGAGTTCTAACAGCAGCTCCTAAACATGAAAATCACTCTCCTTCCTTCTCCAGCTTTGACACCTCACTTAGAAAATGAGGGCGATATAATTGCCTAGCATGGCAAACAGTAAGTCAACAATTTAACTACTCTTCAGTATTAAAAATAAGCATTAAGTGTCCAACTTTACACAGCAACCTCCGAAAGTGTATAAGCACAATCAACTCATTCTTGGAAATACTTCCATGAGTCAACCTTCCTTAGAAATGTGTTGGGACGTAATTAACACAGAACACAGGCTTTTCTTATTTTTGCTGTGCCTGGGCGTGGCTCTCCACTAACCCAGAAAAAAATACAGTTACAGACTAAGCCACTGACAGGTGTTAGTATTTAAAACTCAGATCACCAGACAGTTGCTGACAGGACACCGTTCAAGAATGAGTCCTTTATGGCCGCAGCAGTCGAAAAAGGTACTTGTACTGCGACCGGCTGTGTTTCTCCAGAACATGCTTTGGGGGGAAGACTGTGTATCAGATGCTTGTATTTAGAACATGGATTTGAAAAGAAAACCCCCACGTACAGCCTGCCAAGCCCTACACGCTGGTCCTCAGAGTGTGCATACCACACCAGCAGCATCAGCGGCACCTGGGAGCTTGTAGAAATGCAAATGGTCAGGCTCCACCTGAGACTCGCTGAACCGGAATCTCTGGGTTGAGGCCCAGGAGCCAGTGGTTTAACAAGCCCCTCCAGGGGATTCTGATGCCTGTTCCATTCTGAGGGCCACTACCCTACAGGTAGGGTTCCTGGTAGCAGGACACATGGGTTTTGCCACTGTCAATCTTTGTCCTCTGGGGGAAGGTATTTCCCCTCATAGGGAAAACAAAATGATGGAGCTTAGCAACGAATCCATCTACTAGCTGGAGGTTCACAGCACAGAATCCTGTGGCTGGCTGCACTGCTTGCAAGTACAGATTCCTGGGCTCACCACCAGAGAGGCTGTACCACTGGGTCCCGGGTTCACCTCCGGAGAGGCTGTACCACTGGGTCCCGGGCTCACCTCCGGAGAGGCTGTACCACTGGGTCCCCGGCTCACATCCGGAGAGGCTGTATCACCACTGGGTCCCCGGCTCACCTCCGGAGAGGCTGTACCACTGGGTCCCCGGCTCACATCCGGAGAGGCTGTATCACCACTGGGTCCCCGGCTCACCTCCGGAGAGGCTGTACCACTGGGTCCCGGGCTCACCTCCGGAGAGGCTGTACCACTGGGTCCCGGGCTCACCTCCGCAGAGGCTGTATCACTGGGTCCCGGGCTCACCTCCGGAGAGGCTGTATCACCACTGGGTCCCGGGCTCACCTCTGGAGAGGCTGTACCACTGGGCAGGGTGTAGGGGCCCAAGCACCCCAATTAGTAACCCCTCCAGTGACTCCGATGTGTAGCCAGGACTGGGAACCACTGGAAGGCCCCCTGCAGCACCAAACATCACATCAGAAGTAATTGGGGAAAATGATCCTTCAGATCAGGTTTAGCAAACGTTTTCTGCAAAGGGCCAGATGGCTAACTTGAGGCTTTCTGGCTCCTGACTGTGCCACTGTAGCTTGAACTGAGTCTTAGATAAACCAATGAATGGGCATCGCTGTGTCCAATACAACTTCCTTAAATTTGACTTTCTTATCATTTTCATGTGTCATAAAATATCATTCTTTTGATGTTTCTCCAACATTTAAAAATGGAAAAACCATTCTTGGCTTGTAAGCTCTATGGAAACAGGCATTGGGCACGGGCCATGGTTTGCCATTGCTGCTTCAGTTCAACACTGCAGTAATTACATCAACTTTACTGAGTTCAGTCATGCTGTGTTCATGACATATGTAACTTCAATACAAACAGCTGCCTTCACACAAGCTAGATGTTACTTTTTAGAAAAACACCGAGGTTTCATTTGCACACAGCGCAAATAGACAGCCTGACGACCCACACAGAGCAGTATACTGAACGTACCTATCACCTTGGAAAGGTCACAGGCCCCCTCCCCGGGCACCATGCCTCCCAAGTACCTGTGTAGTTTGAATTCTTACCTTAGAAAGGCAGCGCAATCAGTCTGAAATAAAAGCTGGAAGTCGGTCACGCTTTCGCTGCAGGTCTGAGTAACAGACACTCTTTAAGCAGAAGTTAGCAGAAGAGGCAGGTACCCACTGGTTAGAAATAAGCCCCTGTCCTCTCCAGTGTGGGGTAGCTGCTTGCCACTCACCCATCCCTCCTTGGCTGTGCATCTCATCCAGCCCAGGTGGGGCTGTCCAAGCCACAGGGCAAGTGCAGGGCTGGAGGGGTGCAGGAAACAGGCCCCTTAATGCCTTTGCCTTTACATCCCCTGCCCCTCCCCCTCCCCAGGCCTTGCTCTTCACCCCAGGGCCTTATCTCTCCTTCAGACCCCAACCACCTCCCTCTTGCCTTGAGGTAGAAACAGATAAGGTTCCCTCAGAAACGAATATAACTTAACTGAATTGTTGGAACACAAAGACCATCATTGACAGCCTCCGTGCATAGAGCTCAGTGGAGAGATTTCAGGAAACTGCTTTACTGCTGGGATTTCTCCCAATACAAATTAAAGAAACCTTCACAGTGCCTCACAGCCAGAAGGAGAGGTGCCCAAACACCGGGTTCTGTTCCAGACACAGAAAGGAAAGGAGGCAGGATTGGAGGCAGGATTGAAGGCATGAGGAAGATGCAGACAATGAAAGAACCAAACCTGTCTGCAGGGTCACAGCATCAGGAAGGACAGGTCCTCCCCGGAGCCCCAGGCCTCACAGGGCAGGGAGCAGCCCAATTTGAAGTAAATAGCAAATGAGGGGGAGAATTTATCTCATGTCACAAAACCCACTGAGTCTGTGGTTCTCCAATTTCACCATGAAAGGCATCATCTGGGAACCTTGTTAAAATACAGACCCCTGGACCACCTGCACAGAGACGTCGACTTGGCAGATGGGAAGGATGATCAAGGAAGCTGCATCTTTCACAAGGGCCCTGATGACTGATTATGAAGCAGCCAGTCGGAGAATCACACACGGACCAACACTGCACGAGTGTTTGGGACGTTCAAACCCAAATGTCCCACTCAAACAGAGTATCCAACTAGAGAGGGGGAGATGGAAAGACCAAGAACAGGTCAATTCCCTGGAGAAAGAGGGAGACAGGTGCACTCCAGGGTCCCTTGGAGACAAGGGCCCAGTGGACAGCTGGACGGACAAAGGGAACCGAATTCACAGAGATAACTGTGGGCACTGGAGACATTCCACAGAACCATCTAAGTGTCCAGAAAAGAAGCTATATAAGAAAAAGTGAAGGCCTAGAAATCATGGGTAACATGAGCGTTTTCTAAGCCCAGTATGCAAAAGTTGTGCTTTTTCAACAACTTTTAATGGACTATTTCAATAGGATGCTCATTCGGTCTACGAAATAGTTCTGAACTTGACTGCTTATTAAGTGGTACCCAGGAAGCTTTCTAAAAACACACAGGGCCTGAGTCCCAGCTGAGATTCTGGTTTCATTGTTTTGGGGCAGGGCCAAGGCTCTTGGATAAAAGCTTCCCAGTGAATTTAATGTGCAGCCAGGGTTGAGAACTAACCCCGGCAGAAGCAGCAGTGTGGAAACGAGATTGTGAACACGATGAAACATTAAAATTTAAAAAGGGGGATTTTCGCCGATCCTTCTATTTCCCTGGAGCAATAAAACATAATAAAGGCAAAAAGCCACCACAAAGGAAGAGGAAACTGGGAAGGTGGTACCACCGGTGCAACCTACCGATCTTGAAGAGTAACTTCAAGAGAAAGCACAAAGGTCATGACCAGAAAGGAGACAAGGACACTCAATCCCAGGGGGCCTGAAGAGAGAAAAGAAATGAACTCAGGGAAACAGCCAGGACGGGCAGTCACGGGGCCTGAGAAGGTAAACAGGCAACAACCCCCATCACTGGCCTCACCCTGTCCTACCTCACACTTCTCTGGAGGAAGTAACATGATCAAGTGAAAAGTCGATCAAGTCTGGATCCAAACCCCACCTCTACTAACTCATCACTGACCAAGTGTGGGCTCTTGGACATACTATTTCACAGAAAATCAATCTCTGTGTCAATAAATATGGCTGACCACGCCTTCCTAGGGGAGTTGAGGATTAAATACGACAAACAGGAGGAATATGCACCGGCATGGTGCCTCGCAGAGAGATGTCACTAGTAAATGGCACTCTCTTCCCTTTACCCATCCTAAACGCCAACCCTCATGAGGAGGACACAGCTTAGAAATGGGGTGCCCCCCTTTCCCACAGCTCCCAGGGAGGTGACCATGGGAGAATGTGGTTCCCTAGTCTCATCATAGTGGCAGCCTGGGTGGAACTCAACATACAGCTAAAGTTGGAATCAGGCAAGAGAGGACTTTCACACCATCCCAAGTCTTGCATTGTGGGTACCCCAATAGGTCTTCGTAGACAGACTGGGTAACCAATTCCCTGTGCATATCACTAAGTCTTCCGGAAAGCTGCTTCCAAATAACAGGCCTATAACTGAACTTCTGAAATGGGCTGCATCTCAGTCACACCCAACAACTGCCTGAATTTGTTCTAATAAATTGCCTCGGCATTTTCTACTGAAATTGCACACAGCATTCAATGGCACCATGTCTGATTCCCATAGATAATTTTCTGAACTGTTTTTGTTTCCAAAGTCTTCACATACATTTTTCACAAAATGACACTTATAATAAAGGTATAGTAGTTAAGCCTCAAAAAAAAAAAAAAAAAATTGAGTCTTGATTTAATCAGTTTTCGGCATCACCTCCCCCAGTAGTAAGTTACCATCTGATCTGAGCTTGGTATCCAGCATTAATGTGCTGACTATTTTCAGTATTCATGGGTATCAAGAATGCAAGGTAGTCTCCTGCTTACCTTCAAGTATGAGCAATTTGATTTGCTAAACTAACTACAAAACTGAAAGCAACCATGGGTCCAATGGAACAAAACATCAGCCCTTCTCTTTGTGCCTGGACACTAGCAATGCAGGACCAGGATTCCTGGGGATTGCAGGAAGGGTCTGGGTATACCACAGGCTCCCACAGGCAAAAGTCGGCTGAGCTACCCAGAGCAGAGCCTGGAATCCAGCAGTTGACCGAAGATGGGATGCACAGGCAGGCCAGAGGCAGGCTGGAATCCAAATAAATAGGCAAGCCTAAGGGATGGAAAGAGGAAGCTCATTCAATGGACCCAGGAAGGAAAGAGGAGGCCAAAGTCGAGAGATATCCACAAAGGAGAAAGTCAACAAGTTGGCCCAACCAAGGACAGGAGGCCACAGAAGGTCACGACCCAGGGCAGAAGTCATCTGCTCTCTCCTGCACAATCACTGTGTGTGTGGTCAGCTTGAGGCTCACTGGGGACAGAAAATACTGTGAACAGAGATCCAACCCCTCCCTCCCATCCACCCGCCCAGCAGGGATGCCAGACAGGGAGGGGCCCAGCTGGTCAGTCCAAAGGCTCTAGGCTTGGTGGGAAGGCAAAAGCCTGTCCTGAAAGCAAGGGTCAGAAATAAGCTGGATTCCCAATCCACTTAAGCTGGATTTACTTAAAGGAGCAAGGAGACAGGCCCCAGAGACAGGGGAATCTTAAGGTCTCACCAGTGAATTTTTCAGAGGTGCTGGGAACAGGGCAGGTGACAGAAGTGGTGTGCACCCTTGGCAAACTAAGGTCAACGACACCTGACACAGCCCATGCTCCTCAGAACACCAATGGATCCTGTCTGGTTTGTCATGGTAAACTGCTTCCTGTTTCAGTGTATATGTTGAAGTATATAGAATTATCATCTCAGGTTTCAAAATGCCAAACTTTGGAAAAATATTCTGTACCAAACTCAACACCCACCTACTCCCCCTTGAAAAATGAAAGGGCAGTTTATATGTTTTGGGAGTCTATCAAGTGAAATAATTCCTTTGAAAAAGAAATTCCCTTTAATTATCTTCAATGCTCTTTATTTTGCTCTGGTCTTATGGCCTAAGGGTGGTTTAGATAGAAATAACACAGCGAAACTCCCACCAGGACTCTTGTGACAGGAGGCTTTTTCTTCTGTCACTTGTGGTCCGTTCAGACTTGTGATTTCTTTATTAAAACGTTATATGATAACAGTCTCAACAGAGTACACATCATTCTAACAACTTGCTTGGCTCTGTGCTGACTACAAATGGAGCTTCACCACGCATTCAGCATTTGAGTGCCTTCACGGGCCAGGCTCTGCTTCTAGGAGCTAAGGACATAGCAGTGTGTCCATTCTCAGAGAGCTTGGTGAGGAGACACAGGAAAAAAAAAAAAAAAATCAAATAATCACACATGATACAATGTCAAGGTAGTGGCCCTCTTGGATGGAGAGGTTGAAAAGGCCTCTGTGAAAAGGTCTTCAACCAGGCATGCATCCCTGAATGAAGGTGGGGAAGGCCAGGCACATCTCTGCAGGACCCAAGTTCTCGAAAGGGAAAGACAAGCCCTCAGTCGGCTAGAGTGACAACCTCTTCCCAAGTTACAGTAAGCAAGTGTCCGCACAGAGCTATGCAGATTTACAAATATGCACATGTTTTTTCCTGGAACTTGGTGCACCAACAATCAGACATTGTTTTTTTCCTATATTCCCAGAGTGAAAATTATTTGACTTTCCATCTTTGAGCTACAAGATGCCAAACCAGATTCTTGGAAGAGATCTAGATAGTCAATCATGTGGCTTTCAGGCCTACAAACAATTTTTTCACTCTAAACCAAGGAAGTTGGACAAACTGCAGTCTACTTGGTCTTTAAAGCAAGACAAAGCCCCAGTGGTGTTCAGTCTCTAGAGTATAGACTTCTGACTCTAGGAAACTCCATGGGCTGGTGTTTAATATCCATCTCAGAGACAGGTATTTCCAGGATGAAATAGCAAAAT
The DNA here is from genome assembly GCF_028564815.1 of Eubalaena glacialis. NCBI lineage: Eukaryota > Metazoa > Chordata > Mammalia > Artiodactyla > Balaenidae > Eubalaena > Eubalaena glacialis. Next base: position 14,489,760 of record NC_083719.1, read on the forward strand.
GTCAGAAAAGCACAGGAATTTAAGAGTTTCCCAGCTTAATACAGCTGCATTGTTTTGATGGAAGTGAATTCCAAGAATAACAGATGGACCCATACTGAAGTTAACAAAGGAAATCGCATACATCTGATTTTTTAAAAAATTATCTGCCACTTGTCACCAGCATGTCCCTCTTTCCTCTGGCTTTCTGGATGGCTGTGCGGCCACCTTCCTCTTGAGAAGGGCCCTTCACCCACCCACAGGGGCAGCACCATCCACCCCCATGCACACATCACAAGGTCAGCGCCAAATGCCCATCGGTGGTCAGCAGATCTAAGTCAACATTCAATTCTCCATCCTTGGACTCTTGAGCTAGGTCTATACCACTTCTTTCTTGACAGTGTTTATTCCTTAAGAAGGAAAACAAACCACAGTTTCTAACGCACTTGTATACCTTGAAGCAGCACAAGAAAAGGTATCCAAGAGGAAAGTAGTTTAACAACAAATTGCATAGGGAGTTAGCGCTTAATGGTTACAGAGTTTCTGTTTGGAATGATGAAAAAGTTTTGGAAATAGTGGTGATGGCTGCACACATTATGAATGTAATTAATGCCACTGAATTGTACACTCAGAAACATTTAAAATAGTCATTTCTATGTAATTTATATTTACCACAAATAAACACACACACACAAGAAAGCCCAAATTCCAGTTCAAAAAAATAAATTGCATATTTACCCATTCATTTTTCTTTCAACTCAAATTTGGACATTTGTTGAAGTAAGTCAGACAGAGAAAGACAAAAATCATGTGATATCACTTACATGTGGAATCAAAAAAATGATACAAATGAATTTATTTACAAAACAGAAATAGACTCACAGACATAGAAAACAAATCTATGGTTACCAAAGGGGAAGGAGGGGAGGAGAGGGATAAATTAGGAGCTTTGGATTAACAAAGTACTGTATATAAAATAGACAACAAGGACCTACTGTATAGCACAGGGAACTATATTCAATATCTTGTAATAACCTATAATGGAAAAGCATCTGAAAAAGAATAGATATTTATACATATGTATAACTGAATCACTTTGCTATATACCTGAAACTAACACAACATTGTAAATTAACTATACTTCCATTCTAAAAATGGTTAAAATTTTTGGACCTTTGCAGGAGAGATCAATCATAGCAAATATTTTACAAATCCATCCAAAAAGTTGAAAACCCCAAAAGGAATACAATGTCATAGCTGTTAACACACACAACAGAATTTAATATGGCAGTGGTACCCCAAAAGCCAGGGCTGTATACTATTTTAGGGATATGCTTTGCCTCTCAACTGGACTGCAAAAAAACTACTTTGTTAAACTTTACTGTATGCCAAAAATTCTACCTTTAAATCAAAAACATATCGATAAGCTAAAACACACAATTAAAATAGAGGGCAATTAACGTACTCTTAGGCATAACCACAGGAAACTGCCTTTTCAGCTCCCTCATCCTACAGAGATGGCGACTTCCTATGGTTCAACGGAACCCACAGGTTAATTTGGCTGGAAGCAGTGACTGCAACACCAGGGATACCTGACACTTGAGAGGCTACAGGGAACGAAAATATAATGTTTCTTTCCTTTTGAGAAAAAAATGGGTGAAGTTTCCCCCAAACAAGTGCATTAATATGAGACTGTTTCTCTTTACCAAAAAAGAGAAAAAAGATTGAAAAGGGGATAGAATATACTCTTTGGTTTTTTGTTTGTTTGTTTGTTTCAAATTTATTTATTTTATTTATTTATTTCTGGCTGTGTTGGGTCTTCGTTGCTGCGCGTGGGCTTTCTCTAGTTGCGGCGAGCGGGGGCTACTCTTCATTGCAGTGCGTGGGCTTCTCATTGCAGTGGCTTCTCTTGTTGTGGAGCACGGGCTCTAGGCATGCGGGCTTCAGCAGTTGTAGAACGCCGGCTCAGTAGTTGTGGCACGCGGGCTTCAGTAGTTGCGGCTTGCGGGCTCTAGAGCGCAGGCTCAGTAGTTGTGGTGCACGAGCCCAGTTGCTCCGCGGCATGTGGGATCTTCCCGGACCAGGGGTCGAACCCGTGTCCTCTGCATTGGCAGGCGGATTCTTAACCACTGCGGCACCAGGGAAGCCCTACTTTTTGTTTTTTAAACAACATAAAAGCAAGGGAATTATGTGCAGGCCACTTGACTGCAAAGAATATGTCCTGTTGTTCAAGAGTTCGGCTCTGAGAGTCACAGTATCCTAATGACACCACTTCTGCATCATTAACGTCGTCCCCCCAAACTCTTTCCCTCCATCTTTGTAAGTTTAGCTGTCGCCCTGCTGGTTTCCCCCCGCCTGCCTCCACCATTCACAGGAGCTGCCTTGGGGGGCCCTACCCGACTTGGGGGCCATGCCAACTGCTGTTCACTCACTCCGCATCCGCTCACAGAGAAGGAGCTGGCGGGGGAGACCTCTTTACCCCGGCACCTGTCTCTGCCAACAGCTGGCTTTGCCAGTGAAGCCAGGAAGGCAGCTTCTGCGGCTGCTGAAAAGGGCTGGCATTCCTGGGCTCTCGGGGGCCAGCGTGTGCAGTCAGCTTCCTCTCAGATGACATTCTCAACTCGGTTAAAAGCTCCAGGCTCCACACTTCCCTTGAGAAGTCAGATCTGACCTGTTCCCGCCTCAAGTTGAAATCACTCAGTTCTAGTTGTCCGATTGCTGACAATCAGGGGGGTTGCAGGGTAACATTCGGAGCTCTGAAATGGGAGACATTCTGGGCTGTCCCATGGTCAATTTTCCAGCACTCAACAGGCTTGCGGGAGATTTCTCTGTGACACAGGAGTGGACCCATACGGGATGTGGAAAGGTCCAAAGCTGCCACATCCATATGACATTCAAGGGACACAAAAAGACACCAATCAATGGGGGCAAAGTGAAGGGGTAAAAAAAGCAAAGAAAAGCAGCTGGACAGAGCAGAAAGTGTATGAAAAATAACCAAAAATGCAATGAAAAATCACTACACTAACCCATCATCAACTTCGACAAAATTGGGCCCACAGTATTAATTCCAACAAGTCAAAGTGAAGGTCAAACCCAAAAGGTTAGAGATGGCTTTAAATGGGAGATGTGTTTATAAATAATGAGGGTTATGTTTCCTGTGTGGCCTGAGGAATTCTGACTATCTTGGAGGGTGGGGATGACTTGAAAGAACCAGGCAATCTAACGGCCTTTTTGTGGATTAATAAAATGAGAAGAATAACTTTTAAAACCGAGTCTAATTATACTTGGTGCAAATAAGAGAAGGGCACGGAGGAGGGCATTTACTTGTAGATTGGGACGATTAATTCTCCAGCCAGTAAAATATCTCAGAAGACCCCATAGAGAGACAATGCAAACAGAAAACCCAACAGGATGGTTGCAGAGAGTAAGTGTCTTGATTAAGTTGACTGCGGTAAGTTAAAAAACCACCCCTTAAAATACAATTAGGTAAACTGATATCACTATAAGTTATTTCAGAGCGATCAAATTAGGCTCTTTTCAGGAAAGATAATAAAATCGTTGACTCTCAAAGTGAAAAATCTAATTTAAAACTCATTAGTCAATTCTACAATGTTCCAAAAGGGTGCTTCAGTGATCACCCACGTGTCTGGTGAACGTTTTAGAAAAGACAAACATTCAGTGCCAACTTCCATCCTACCCTTTTCACCAGAGTCGATCTTTTACCCAAATCTGGACCAGTGCTCCAGAAGCCACAACTATGCATTTTTTCAAAGTGTGTTAGCGTGTCACTTGCACTTTTCTTTTCCCATCTGCAAATACTTCACAGCGAGTATAACATAAGTTATGAGTCAGATGGGAATGTTTTGGTCCTCTGCACTCCTGGGACCAAGCTACAGTAGTTTAAATTTTGGCATGGGATGGAATTTTAGATTAATATAAAACTATCTCCTTGGCGAAAAAAGAACAGCTGAGCAAATGTGCAAAACCCTCAGAGACTGAATGAAATAAGAAAACGGGCCCTTTAGGGCTCTCACCAGAAACGACACCGTATTATCTCCTATCTACCCCCTGTCCCCGTGACCTCGTTTTAGGATTTTAGTTACTTGTGGCTCTGCTTGGTTTCCAACACAAAACAGAATTTTGAAAACTGCTTTTTAATCCACCTGAGCACTATTTCGCTGCAGTCAGCACAACCCCTGGCCACGCTTCAGGTGAAATGATTGCTGGAATTGGGGGTGGGGTGGGGGGAGGGATGGAATGCACACAGAGAAAGGGAAAGCTTCTCAAGGCCTAGGGAAAATTTTCCACCGCTACCTCAAGCTCTTTTCCTTACCTTTGCTTCGTCCGAAACAGTAGCACGGGTGGTACACAGAGGGGACTGAGAGTACTTCCTGCTTTTCACTGTAGTAACTACGACCCTAAGTCAGTTCTCCGCAAGGTCTTATAAACTCTCACGACTCAAACATGGACCAGCAACGTCCATACCACCAGGTAGCTGGTGAGAAATGCAGACTCTCAGCCCCCAGCCCAGACCTGCCGATCAGAATCTGCACCCGAAACAAGACCCCCAGGTGATTCCTGTACAGTAAACCAAAGGGAAATTCAACGAATAGTTTGGAAGCTGTTCACAGATTCTGAGAGGTCCTATTTTGGTAACAAAAATTTTACTAGAACTGTTTATAAAGATATAGAAAAATACCCACTTGACAGCTTTTACCCGATACCATTTGACCTCAAACACTGATATCTTCTTTTTTCTATTGTGGTAAGATGTACACACTGACATAAAAAGGATGACAATGGCAAATTTTAAGTGTACAGTTCAGTGGCATCAAACACATCCACATTGTTGTGCAACCATCACCATGATGCATCTTCAGAACTTTTTCATCTTCCAAAACTAAAACTCTGGACCCATTAAATAACTCCCCATTCTCCCTTTCTGTAGAAACACCAATATCCTAACACCCTTTAATAACATACCAAATTGGGCTGAAATGAGCCCATACTTTGAAAAGTTACCACGGGTTTGATCAGGACAAGGTCATGCTCTACATCTCTGACCCTGATTCCTTCAGGAATCTATATCAGATAAACAGTGGGTGTGCCTGTCCTGGGGACCAGAACCAGGTAATGAACTTCTGACCCTTGGTGGCTACGCCTGTATGTTCCACAGGGAATCTGTAATGTCAAGAGAGGAAGAAGTAGGTCAGAAAAGAGAGAAACAAGTCTTCTGGCCACTGCCAGCTCTTGATCCACGTCTCATCCACGTCTTTCCAACCTGCCTCACTTTTGTCACATTTTAAACCCTGTATTTCCTACATGGGTCGCCAAGCTAATTATAGTTGTCATACTTGGGAATGACAGAGCGGACAGTGTAAGACCAAGGATTTGATGACAGACTGAAGACTCGAAGTCAAATTTGGGAGTTGTTTCCATGTTTAAGTATATACTTTTCTGGTTTAGTTCTTTCTAAAGCCACAATCCATAAATACTGTCAAGAGGGAACAGAACTGCTGGCCTGACCAACCCTTTCCATGCCTCACGGAGGGCTGCCCATTGACCAGCTGGCAATGGTGTCACAGGACACAGACTGCTCACCACGCGACACAGTAAGTAGCACTAAGAGACTGCTAGAACTGCTGCGACGCCTCTGCGGAGCAAAGCAAAGCTTGATAGGAATAGAAAGCATCTTCAGAATCTCCAAGACACTCCGTGAAGCAAAATAAGCCAGCAACAGAAAAGGACAAAGATGTTATGATTCCACTCATATAAGTATCTAAAGGAGTCAAAATCATACAGACAGAAAGTAGAAAGGTGGTTGCCAAGTGCTGGGGGAGGTGAGATGGGGAATTAAAGCGTTTGCTAGGTACAGAGTCTCAGTATTACAAGATGAAAAAGTTCTAGAGATCTACTGCCCGACAATGGGAACGGACTTAACACTACTGACCTATACACTTCAACGTGGTTAAGTTGGGAATTTTAACGTTATGTGGTTTTTATCACAATTTTTCTTAAGAGGAAAAAAGGGGAAAAAAATAAAGTATCTTTGGGATTAAAAAATAAGTCGACAAAAAAAGAAAAGAATTCCCCATTAAGTTCTGTCAAGTCAGGTACACGGTTTAAATATTGTTTTGTTTTCCTTTTTTATTATCATCTTGAGAAGTATGTACAAGGCCTGAAAGAAACTGAATTCTCATCTGGGGAGAGTGAGATGGCAAGAGGGGAGGAGGGAAGGCAAGACAGAAAAATGCTGGCTGGGTCACTTGGTCCTTAGTTTACAGGTCACATCACACTACCCGAGAACCTGATGGGAAAGAGACCAGACTGGGCATCAGTGACTGGGAGACACTGGATTCCCAGTGGTGTCTTTGCTCCCCTCTCCCTGCACCCACCCCCCTCTCTCCATCTGCACATCACAGCTGTATCTTCACCACCAGACAAATACTGAAGCGCCATTCAAGACTCTCGGATGAAAAAGTAACTGAGGAATTGCAAAATAGCCCAGAAACATCACTGCTTATTAAGCCAAGAAATGAGGAATGTACCACCAAGAGGATCATCTCTGCTCAAGGTTTTGATAACCAAGTAGCCCAACAGCCACAAACTATACAACACTGACCTTGAAGATTTTGTTCTCAACACAACTTGCAAACAAAATTCAGCAACTGAGAGTTTTAAATACTGGCATATGATGTCCTTTTAGTCCTTTATGTCTTAAATTTTAATATGTGTCTCTGTGGGAGGTACCCATTTCTAAAATTAAAATTCCTTGGGATTAAAGACACACACGACTATATATAAGATAGGTAACCAACAAGGACCTACTGTGTAGCACAGGGAACTCTACTCAATATCTTGTAATAACCTATAATGGAAAAGAATCTGAAAAAAAAAAAATTTACATATAACTGCATCACTGTGCTATACACCTGAAACTTACACAACATTGTAAATTAACTATACTTCAATTTAAAAAAATTTTAATTGGTTTCCTTATAAAATGGAGAAACTGGGCTCCTTTCACCATTGTCCAAGTATAATCAGTGGGCCAGTTTCTGGATTCAGGTATTCAGTGATATGGCTTTTCACTTGTTTTACACTAAAGAATAGGGACCCTGGAGCAGTGGTTCCCACACACAGAAGGAGTTTCCTCAGTTGCTTCACAAGGTGGATGAGGAGGCTCAGGTCAGGCGGTTTGGTGCATCCTGTCCTTACAGGGGCCAGGACACTGCCACAGTCTCACTGGCAGGCCAGTAGTTCCAACACTAGGAAAGTGGACGAATTTTAAGGGAAAGTGGTCATGAAACCAACTGGGAAGTACTGATATATTTGAACTTTTTCTCAAATTGCTTGCACCCTATACTTGTGATTCTTCCTGATCCCCAGGAAGGAAACCAGCCAAGTGCAGGGCTCCTCTGTCCAGTACTAGTTAGAACACTTTGATTTCGATTTGGGAGAATTTTTTATTGTGTCTCTCACACACTCGAGGTGTGCATTATACATGCCTTTTGGGATTCTGTTGTATCACTTAGAAAAGATGTTTAAGGTATGAGGGGCGAGGAGAATGAGCACACGTGCCCTTACGTAGGGCCACCCAAGGAAGCAGAACACGGATGTCACGAAGCTGCAGGGACTCTGCTCACCTGGCCATAGTCGGTCCGGAAGACAATGATGCCCTCTGCACAGGAATTTACGGTACTTGGAAAATGCTGGCCATTTTCTCTCAGCCAGACCCGTGTTCCCTGTAAACAAAACAAGCAGGATTTAACTATGAGTTTGGATTGCATTTTGTGGCAAAACACCACTCTTAAAATTACTATGACTACTACATTCCTTAAAAATCACCTTTTGAAAAGCAAACATCTTTCTCAAATAAGCAAGGAATGAATCTTCAAAGAAAGCATCACCCACAGCCTTACACGTGTACAAGTGTGACTGAGACAGAGTCCCACCAGACAGAGAAAGGACAGAGAAAATAGTACTAAAATGCAACTGAGAGACTTCCCTGGTGGCGCAGTAGTTAAGAATCCACCTGCCAATGCAGGGGACACGGGTTCGAGCCCTGGTCCGGGAAGATCCCACATGCCGCGGAGCAACTAAGCCCGTGTGCCACAACTACTGAGTCTGCGTGCCTAGAGCCTGTGCTCCGCAACAAGAGACGCCACCGCAATGAGAAGCCCGTGCACTGCAACGAAAAGTAGCCCCCGCTCGCCGCAAACAGAGGAAGCCCGCGTGCAGCAATGAAGACCCAACACAGCCAAAAACAAAATATTAATTAATTAATTAATTAATTAAAATGCAATTGATTTATGTGGATTATCTCTTCACACACACCCTTTGAGGCAAGCACCATTATCATCCCATTTTACAGATGGAGAAGTGGAGGCCTAGAGGTAAAGAAACTTGCCCAGCATCATGCATCCAGAAACCACAAGTTTAACCAGGTCACCACACTGCTTCACCCCAAGTCAAGAACTCTTTGGGACCTTCAGGCTCCGTCTTCCCGGGTCCAAGTCCCATGCACTTGCCCACTTGGAGGGCATCAGGACACTCCACTGACTTCCTACTTGGACCAAATCCACGTGTCAACTAGACTCTCCAAGAGAGGGATGAAGTTTTAGTAAATATCACAACCCAATCCACTGGTGTGAATTTTGGTAGGATTCCACCAGACACCAAATGCACCGCAAAGTTTGCAATGATATCCCAACAGATGACAACTTCCAGATCCTACTGCTTTAACCTGGGGCACAATTTTTTGGCATTGATTTCATTTCCCTTTTTTATTTCTCCACTGGACAAATAAAATGACAACCATAATACTTAGCTTTTCAATGCTGAACTTCCTCTTTCTTTGATTTCACAACATGAAAACCGTTTGTTTTCAAGGACAAGTGATAAAAAAAAGTTTGAAGAAATTATTGGGTGTTCACTGGTCAAATTATAAAGAGTTATCTTTATGGGAATTCTTGTACATGGTGATGGGAATGTAAATTGGTGCAGCCACTATGCAAACAGTACGGAGGTTCCTTAAAAAACTAAAAGTTGAACTACCACATGATCCAGCAATTCCACTCCTGGGTACATATCCAGAAAAAACAAAAACATTAGTTCCAAAAGAAACACTCACCCCAGTGTTCACAGCAGCACTATTTACAATAGCCAGACAGGGAAGCAACCCAAGTGCCCATCAATAGACAACTGGATAAAGAAGACGTGTGTGTGTGTGTGTGTGTGTGTGTGTGTGTGTATGAAAATTACTCAGCCATAAACAATAATGAAATACTGCCATTTGCAGCAACGTGGATGGACCTAGATAAATTATGCTTAGTGAAATAAGACAGAGAAAGACAAATATTGTATGATATCACTTATATGTGGAATCTAAAAAAATAATACAAATGAATGTATATGCAAAATAGAAACAGACTCACAGATATAGAAAACAGACTAGTGGTTACCAAAGGGAAAAGGGAGGGAAGAGGGACAAACTAGGGGTATGGGATTGACAAATACAAACTATTATATATAAAATAGATAAGCAACAAGGACATACTCTATAGCACAGGGAATCATATCCATTATCTTACATTATATCCATTAACCTATAATGGAATATAATCTGCAAAACTAGTGAATCACTATGCTATACACCTGCAACTAACACAGTATTCTAAATCAACTCTACTTCAATTAAAAAATACTTAATTTGTTTTAAAAAAGAATTACCTTTATGACTTATGTATACCCGATGTGTTGAAATCGCTTTAGTATCTCATTATGTTATTTCTACTCTGCTCAACAATTTCATCAACTCCAACAAAAATGGAACAGTGGAAATTTAATACCAAAATTATCACTTGAAATAGCGCATTAACTTCTTTTCTAGAACTTTCAACCTCATTTCATTGATCTGCTTAATTTCTGTTTTGATTTGAAACGTTAAGTGAAATATTCAAAATATATTGGTTATACATTCAACTTCTAGTTTCAGGGATTACTACCACTCTCAACACAGAGAGAAGCCAGGGGATAAGCAAGATAAAAGTAAACTAACTACACTCATCACTTTATGCTACTTTAAGTTGTGTTACTAATAGCATAAGTAGTAGCTTCCAGTAATGGAGTGCCCATGAGGTGTCACAGTCACATGCTAAGAGCCTCAATAATACTAATACTAACCTAACCTTTGGTAAGATAGGAACCCCTGCCCCGAAACTGAAGTTCAGAGCTTAAGTCCTTACCTAATGTCACACAGTTGGTGACCAACCCAGGTCTCAAATCTTTCCGATTCCTAATTCCATGCACTTTCCACACATCACACTGTCTCCTTAAAGTAATTCAGAAATAAATAAAATGCACTAATAGGCCAGTCAACAACTAAAACATAACTACACACAAAGGTCCCTTTAAGTGTTCAGTTATCACACACAACTCCTTCTAGAAGGGAAAGTTTAAGATATAAAAATCCAACTTACAAGTTACTCCCTCAGTGCCAATGATGATCCTGCTTAAAATACACCAGCCAGGACCTAAAATGTTTGTCGTCACCACTGTGACTCAGGATCCCTCGTTAAGTCACCCTTGAGTTCAATGAAAGCATTTGGGGTCAGCAAGCTAGACCTTGGGGCTCTGGAAGGAGGGGGACCCAGAGGCAGGGCCACATGTGCATGAGGTTCCACAAGCGTTTCCGCCAAGAAGATCAAGGTGGCTGGAGCCCAAGGTTAAAACGGCACCGGCTCCTGTTTCCCTTACAAGTTCTGCGACTCTCCTAGCATCCCTGCTACAACCCTATACAAGGACCTCCACATGGGTATCCCCTTTCTCTTTATTGTGGGAATTTTAAGTTGTTAACTCCAAACTTCTTCAACCTTCCCTCCGTAGAGGGGTTGAAATCCTCCAAGATAAAGATGGAAAACAGCATCAAAAATGAGTATGAAGTGTTTCTCTATAAACCCTGAACTGTCTTATTTAAAGAACACACGTAACACCAACACGGCTGAGTTGCCATGCCTGCACAGGTCATTCACAGACCTCCGATTCCCACTTTGGGCTGAGACACAGGTAACATCCAGAAAGAAGGACACGACTGTTTGTCAGTTCCGATTTCTTTATTAGCAAACAGCTCCTTTCCAAAAAGGATGTTTACTACAGGCATCTCTAAGACTGCTCTTTCAAATATCATTCCACACCAAAACTGCAGTATTTGTAATGTTCTAGAAAGAGACTTTCAAGTGCCTGAACTACTTTTTCATCATTTTTAAAATTCACATGTCAGAGACTGCAACATTGAAAGCTTTCAAATATCTCCATGTACACACATACACACACACACACACACACACACTCACTCAAATGGAAATTTTCAAACTCATAAGGTAAAAACTTTTACTCATTAGGTAAAATCATAAAATAATTCACAGTGGACCTCCATCCCAGAATCCTGAGTCCAAAGCTTTGTTTGCTATGACCATCACCTGCTTTGCTTTGATCAAAAAGGATTTCATGTCCCTGTTTACCAAGTATCAAAACTGTCTATTTAGTATGAATAAAGATTATGTTATGAAACATTACTGAATTAATATAAATTGTCACCAGAATTAATATAAACCTCCCAACTCCCAGGGGGTACACTGCATGCAGTTTCTTTTACTTGAGTTTTCTTGTGGTTCTTTTCACCTTCTCATTTGAAAGTATGACCAAGCCCTTGTTGACACAGTCCTTCTTACATGATCAAACACACAGCTCAACCTCCTTAGTCCAAAGGTCCTTCTCAACAGGTGTGAATAGCTGCTGATAAACAAGTCTTACAAAATTCAGCCCAGATTTCAAATCTAGAGCCCCACTGGCCAGTGTTCCTAAACCTACAGCGGTATCTTCCCCAGATAGGAAGGGAAATGCATTCAAGACACTCCCTTTGTTCTTTGAAAAAGTTTAAACAGGCAATTTTCACAGAATCAGAATTGCAAAGTAAAACTGGTGAAATGGATATTTTTACATAGATTGTTCTGGGTGGTTTCTCTCAGCCCCCAAACTTTCTGCTTCCATTCTATTCGACTAGAACACATCTGTCCAGGTCCAGGAAAGAGGCCACCCACAAGCATTTGAAAACGAAATCACAGAAAGACATTTACCAGACCAACCAAGTTTGAGTGGGGAAGAAAAATGTGCCCACCATATGCAAACCATTATATTCTGTCACTGTTAAATAAGACTGATAATTTAATGTACAATGCAGGCATATGGAGAAAGCTCCTAGCTGACGGAGAAAACTCACACTTGGAGCAAAGATATGCCTTTAAAAGTAGGTGGAACAAGTTTGGTCATAAAATAGATGTTTTATTAAAACTTGGGACGTTTTCATCTTAATCTGAGACAGATATGTGTTAAATTCAACTTCTAAAAACTTTTTCTGCACATAATCAGCAGTAATAGTTTTACAAGACAAAGCACTTGCACAGAAATTCCCATCTCTTTGATCTTCAGAGCAATCCTATAAGGAGGCGAGTAATACCATCCCTTCAAAAATGAGGTTCACAGGGATTCCATTTTTCCATTGCCAACAAATGATTTCCTGGCTATAATAAAAAAAAGACTGACCATACCAAGTGCTGGTGACAATGTGGAGAAACTGGCAGTGATATAAAATGGTATATCCACCTTGGAAAACAGTTTGGCGGTTTCTTAAAAATCAAAACATAATCTCACCATATGTCCCAAGAATTCAACTCCCAGATATCTACCTACTCAAAAAAAAAAAAAAAAAAAGAAAGTTTTTAAAAAGCCTTGTAAGCAAACATTCATAGCGGCATTATTCATAATAGCCATAGACTAGAAATCACTTGTTGACAGAAGAAAAATGCACAACCTAAAAGTTGCGAGTTACGTTTTATTAGGGGACCTTATGGAGGACGACAGCCTGGGAGCCAGCCTCTCAGATAGTTCCGAGTTAACAGTTGCAAACAGGTAAGGGAGGAGCCAGGATATATAGGAGTTTGTGTTGGAAAAAAAAAAAAAAAATGTGGTCAAACATCAAAAGATTACTGTTAACCACAAAACCCAACAACTCAAGTTAATGATTTTAGTGTTTTTCTATGTGTGGGAAGATGCAAGAGTCTGGGCTCATTGAAATTATTCCTTAGATATGCATCTTAACTATCTAGGGTCAGGATCCTATTTTTCTCCATCCTGAATTCCCCTCAGGGGGCACCATTGAGGGCGACTGCAGTGGCTGATGGCGGGCACATTCATTTTTTTACGGGAATGGCAGGCAACATTTTTTTGTCCGCACACTCAGATGTCCATCAACTGGTTCAGAAACAAAATGCGATAAATCTACACAAGTCTTAGTAATAAGAAACAAATCACAGAATCACCAACAAGGATGAATCTCAAAAACATTATGCTAAGTGACAGAAGCTACACACAAAAAAGTAGAGAAGAGGCAAATCCATCAATGCAGAAACTAGATGAATAGATGCCCAGAGCTAGGTGTCAGGGTGGGCACGCTGCCTGCGCGTGGAAAAAGGAACTCTGGGGGGTCGATGGAACTACTCTAAAACTGGATTGTGCTGATGGCCGCACAACTGTATAAATGCACTAAAATCCACTCAACCGTGAATCTACAATGGGTGAATTTTATTGTATGTAATTATACCTTGGTCATTGCAAATCATTTAAAAATATTGTCTCGCAGCCTATGTACTTCTCAATGGTACATGAACATTCTTAACCACTCCATAATGGGAAAAACCCAATCATGTCTCTATAATTGAGCAACTGCAATATCAAGAAACACACACACACAGCCATAATGACCGCATGGAAGAGCTGTGTTAAAACTCTGAAGACTGGTGTTGGGTTCATTAAGTTCTCCACTCTTCATTAGGTAGACAAGGGGGCCTCAGAGACTACAAGGCTACAAGGAGACATGTCCGAGCTCATCTCCAGGTGAGGCTGTGGTACAGGGCATCCCTGACTCAATTACTGGCCCCCCTCCCTGGAAGATTATCATAAATCCCCGGCCAACTGTGTGTGACTGCAGTACATCCGTGGCCAAGAAGTTGTACCTATCTCCTCCCCGCTACCACGGAAACACGACGTAGCTCTTCAAAGCCTAAAATATTTACCTTCCGACCCTTTACACAGAAAGTTTAGTGATCCTCATTTAAGAAGATAAAACCTCTATCATAGATTTCAACTTACTGTTGCCCCATTTTTAAAAAAATAGTTTTTTTCTTTTAAACTCTTACCTTTCTTTTCTGATTTTAGAATGATTCTCCTCCCTGAACTTTGAAAAAAATGAGTTCAAAAATAAGGTAGGAAAACAACCCTAAAAAGAGATAATGATGATGGACTTTAAATACCATGCTGTGTGGCATGTTCTAATTACAGATTCACAGAAAAGAGAACATTCTTTAGCCAAATACACAACTCAGTCTTAGACCCAGAACAGGGCACCGCACTTATTTTTCTCCCATATTTGCTTACTTGGCCCACATTGAGTACCATGGTTCAGGAGTCTAACAACCTACACGATAAAGTCACAATCTGTTCCTGAAATGTGATCTGCTCTTTTTTTTTTTTCAAAAGACAAAGAGGTCAAATAGATTTGTAATAGAAAGATTAATATGGCTATTTAAATCTGCAGTAAGTTAATCAGCCAAAAGAAAGCTCTCCTCTTTTGCCGGCAATGACTTAGTAAAGAAGTAACCTGGCTTAGAAGATGTCTAATGTAACAGGCTGGGACATGGGGGTCCCTGCTCTTGAAGATACTGAATTCCAGAAATGAGATGTGGGTAAAATGTGTTAGTACAAGGATTTAAACAGTATTTTAAAAACTGAGGTATAGGGCTTCCTTGGTGGCGCAGTGGTTGAGAATCTGCCTGCCAATGCAGGGGACACAGGCTCGAGCCCTTGTCTGGGAAGATCCCACATGCCGCGGAGCAACTGGGCCCGTGAGCCACAACTACTGAGCCTGCGCGTCTGGAGCCTGTGCTCCGCAACAAGAGAGGCCGCGATAGTGAGAGGCCCGCGCACCGCGATGAGGAGTGGCCCCCGCTCGCCGCAACTAGAGAAAGCCCTCGCGCAGAAACGAAGACCCAACACAGCCAAAAATTAATTAATTAATTAATTAATTAAAAAAAAAAAACTGAGGTATAACTGACATGTAACATATTAGTTCCAGGTGTACAACATAATGATGTGATATCTGTATATACCGAGAAGTGATCAACACAATAAATCTAGTTAACATCCATCACCGCACATAGTTAATTCTTTTTTTCTTATGAGAACTTTTAAGATCTACTCTCTTTGCTAAGAGAGTAGCAAATATACCGTACGGTATTATTTACCCTAGTCACCATGCTGTCCATTAGGTCCCCAGGACTTATTTTATATCTGTAAGTTTGTACCGTTTGACCCCCTTCACCCAATTCCCCCACCCCCTACGTCTGGCAACCACTAATCTGTCCTATCTATGAGTACAGGGGGTTTTTTTGGGTGGGGGGAATGTCCCCATGTAAGTGAGATCTCTCCTCTTTTAGAGTCATTTTTGTTGTTGTTGGAAGTAGGATCACCTTTTCATCAACTGAACAGATGCTATTTTTTTCCAATGCTTATTACTCAAACCCACCTCAAAGGACACAGGGCATTTGTAACATACAGAGTTCTGACACAGGTTCCTCCACTGCGTCACTACTGACATTTCGGGTGACGTAGTGTTTTGCTGTGGGGAGATGACTGTCCTAGTTGGGAACCACTGGTCTAGAGTAACAGAAAGTTCTAGAGCCACAGCCAAATTAAAGGAGTTTTCAAACCCATTAACTGAAAGCAGACTCCACTGTCTCAATTCTAGGAACTTCCATAACCTCCCAAAGTAGGATCAGCCCAGCCAGACACGGTCTACCTGGGGCAGATCTAATTTCCGGTGACCTTGGCTGGGTGCTTACACAAGGAAGGGAGGGGCCTGTACAACGTGATTCAAAACCTCTGACGAGCAAAAGGAACGAGGTCTCCGAGGCAGACGGCTGGACGGCAGTACTAGGGGGACTGTCTCCTTTTTCTCCTCTCGGTCCACTGTGCTGTTTGGGGTTTTTTTAATGTACTTTTCATGTTTAGAACTAACAATGTTTTTATGCAGACAACTGGAACTGCAGAGACGAAACCTCTCCAAAACCTGTGCTCTTTCACCTCAGGGGAGATTTCAACCCCAAGTCCTTGCAAACCTCAATGCACAACTTGTCAGAATGTTTGGAAACAGTGCAGGTGAGAACGAAGTAAAGCATCATCACGCGTACAAAGTGAGTATGAAAAATACAGCGTGAACACGAGCAGTGGGGACAAAGGGGCATTGCTGGCTGGGGACAAACTTAGAAATGAAAGGAAAAGGTGGAACCCAAGGCATCTCCCCTGCAGAGACAGCCGCCCCTCGAGAGGGGGCCTGGAAAAAGTGAAGCAGCTGGGCAGCCACCGTCCCCAGCATCCCTACTGCAGTGGGTGGTCTGTGCATTCCTCCCCACGCAGCAGGCAGAGCATGGGGCCACCGAGGCTGAGTGATCCCCTGACTCACTTCCTCCTCGTGACTGTGAGGCTTCAGACCTGAGGCTGGCACTCCTTTCTGCGCAACTGTCTCAGATTCCAAACAGCCCACGACTGCTCAGCTCCCAGTGGAACTTGGGCGGTTTCAGGCTCAGTGCTCAAAGGATGCAGAACTCAGGTAGTGCGGGCCCAGCAGCAACTGCTGAGGAGGGAAAAGTAATGACAGGAGGCTGTGAGCACACAGCCCGGAAGGTCAGAAACATGCGGCGTAAGGATCCCAAGTTTGTACCATTTCACTGTGGTTATGGAATAGCGATGGTGTTTGTTTTCTATAATAGGCAACGCCAAGAACAACTGTTCTACACCCATCAGAGCTGATGCCACCATGAAATTCCAGGGGAAAATGTATTGCTGACACTCATCTTCAGAACTCATAGACATAACCCCTCCCACACAAACACTCCCAAAGACTGTGTGAGAAGTGTTGCGTAACTCCCCAGACTGGCCTATAGAAGTCTTTAAAGGCACCGCTTTTTTTTTTTTTTTATAAGGAATATATTCCAGCTATCTGTAGCTGAAATGCGCTTGTAGCTGTCAGCTACGTCATCATCATCATCAACATCATTTCTTGGGCCTGCCTATGGGCCTAAAGATCATTTATAGCACTATTCCCACAGGAAGATGTGTCGTGTCCCAAACACCCAACCATCAACACATAAAAAACAGTATGGTTGTAAACTGAGACTGCCTGCATTCAATACTATAAAGTTCACAATCTGTCCCATGCCCCTGGACAGTTCCCAGTGAGAAGGATCGTATGGCATCCATATTCTTTCCCGTTGTCCGCCCGTAAGGTCAAACTGTCACCACTGTGAGCTGTGGCTTCCATGCAGAAAATAACATGAAGAGTACATGAGCAGTAGGAGGTGGAAAGGCAGGAACAAGAAGAAAGAAAACAGTAAAAGATTTTGCCAACAATAAACTAATCTTTGCTCACTGTTCCCCAGGTGAAGATACAAAGACACATGGGCATCCTGCGCTCCCAATCAAAACAAAAACAAATTATGCTAACGGGCAAGACACCTTATTTATGAACTTGTAATTCTTTAAAGAGTTTATTCGGACTTCCCTGGAGGCGCAGTGGTTAAGAATCCGCCTGCCAATGCAGGGGACACGGGTTCGAGCCCTGGTCCGGGAAGATCCCACATGCCGTGGAGCAACTAAGCCCGGGAGCCACAACTACTGAGCCTGTGCTCTAGAGCCCGCGAGCCACAACTACTGAGCCTGTGTTCTAGAGCCTGGGAGCCACAACTGCTGAGCCCGCGTGCCACAACTACTGAAGCCTGCGCGCCTAGAGCCCATGCTCTGCAACAAGAGAAGCCACCGCAATGAGAAGCCCGCGCACCACGACAAAGGGTAGCCCCCGCTCGCCGCAACTAGAGAAAGCCTGCACACAGCAACGAAGACCCAGCGCAGCCAAAAATAAATAAATAAAAATAAACAAATAAATAAATAAAATTTAAAAGAAAGTTTATTCCCCTGATCGTGGGGTTCCAACTTGCCAACTGATTCCATCCCGGCTTTATATTCTAATTTTCTCTACCTTCCTCACAACTCCTCCAAACAGCTTTTCAGTTATTCTTTCAAACTACAGTGACTAGAAATAATCCCAGAAACAATCTGACACTGAAAGAAACGAGACATCTCCAAGCTGCTGAGACAATCTCAGACAGTGTAGGAATGTGACAATCCAAGGAACAAAAAACAAATTATTCCATCTCTGAGTTAACCAATCATCACACAGCCAACACATATGCGTTTAAAAGAAAACAGAAAATGGACCCAAAGAATCAGCCAACACACCTAAAATCCATTCAATCTATAAGTCACTTCACCCATAAATCCATCCATCCATCCACCCGGCCACCTTTCTGCAAGCCCCCTACTATGTACCAGGCACTCTGAAAGATTCACCAGTATATAAAACCGTTCCTGCTCTAAAACATTTATATGTTAGAGGTAAAACTATGCCTGTTCTAATACTCTCTTCCTATATAGTCTTTCTTCTGAAGAAGAATTAGGTAACAGGAGGGGCAGAAGAATAAGACAAGGAAGAGAAGTAGGTAAGTGGGAGTAGGCCTTGCAGACTGTGTAAAATGAATACAACTGTTCTAAGAACTCTCAAAAACTACTCGAAATCCTCTCTAAGGGACACAAAACAAAATAACTGGCTTCAGAACTGCATTCCATTCTTCCTTTTAGTGGAAACAGTAGGAGATACAGAACAGAAGGGACAATAAAAGAATATCACAAGATGTTTTCACTCCTCGTGGAACGTAATACCAGACGTCCTCTACCTCTTATTTCCTAGAGTTCTGTCCTTTCCTATTCTTGACAAGAATACTTTTCTTTCAAACACACACACACACAAACAAACAAAAACTGGTAAGATAATCTTAATGAAATCCTGGCTGTATTCTGGCTACCATCTGTTTTTAGAAAAAATACACAAACTTACTCAGGAGTTTGTCGTTACTTCATAAAAACGAATGACCCAAGAACACAGTAGGAAGTAAATAAACTTGAAACAGCTATTTCTCATTTCAGCTGCGTACACGCTCCTTAATTCCTTTGCAGAATTTTATCGAATTCAAAAACATTTAATCTTTTTCATAAAATCCTACTTCCTGAATTGACAGTTGCGCAAGAAATCATCCAGCCCCAAAGTGACAGGTAACATGTTGGTGAGAACATGAAAAAACTAGAACCCTCATACCCTGCTGGTGAGAATGTAAAATAGTGCAGCTGCCCTGGGAAACAGTCTGGCAGGTCCTCAAAAAGCTAAACATAGTTACTGTACGACCCAGGAATTCCACTCCCAGCTATATACATGAGAAATGAAAACATATGGCCACACGAAAACCTGCACGTAAATGTTCCCAGCAGCATTATGCACAACAGCCCAAACGGGGAAACAAACAAACTGAAGGACAGACTTTTTAAAAAATGTGTATATTCAGAGAACGGAGTATTATTCAGCAATAAAAAAGGATGAAGAACTGACACATGTTACAATATGCATGAGCCTCGAAAACATCACACAAAGTGAAAGCAGCCAGTCACCAAGGACCACATATTGTAGGATTCCATGTACATGAAATGTCCAGAAGGTAAAGCCAAAGAGACAGAAAGCAGATTGCTGGCAGCCTAGGGCAGGTATAGGCAGTGACTGGGAACAGGCGGTGACTGCTAATAGGTGTGGGGTTCCCTTTATGGAGTGATGAAAACGTTCTGGAGTTAGATAGTGGTGATGGTTGCACAACTATTAGTATATATTAGCGTTCGTATATGCGAATATTATACCAGTAGTATACTCAGTGAATATACTAAAAACCACTGAACTGGATACTTTAAAAGGCTCACTTCTATATGTGAATTATCTCACAAATGAAAAGAGGAGAGGGGGAGAGAGACAAACAGCTACAAGAAAAACAGGCTCGCACCCGACTTCATTCACCCCCTGGATCCAGTTATCCCAAAGGCCACCTTCATCCCTGACCTCCCTCATCACACAGGTCCAAGAAATTCCTCTTTCCAGTTTACACCGGTTTTTACTGAGTCTCCATCATTTCAAGCAAAGGAATACCAGCTATTATTTTTGCAGTAGACAAATGTCATGACTTTCAGAAGACATCTAGAATGCAATTCATTCACCCATGTCAACGACCACAAGTTTTATATGCTTTCCCTAGAGCGTCAAAACAAGAGTTATTTCAGTGCTTTGACGATGTGATGTATGTTACACTAGGATTTTATCACCTGTATTATAGGAGGCAGTGGTGGGTTTGTTTCACTAGCCAGTGAATTCCCAGCACCTAGAACAGGGCCAGACACACTGGATGAGGGATAAGTATTCATTCACTCTCAATCCCAAATCCTATCTCAGGGCCCCGCTCTCTGCCCAGGGAACACACGGTGGCATCTGCAGGAACCGTGCCGCTCACAGAGAGATGCAGGGTCACCCAAGATGTCAGTAAGAGGCCACAGAAACCACACTGGATGCTTCCCCAGAAGGTGTGGACTCAAATCCAGCTCTACTACCTGTAGCTCAGGACAGCTGTTAACTACTTGAGACTTCTCCATGCAAATTGAGGAGTCATCTAACTTGTCTGTTGTACAAGCACAAAAAGATCACACGAGACAGCTTCCCAAAGTGCTCCAAAGCCACAGAGCCCTTGACCCAGCGTGGCAGTATCTATATTTGGGGTCTTGCTGCCGGCACCTCCCAGGTCACACCCAGGAGGGCTTCCAGCCATCGTATGGCTTTCATTTCGCTTTCCTCTGAATGCCAAGCTACAGAACCTAAGAACACATAGGCCTAGTTTAAATAACCAAGGGAACTGACCTCTCCTCCCAACCACCAAAACTACAACTTCAGTTGCTTTCCAGCTACGAAGCACTTAAAAATAACTTAGAAAGACAGGCTACACCCATCAGGAAGGTGATGGGGGTGCTGAGGGTGGTGGAAACAGTTTAAATGACCGAAGTGCCTGTGTTTGTTCCATTTGATATCTACCATGATTTTATCTAAATAAAATTTTTTCTCTCCTGTGCCAAAACCCATTCCATCTCTTCTTGGGTTCCAGAGAGATCTGGGTAGAGAATGACACTGTCTTAAAAAGGCAGCGTATCCAACAGCCCAGTGGCACTGCCGGGTTATGTCTCCATCACCAACTTGGGCTGAAATCTGAGATTCTTCTCCAAGGACACAGGCCTCTCCGTTGGAGGGCAGGTACAAGACATGGAGGAGGACACACAGGCACCTGGCACACGACAGGCCAGAGAGGCGGCAGAAGGCAGTGGGGTTTGTGGTGGTTTTGCCGTTGTTAAGTCAACCTTTTATTTTCTGAATAGTTTCAGATTTTACAGAGAAGTTGCAAAGCTAATACAGACAGTCCCCACACATCTTCACTTGGGTTCCCCCAACTGTTAACATCTTACATTCATCACAGCTAAGGAGCCAACACAGGTGCATTACTATGAATGCAACCCAACACTTCATGTGGATTTCACACCAGTGTTTCCCTAACGTCCTTTTCCTGTCCCAGGATCCCATGCCTCCTCAGGGCTTCTCTGCTCTGTGACAGTGTTTAAAGGCCTTGGCAGTTTTGAGGAATACAGGTGAGGTATTCCGTAGAATGTCCCTCCATCAGGGACTGTCTTAGGTTACCCTGGAGTGTAGTGGTTTCCAATGATGGTTCAAATCCAGGAGTCAAACTGCCTGAATGGGAACCCTGGCTTTACTGCCTCTTAGCCACGTGGCCTGGGACAAATTAACCTCCACAGCCCTCGGTTTCCTCATCTTCAGAAGAGCAGAAATAAACCCTCCCTCCCTCCAGGGTACTGCGGGGATTAAACAGGCTAACTCGGAGAACGGAGAACGGAGAACGAAGGTGAGGGGATAATCAGGAATTCTCCACGGAGAGACGTGGTCACCGATTGACTGAACAAAGATGCTGGGCCAGAGACACAGGACAAAGATTCGTAACAGACAAACCTGACTTCCAGAAACCTGCAGTCCAGACCTGACGCCACGGGACTCATCTGGGGACACACACAGAGTACCCGCGTGAGGGGTGCTGGCGAAGGAAGCGGGCCTCACGGGAGCGGGGTTCTGAGGGATGCACAGGACACACCCCCACGGGCCAGTGGGAGTCTCAAGGTGAAAGGTCCAATTTTCTGCCAATTAGCTGAGGACCAGTGACAAAGACACGCTGTCAACGGGCCTACCTGCTCTACTTAATCACCATCCGTAAACTATGAACAGCTCCACACACCGAACAACGAAGGCATTCACCTTACTCTGGTCCAAGAAAGAAAAGTCTCAAACTCTAACCGACCAGGTGCTAGAGACCACTGAAGCCTCCCCACTTACCAGTAAAATGGGGGCCAAATTACATTGTTTTCCAATGCAGTAGACTTTTTTCCAACTATATTTGTTAGAAAACAAACACAAAAAAACCCCCAGCAACCAAGTCTTTGAGGTATCAACTTTTAATTCCACCTCAGTCCATAAGACTCTGAGTCACTCAAAGCTTGGAAACTCTCAAGATGTCCTCGAGTAGAACTGATAGGCGGGCAGAAGCAGGGGCCGGGGCTGTAGTTAAGACCCGACTGGGGCGGACAAGAATAAGCCAAGCCCGGGGGCAGGGGGGTGGGTGAAGTCTGGAGCCTGCAAACAAGTCGGCCCAGGGCCACTGGGGCAGGTGACTCACAGCTCTGAGTCCTGACGCCAAGGGAGGTTCCTCCCGGTTCCTCCCGGACCCCTGGAGGACAGGCCCCACCAGCACCAAAGCGGCCCCGGCCCAACACGAAGGCCCTGTGCTCCCCTTTCTCGTTCCTGGGAAACCTCTCACTACCCGCGGGCCAGCGGTGAGAACAACAGGCTCATTCCAGCCAAGAGCTGCCTGCCCAGCGAGGGACGAAAGGAAATTTCCTCGGAGTGGAGTCCGGCAGCCCAGCCCTCCCCTGTGCCGCCCGACTCCGTCCTTCCCAGACCACTCCAGCCACACCTGAAGCCTCACCACACACACACGCCAACTGCCCCGCTCAGTAAAAAGCCCGATTCACGTCTGGCAGCGAGGGCTTGCGTGCAACGCAAACCCACCAGGGTGAACCCCTGACACAGAGGGGCCCCTCCTACGGAGCAGGGTGGACACGGGATGGGGGCAGGCGGGGCCAGGCAACAGCTCCACTGAGGCAGGACTCTGCCCCTAAGGCCAGCTTCGGGTCGCTGCCCAGCTCCCGGCCTCTCCTCCCGCCATCCTCCTCCTGGCCTCACATCTTTCTGCAAGACAGAGCCCTCCTCTACTTCACGGCAGGAAAGCAACCACGGGAGAGGAAGCTCAGGACTCAGATGTCAGGCCGAGCAAATATCCAATAAGCTATCGCGGGATAGAAAGGGTCCAGAAGGGAGGCTCTCGTCCCTTGACCTTAGAGCAGATCCAAATGCCCATGCAGCTCTCAAACCTGCACAGCGCCCAGGGACTAACTCCAGACGGGCAGAGCTGGAAGGGTGGGACCGCACCCTGACTCTGGGCCCAGGCCTTGGCGGGGGGGGGGGGGGGGGCGGGACCCAAACGATCGAGGGCTCCTTCCTCCCCCCATCGGCAAGTTCACCAATTCAGAGGTCCTCACACCTTCTCTGACTCCTAGGAAACACCTGATGCCCTTTTCAGACCCCGGCACAAAGCACACTCCAGCTTAAACGAGTACAACACCTAGCTTAAACCACTGATCTGAACAGCTGCCCCAAGAGGGGAAAGCATTAGGTCCAAGCAAAACCAGGAAGGAAGAGAGGCAGGGAGGGAAGAAAGAAAAAGAAAAGGAAGGAAAAGGAAGGAAGTTAGTTAACAAGGTGAACAGCCTGCCCACAAAGCAGAATGCACGGCTCAGGAGTAATTTACTATGCACGCGAAGTATGTCTCCGCTGCTCTTATTTACCCCAATAACTTACGTTCATTGCAAGCCAAGTGTCTTGAAATTATTTAGCCGAATGTCATTTCCAAACATGTTATTTAAAAACCATTTTAGAAGTTCTCACAAAACTGCACCTCTAACAAAACTGGCTTGCTAAACATTACCTAAAAATGTACGCTTTGTAAGCAAATGTGCTTCATTAGCATTATTAGGGACTCTGCAGTACCACCACCATTGTATTGGCCCGCCAATAAAACACCATAATATCCTACTCCAAGATTAGTGAAAGTGCCATACTGGTGCGTGAAACCAGCATCCCTGGACAAACCCACGTAAATCCGTGTTTAACCATAACTCAGCTGCTCCAATGGCAATGCATCTTCCTTCCAGACTTCCACAGAATGCCTAGGTACTGCTCCCTCTTACTAGCACCAAGCAAACTCGAAGGCCTCTTATGTCGTACAATCTAAACTTCTTTGTCCCCCCTACAAATGCCTCAGCAGTCTGTCAACAGACACTGGAAATCTAGAGAAATCACCACTCATCTCCACTGCCTCGATCCAGGCGACGGCGATGGCTCTCCTGGGGACATCGTATTTGGGCTCCAAAATCCAATCATTTAGAAGGGCAGAGCCAAAAGGGTTCAAAGACTCCTTCATTTGACTGGAAAGAGCAAAAGTGCCCCCATCCACCACCAAAGAGGTTTGTTTAAATGCAAATGGATCATACAAAACTAGTGAGGACAAAAGGTGCCTGGTGGCTAAGCCAGAATTCAGCCCGATCAGGGTGACCCACCAAACGCCATCGAGCATTTGAAGAGGTGTCACTACAACTCCACAGACCCCATTCATCTGAAGAACTCCTTGAACTCTTGTTGTTCTAAGAAAGCGCTGACCTGCAAGTATGTGTGCCCTCTTGCTGTCATCAATCACAGACTGGGAGATAAGCCGAATTCTTCCGAGAAGCACTGCTGGCAGGCAGGGGAGGCCTGGAGCAGCTGAGCAAAGTCACGGAGGAAGTTGTACTGTCCTTCTTGGGGGTAACAGTGGCTGAAATCAGCTCCCAGAACTCCAGGGAGAGACTTCCAGGAGCTCCCTGCTCCCTGGAGGGCAGTTCCCCAGGGACCCTACTTGCCTCCTGGGTGTCTCTTTAGCCCAGCGCTCCCCAACAAAACTGATGCAAGCCACATACAGGGTTTTAAATTTTCTAGCAATCACGAACCTTTGGGGAAAAAGAAGAAACAGGTGAGATTAATTTTAATAATATCTGTTAAATAACATCTGTTACTTAACCCCACAGAGATTATGTTTTAACTTCAATGTATTATCAATATAAAAATGGAGAATTTTATATTCTTTTTTTTCCACACTAATTCTCAAAGTGTGGTGAATATTTTACACTCAGTGCACATCTCCGTTCAGAACAGACATTTTCCACGTGCCCACTAGCCCCGTGTGCTAGTGGCTACAGCACTGGACCAGGAAGTTCTGTTAGACTATACAGATGTAACTTTGTGAGCTAAGATGGTGGTGTGTGTACAAAGGCATGAACGCAATGTCTTCTTTTTATTTGCTTTTTCTCATTTTCGGGAATATATACAACGTCCCAGTGACAACCAGCAAAGGTAAGTATGAATTACTCATCCTCACCTGCCCCAACCTCACCTACCTTAGTTCAACGTTCACCTGGGGGAGATAAAAGAACAATCTTTGTCTCTAACCTCTGAAATAACAATAAAAGAATGTGATAAGTCAGAAGTGCTCTAAGAATGTGAATTCCACATACCCAGTATACAAGATGATTAAAACAGCTTGGGGGAACTTGGTACACAAATTGCCCTGTGACATTTTTTTTTTAACCAAAGGGAGGAAGAAAAACATATCTGTTTACTGTAATACAAAACCCACAGCCATTTTAGCAGCTACGTTTTCTAAATTCTTGAACTCGTAATTGCACATGTCGGCTCATTATCTGAGTTATTGGTGGCTTAGAGTTAAGACAAATAAAACTAGACAATTAATTATACATTAAGCAGCAGAAAGTATGTGCTTTTCACCCTGAAACTGCCCTCTCCTGCTCCCGTCCATGACCAGATACGTTGAATGTGGTAACAGAAAGAGGAAAAAGTCTTGCAGATGTAATAAGAGTTGTCCAAAGCAACTGTGTTTTTAATTGGGGTTTCCATGAGCTATAGGTTAGAAAGTGGAATGTACTTGAGTAACAGTAAAAACTACCCTGGAGCCCAGTGTGCGGGGATCTGAAGACTGACTGCAGAAAAACTGGTAGATTTCCCCAAATACCCAGCAGAGAGGGAGTTGAGCAGCTCTGAGAGGCAAACTGGCTTTTCAAACCCCAGGGGGTCGCTCCATCCAAGCCATTGGTCCAACCCAGCCAAGCCATTTGTTCTCACTACTTCCCCATGTCCAATCCACATCCACCCCGACCCCGACCCCCACCCTAGTCCCCTACACCTAATCCTAGCCCTCTTCAATCTATGAGCCGCCTCAGAACCAGCGTGATCCTTGCAAACCCTCCTCCCTGTCTTGCTTAAAGCCTCTTCCATGCAGACAAAATCCCTCCTGCGGCCTATGGACTATGCACACTCCGGCCGCTTCCTCCCCCTTCAGCCTCGCCTGGACTTTTCTCAGGTCCCACCCAGCTTGCACTGAGTCTCTGCCCGCTGCCCTGCCAGCAATGCACCCTTTTAGCCTGGGCATCAACCTCACCCACCCTGGGAGGCCCCGGCCTGCTCGCTGCACCTCTGTCCCATGACGGAGAAATCAGTACATAAATAAATGACTCATGATACCAGCCCTCCCTGCTAGATGGGAGGGCTGGCACCACCTGTGCGAGGAAGGACAGAAGGACAGACTTCTAACAGTGACCCAAGAACATGGTGGACTTCAGCACAAACTCCACCCATCTTGACACTGGGCGAGGACAGTATGTTCGTCTTTTACCAGCCCTGCCCTATTAGTGATGACCTCGACCTTCTGTGTCTTAGTTGCCCTAAACATACCTCTACAGCATTTAAATAGGTGAGAAAGCTTGTATTACAGATTCTGGGGTTCACATTTGTAGAAACCAGTAATAAAAGTGATAGCTATACCCTAAAAAACACAGCACATCCTGGCCTGCTCACCACCGGCTCTACTGTGCTACCCCCCAGGGCTGGCCAGACTCCTTTTCCAGACACAGAAGGGCACTCGGAATTCCCACCCCCCCCAATGTCTTGGCTCCCTGGAAGCTTCTAGAGCCAGACCATCATGAAGCCATATTCTCCACATTTAAAATGACTGATTTGAGAGGCCATTTGCTTTTTCAGTCCAGGAGAAGGTGTGCAAAAGGATTTTCCAGAACTCTGACCTGGTGGTCTACTTCTTTCATGAATCCCAAGGTAGATTCTCCCCTTTCAGCAAATTCATTGTACCTGGAGAACCACCAACACCACCACCACCCAAATTCCAAACGCATTCATTCACTCTGCAAATGTTGACCTGGCCCTTGGCTGACAAGGCACCACGCCAGGGCCAGGAAGTCACAGAATTCAATGACGAGGACATGGGCTTCGGGATCCAGCAGACCAGACTCCAATCCCCCCCACTGACCACGTAACCTTGGAGAAAAACAGTAACAGGGGGACACCCTGACCCCGTGCCAGCCGCCATTCTAAGCACTTCACGTGCGCCCACTGGTTTAACTCTAACGACCCTATGAGCGAGCAACGGATAATGCCTCATTTAACAGATGTGAGAAACGAGGCACAGAGCCATTAAAAACACCTGCCCACGGTCCTAGAGCTAACAGGCAGTGGAATGGGTTTGCTTTTTCTTTTTTTAAAAAACAGCTTTATTAACATGTAACTTATGTCCCATAAAAGGATTTGCACCCAAGCAAGTCCATCATCCTCCTCATCCCACATAATTCTGTCTCTCCTGTCACTTAGCTTTCCTGAGCCACAGTTTCCTACTTTACAAAATGCCAATGATAAACAGTTAGGGGGTTAAATAAGGGAATGAATATTAGTAAAAGCAGCCCGCCCAGTACCTGGCTCAGAGAACGACCCAACAGCCCGAAAATGAATAAAAGACAGTCTGCTCTCCAAGAGTTTAATCTAATCACAAACAACACTAGTAAATACAGAAAATAGCCATAATAAAATGCAGAGAGAGATAAATGACACAAGAAGGGCAGATAAAAACACAAAGGGGAATTGTGTGTTTAAATGGGGGATCTGTATTCCTGGAGCTGAAGTATTTGCAACAAAGAAGCCGAGCTGGGAACGCTGAGTTTACCATCACTCCATCACTCAAAACACAAACTGCCGGAGAACGACCCACAGCCTCTGTTAACAAGATGAGTCTTGCATATCTGACACATATAACATGAGACAATGAATCACGCTTGCTGTGGAGGGCAGTCTAAATCCCCTTTTCGAGAGATGGTTTTGACTCTTTCGGCAAACCAACACACACTTGGCTTCCAAACCCTCCGAAGGAAACACTTCCAAGAACGAATTTAGTGTATTCAACCTCATACACGTGTCTGGTCTCATTCCGCAAAGCTCACTGTTGTCTTCTGAGGATAATCATCTCCCTTACTGACCTTGAAACCCTCTTCTCCCAAACTGTTACTGACCTTGGAGCCAGAGTCCCAGGGCTCTCGACAGAGAGGGCGGGCAGGGGGAAGAGGGCTGACAAAGGAAATGGTCTCCCACACTAAGGCCAGCCACTCTCCCACAATCAAAAACCCCCCACCTGCCAGGGCCATAGGCCTATTTCAGGTCCACTGACTGGCAAGGGCCACCAAGAACAAAAGTTCTGCAGAGGTCGCCCACAGCAAAAGACAGCATTACCTTAGACGTAACCCACTTTCAAATATGTTTTATGGCTCCCAGGAACCCAGTGACACCAAGTGATCATTTGTTGTTTGCTTTAGAGAATAAACTCCCTTCTCTGGGTGGAACTAAGAAATTTAACTCCTGATTTCAAAGATATTAACTGGCCGGCCGGAGCGTTCGCACGCAAATCACCCTGCACACTGACCCAGACGCAGACAATGCATGGGTCCGGGGTAAGAGCCGGGGGGAGTGAAGAGTAACTTGTTAACAAAGTGACATCTGAGGAGGGAGAACAATCCAGCCATTGTCGAGTCCGATTTCCTGTTCCATATCTTCCATGGCAAATTTTTAAAAAAGGGAAAAAAGCCCCCTTAGATTAGGACAAACACGTCCTCAACTGCAGTCTCTGTCCAAAGCAAGAGAGACATCTTGGCATTTTTCACAGAAGTGATAAGTGTCTCTCACACACAGCCCATATCCATTACAGGCCCTGAGGGTACCCACTGCCTGGCAGAACAGCTGCTGTCCCATCCCTGGGCCACCGGCAGGCTTCTGAAAGGGCGTCCTGGTGGGAATGAGGGGTAGGGTCCCAAATGGACCTCCCCCAAACCCTCACCACTACAGACTGGAACGAGGAGCCAGCGGGTTGCTCTGAGGACTAAAGGAATGGGCATCCCTGACTTCAGGAAGGGCCTGAAGCAGGTTTCTCAACGTCAGCAACACTGACAACAGAAGTCTTTACTGTGGGAGGTTGTCCTGTGCGCTGGAGGAAGTTCAGCAGCATCACTGGCCTCTACTCGCTATACAACCCCAACCCCCAGCTGTAATAAGCAAAGATCTGCAAACATTGTCAAATGTCCTCTGGGGCCAAAATCACCCCCACTGAAAGTCACTGGTCAAAAGGGAAGAAAACTGTTTAATGCCCACTGACATCCCACCTGACAGCGGTTTTAACTCGTTAACCACCAAGGACTGGACATCAAAATCCAGCACGGCCCAAACCACCTCAAATCATCTCTCCAGGCTTTCTCCTCCTCCACCCCCAGCTTGAAGGTCTCCACCATCACCAGGTGCAAAGCTGACATCCTCACCCATCCCATCTCCCAAACCAAGACGTGCCAGAAAGCTGCAGATCCTGTCAGTCCTTCCACGGACACGTCTCCTGATTCACCCCCTCTCCTCTCAACTCCCTTGGCTAAGGTGGAGAAAACGATCTACATTCAAGAACCCATCATGAGGGACTTCCCTGGTGGCGCAGTGGCTAAGAATCCGCCTACTGATGCAGGGGACACGGGTTCGATCCCTGGTCCAGGAAAATCCCACATGCCGCGGAACAACTAAGCCCGTGCGCCACAACTACTGAGCCTCTGTGCCACAACTACTGAGCCTGTGAGCCACAACTACTGAAGCCTGCGTGCCTAGAGCCTGTGCTTCGCAACAAGAGAAGCCACCGCAATGAGAAGCCGGCGCACCGCAACGAAGAGTAGCCCCCGCTCGCCGCAACTAGAGAAAGCCCGTGCACAGCAATGAAGACTCAGCGCAGCCAAAAGTAAATAAATATATTAATTAAAAAGAGAAAAAAGAACCCATCATGGTTTCTGAGAGTCACTTAAACTTTACTCCCCCTGCTTCTGCTCTTTGCTTGTTTTTAACTTTATTACGTGGTGGAGCCAGGACTCAAAACAGAAGTCATTCCAGGGCACGTGCTCTTGTAATTACAGGAAGTCCCCTACATACGAACCTTCAAGTTGCGAACTTTCAAAGATGCGAACGTGTGTTCCATCCACATCAGGCATGAGTGACATTGCAGCTTGCCCTCCGTCTCCTATTGCTGACAATCCTTCAGCTCTACCATCTCCCACCTCCTCTCCCTCCTCCAGGCAGTAACTCTTCTTGCCTGTTCACTCCATGCCAGCCCCTGTATGCCAGCTGTTGTACTGTACTTTTCAAGGTACTGTACTGTAAGATTAAACATGTTTTTTTGTGTGTGTTTGTTTTTTATGTATTATTTGTGTGAAAAGTATTATAAACCTATTACAGTACAGTACTATATAGCCGACTGTGTTAGTTGGGTACCTAGCCAAACCTTGTTGGACTTACAAACAAAACTGGACTTACGAACGCGCTCTCGGAATGGAACTCATTCGTATGTAGGGGGCTTACTGTATACGACACTGCCTCTCCAGTGGGAGACAGAAAACCAGTCAACAGAGGAAATGGAAGTAGAGTGAGTTGGTCACAGGAAACACAACAGACTGGGAAAACCAAGGGAGAAAGTATCCACTGCTATGGAGAGGACTAAAGAAATGACCACTGATCACTCAGCCTGATGATCCGATCACTGCTGATGGCATTTTCATTTAGAGTAATCACTCTAAATTTCCTGAAAAATGAAAACCCACAGGACAATTTCATCCATCCCTAAGTAAGGCCCAAGTGCTGCCACTATGTCCAAAAGGATTCTGCAGACAATATCAAAAGAACTTTTATGCTGCAACGCTTACAGAAGGAGATAGAGCCTCCCTCTTTTTAAAAAAAAAACACCCACAGAATAGACAACGTCAGTGTAGAAAAAGGCAAGCAAAGTATACTTATGGTTTTGCTTTTTAATGCTTCTACCGTGGGAGAAATATGGGAAATCCATTCTTTGGCATTTCCAGATCTTAGCTACTGAGAAGATGCAGCAAACATCTGTGTGACTTCATTTGTCTAAGCTTTAAATATTACTTTAAAATGTAATATAAAATCTTACCTTTACCCCTCTATTATTAAAGAGTAAAAAATTGATGAATCTCTTAAAACTAAAGCAAAAATCACCTCTGAATATTATCTTAAGCAGTTATGGGCAGAAAAGCTATAAATTCCTATCAGCTGGCAATACTTAAGGCGAATGATGAAACCAACATACAACTGTGTGATCATGCATGTGAAATCACACATGTGAGCAAACTGACGGTCAAAGGATGAGCCTCAGGCTCCTGTGAATGAAGTTACCATTATGTTTTCTGAAGACTCTTTTACCTCTGGCGTACGTAGGCAGGGGTGTGTGGGGTATGGATAAACCATTTTAAAATAAGTTTATTAGTTAAACCAATTGAAAATAGAGGGACAAAGTGGGACCTGTGTTAAAGCTCTGACACTCTGCTCCAAGGCCACAGAAGTACATCCATTCCCTTCTCTCTAAATGCAGGCCTCTTGCCAGATAGAAATCAACATAAATAAGTACAGAAATATACATATTACACATATATAAAATATATCAATAAATATACATTTTCATACAATGTGTTTTATACACATTTATTTATATAAAATCAGAGCCAACACTAGAATATTATTCAGATGTAAAATGGAATGAAGTGCTGATACATGCTACCAAGTGAATAAAACTCAAAAACACGCCAAGTGAAAAAAGTCAGACACAAAAGGTCACAGATTGTACAATACCATTTAAATGACATATCCAGAATAGGCAAATCCATAGAGATAGAAAGCACATTGGTGGTTTCCAGGGACGGGGGGAGGGGTGAATGGGGAATGAACGTTTAATGGGTTTGGGGTTTTATTTGAGGGTTAAATTAGCTCATAAGGGTGAAGCCAACAGGATTAGTGTCTTTCTACGAGACCTCGCTCATGCCCACGTGCTCTTTTTCTCTCTCCCCACACCCGTGTAAGGGCACAAGCAGAAGGCAGTCCTCTGCAAGGCAGGGACAGCGTCCTCACCAGAAACCAAGCCTGCCGGTACCTTAATCTCGGACTCTTAGCCTCCAGAAACATAAGAAAATAAAAGCCTGGTGTTTCAGCCACCCAGTCTGTGGTATTTGGTGATGGCAGCCCGAGCTAAGACAGTAGAGTTATGATCAAACCCATGTTACACATAGGAGCATGAGGCACTGACTGGTGATGGTCAAAACCAATTTATACGTGGGAACACGAGGCACCTGCCCAAGGTCACACGCCCAGCAAGCAGGAGGACAGCATCCAAACCCAGGCAGTGTGCTTCCACGGCCTTCCCTCTATACTACGTTCTGTGGGGAGGTGTTCAGTCTTGGTGAATGAATGCAAAGATGAAGAGGGATGGGGCAGAATCTTGGTATGGCATCCAACCCTCCAAACCTCTCATCTCTGCAAAAAAGAAAAAAAAGAAGAGTAAACTTTTAAAATTGAAAAATAAAGTTTTACCCCAAAAGACAAGATTATCTAGCTTCTATCCCTGGCTTAGCCAAGTAAAACAAAGAATAGGCCAAAAAGACTGAATCACATGGGGATCCATTCCGAAAATGCAGAAATTCAACCTAGATACCACCCTTGCAAAACGGTTTCACAACACAGTAAATATTTTTTGGAAGCAAATTAAAACTAACCCAAAGGAAAATAGCCCATTCTAGTCCTTTCTTTTGTTCCAAAGTTAAGAAACATCACTGCCTCACTATGTAGAGGACACAAGCCCCAGTCAAGTTGTGCTTGGCCCACTCGGTGAAAACCAAAATGTTCTGCATTACTTGTCAACATTTTACAAATTGGGACAATTCACAGAAATCTACATACCTGGTCTCTCTTTAAAAACTAGAAGACTGGACCCCCCCTGGCGGCACAGTGGTTAAGTATCCGCCTGCCAATGCAGGGGACAGGGGTTCGATCCCTGGTCCGGGAAGATCCCACATACCACGGAGCAACTAAGCCCGTGAGCCACAACTACTGAGCCTGCGCTCTAGAGCCTGCGAGCCACAACTACTGAGCCTGCGCACCACAACTACTGAAGCCCCCGTGCTCTAGGGCCGCCATGCTGCAACTACTGAGCCCGCGTCCTGCAACTACTGAAGCCTACACGCCTAGAGCCCGTGCTCCACAGCAAGACAAGCCACCGCAATGAGAAGCCCACGCACCATAATGAAGAGTAGCCCCCGCTCGCCGCAACTAGAGAAAGCCAGTGCACAACAATGAAGACCCAACACAGCCAAAAAAATAAAATGAAGAAAATGAAAAAAAAAAAACTAGAAGACCTACATTTGTAGAGACATGGATGGGCCCAGAGACTGTCATACAGAGTGAAATAAGTCAGAAAGAGAAAAACAAATATCGTATATTAACACATAAGTGTGGGATCTAGAAAATGGTACAGATGAACCAGTTTGCAAGGCAGAAATAGAGACACAGATGTAGAGAACAAACGTATGGACACCAAGGGGGGAAAGCGGGGGTGGGATGAATTGGGAGATTGGGATTGACATATACACACTACTATGTATAAAATAGATAACTAATGAGAACCTGCTGTATAGCACAGGGAACTCTACTTGGCTGTACAGTAGAAACTCACACAACGTTGTAAACCAACTATACCCCAACAACAACAACAAAATCATTAAAAAAAAAATGAAAAGGCAAAAATAGAACAAAACTAGAAGTCCTAGCAAGATGGAGCCTTAATTCTTTCAGGTCTGTGAGCTGCAGCTAACCATAGTCCCCACTGCTCCCTATAGCTCACAACCTGGATCATTTCACTTCCTTACCTGCCGGCCCCTAATCTGCTATCCTTTTACACAGTGCCTCCTGTAGTCTGGGTCTCGATACAGGTTTTAGAAAACACATTATTTTGCACATAATGCCTCCATTAAGGGTAAGATTTTGAAGGAAAATGTTTCAATTATTTAACAGGCTTGTCAAGCAGTGCTCTTAATTAAACTTGGCTCAAATCAAAAGAAAAGGAGTATGTTTTTAGACCAGTCTTGGACATAATACATTAAATCATATCTTAATTCTGACCAAATGGCAGAATAAAGCTCTTTTTAAAAGCATGAATTCTAGCCACCCAAGTGAGTGAGTATTCCATTTATAGCTGCCAGGGGTTAAGGCTTCCAACGTCTTTTACCCACCACCCTGCCCCACCACTAACACACACACACCCCATGTCACCGCCTCAGTATTGAATTTCAGCCTCCAGCAAGTCAGACTTTTTCCATTAGTTAGGTTTGGGATGATTCCTGAGCTGTAGGCACGCTTCCTGGCCAAACGCCAAGTGAACACTAGAATGCAAGAAAATTGTTTATTCCTCAAAAAATAAAGAACCGATTCTATCTTCCCTTTGGTTTTCATAAAGTTCACCGAAAAGGAGCCTACGTTTCTCACAGTGCTTCCATT
Source organism: Eubalaena glacialis (assembly GCF_028564815.1). Lineage (NCBI taxonomy): Eukaryota > Metazoa > Chordata > Mammalia > Artiodactyla > Balaenidae > Eubalaena > Eubalaena glacialis. The sequence continues at coordinate 14,524,741 of NC_083719.1, forward strand.
CTGTTGGGATTGATAACCTAACCCAACTCTCAAAAGTCACTGCTTTCTTCCCAGTTATAAAACAAACGGTTTTCATATTCAGAATTGAAAGGTGCTAAAAACAAATCTTAAAAGGTCCAAGCAGCTATCAATATTTTCTTAACACTCTTGCCGATTAATTTAAAAAATCCAAACCTTGGGTAACAATCAACTCCTCTTTGACTAGCAAGAGAGCAGGGAGCTGTATGCTTGGTAACTCTGGAAGGACTCCAGGCCTTTGTGCCATGAATTACTTGTGAACATTTCAAACTGTGATTTTCTGCTTCTCCTCGCATGGCCATCTGAAACTCACGCTTGAATGATTAATTTCAAGTTTCACCCCTGGTGTCAGAGAACCTCCTTCTTTACAAGTCTGTGAATGAAGTCATCTCTTGAGAAACCACACCTGTAGGGTGGATACTCCAGGTGAAGGAGGAGGAAGAGACCTGTCATCACTGAGACACCCCAGATGGCAACGAGTCAGAGAGTGAGGGCTGGAGACCAGGAGGGGATGGTCCCACACAGAAGCACGATCAATCCTGAGCAGTGGCCAAACCAGGGGCAGGTGTGTGAAAACAAGTTAGAACTCCAATTCGTGTGTATGTATGAAAGTTCAAAAATGAGGACAGAAAAATCAGAGCTCCAAATACAACAGGCAAAGCAAAGCCCAGACCTGCAGTGGAGGCCATGGGACACAGCTGCTGAAGAGACACCAGAGAAGGAGTAACCTCCATAATTTGGGTTACTTTCTGCACCTCAGTGTTGAAAACTTTTCTATCATCTCAGTCAAGGCAAGAAACGATATACCACACTCAGCTCGCCTGGGCTCCTTACGGAAAGAAAGCAGGTCCCTGGGAACATGATGGGCAGTAAGCTAAGTCAGGAAAGGCAAAGGCACACTAGCAACCTCTGTCTGATCTCAACAAAAGGATAAAGACCTTAATATTCCAACGTGAGAGCAGCTGGGCCAAGAAGGCTCACCGCTGATCCCACCTGCTGGCCACACAGCCACTCCAAGTGATTCTGACCCATGACAACCTTTCCAAGGGCCTTCATGAGCTTTTGCTGGAATCCTCTAGGGAGCATGCAGGGCCCATTCTTGAGATAACCTAAATATCCATCATCAGTAAAGCTATGCTGTCAGAGAGTGGCTGGCAAAAGGGCAAATCAAAATGTCCATGACCATCTCCTCGTTGGGACCAGTGATATCCCAACAAGCCCTCTATGTCACTGTTAATTCTGTAGGCTCGTTATTTCTGCCGAGTCCACTATTTTCATTTTGCCAATTTGCAAATATTGAGTTCTGAGCCCCACCTTTGTCCTGTATTTGAGGGAGTCCTAGACAAAACACACCCTCAACTAGGTACACAAGCCATGACAATAACCTTGAAATAAAGTCGCTGCCAAGCATGGGATCCTACCGCCCTGGGAAAAGTCCAAACATTTGATAAAATCCACAGTCAGTCTTCCAGACTGGCAACATCCACCTGGCTGGGAGAGCTGTAATAAGCTCACAAGACATCAACTTGGAAGAGAAGAAACGAACACACAGGCTCTGGAGTCAGACAAGAGACCTGGAATCCCATCTACTAGCTGTGTGACTTGACTAGTTACTTAACCTCTCTAAGCCACAGATTGTTCAACTCTGCATGGAATTAACAATAGTTCCTAACCTGCAGAGCATTCAATGAGGTGATGGATATAAGAGGCTCAGCATAGCACATGGCACCAAATAAGTGTCTCATAAATGTCCTCTATTCTTATTGTCAGTTTTAGAGGTTTATAGCTTCTAGATAAATCTGAGGGGCCTTTCAAGGTGCATCAATTGGTCAACTGTATTTCCTTGGTGTCCTCTGGTGCCCTCTCCATCAAGTCATGGTCTCAGTAAGGACGGGTGGGAATCTCACCCACAGCCAGATGCCAGCTTTAGCACAGCCTTGGTCTCACAAGCATCCCAGGTCAGTCACAGGCTCGCTGGCACAACTGAATCACGCTGAATTCCATCAACATTGGTCTTTAATGAGCAGCGATCTCTGAAGCAAAGAAATCACTCACCATCCTTGAGTTTATCATTAATCTGAACTAACCGAGCTGGTGAATAAGTCCTTCAAGGTACATGTCCCTTACCATGCATGGCTTGGTCCAGAGTGGTGAGTCCAAGCCTTGGTGATGCTGTCATCGCTGAAACCTCATTACCAATATCAAGCCCAGATTTCCATCATGAACCACGTCCAAAGTGCTTAATTCCACATCAGGGTCAGTTAATGTGCAACAAATTATCCACTTAGTAAATTGATGTTATGTTAGCAGATAGTGGTATGGACTCTTGTTCTAACAAATTAAACATCCCATTTAGAGCCCTGAGGAGTCCTTTTATTTAAATGATGCCCAATCAACAAACAAAGCATGCATGACACTAAAGTTCTTCTAGAAGGATGTCTCATTTACAGGTTAAAAAGCAACGAAGTAACAGAAAATAAGTATTTCCTTTTTTGGTCCACCTGCTAGAGGGGAGAAAAAGGAGAGGAGAATCATGGAAAGAACTCACTCCTAGTACGATGTACACTTTAAATATCTTACAATTTTAAATGTCATTTACACCTCGTTAAGCCAAAAATTTACAAAAAACTCACTCCTAAACCACAAATTAAATCCAAGAATTGTAAGATGAACCCAACCTAATTTCCCTCCTGCCTGAAGGTTTGGTGAGAAAAGTAAAGGTTTGGTGAGAAACAGTAAGTATTATTCCATTGATTTTCAGCAAATAAAAGTTCTGCCTGCTGATTCAACTGCCTTTACCAAGCTTTCAGTGATTCATTACTATGGCTTGCAACAGAACAACATACTGGGTGAAAATTAAGCAGAAAGAAAAAAAAAATCACACTCATCAAAATTGGGAGAAGCAGAAAAGTAAAGAGAAGGTGTGGGATTTGTTGGTAAAGGTTCACTTATCCTGTTCAAAGAAGCTGGCTCTTTCATTATCAGGGTTGCTACCCCAAGTGCTTGGAAATTGACAAATGACAGGAGAGGCCCAGAGAGCAAGAGGGCAGATCTTGAGTGCTGGCCCCTGCTAGCTTTCTTCCATCTCAGAAATATACACATCCGTTTCCTGATATTCTGTGACCAAACTTGTCCTACAGCCTGTTCCTTTGTTTTTTAGGATAAGTGGAAGTTCATAGTTAAGAAGGCCTAGACAAATTACTTTATACCCCACTACATAAATACATAGAATTATATATATGTATAAATGTTTTATTTATTTTTCACTAATGCCACAGAAAATTTTGGAATAAATATAACTAAGATATAACAATCGATCTAGATATATTACTAAGCTATAATAAATAGAATTCAGATATTAAAATTAAATAACAATCAGATGAATGCATCATACACAAACACAAACACATATCCCTAAAAATTATACTACAGAGCTGCTTTGACAGGAAAAATTTTACTTAGAAAACACAGAAAATTAAAATAAAATAAAAAAGGGTTATAGAATCAAGTCAATCTTCTAACTCAGGATTTCCCAGCCTTGGCACTGTTGACGTTTGGACTGAATCAACTTGGGTTGTGTGGGACTGTCCTGTGCTTTCTAGGATGTTTAGCTGCATCCCTGGTTTCTACCCACTAGGTGCCAGTAGCCCCCTCCCCCCATCAGTGGTAACAACCAAAAATGTCTCCAAACATTGCGAAATGTCCCCAGGGAGCCAAAGTCACTCCCTGTTGAGAATCACTATTCTATATAAAACAGACTTCTAATTCCATCCCTAATGATGCACCCAGCCCTTGGCAACGTCCAAAGTGTACACTTTATGACCAAGAACATATCCGCTGATTCAACCAGGCTAGCACTTTCTTTTTTAAACTATAAAATCTGTATCTTCTTAGGAATGAAAAACATTAGCAGCTACCATATCACCACCTTAACTGAATTATAGCTTTGAAAAGCTGATTTCGATGTAAACCATTATCTTTTAAAAATCTCACATCTGTTGAAAGATCAATGTCCAAAATGGTTTTCTAAAGTTTTATCACTTGCTGTGAACCTAAAACTGCTCTAAAAGAAGAAAGTCTTTATTACCAAAAAAAAAAAAAAAAAAAAATGCCTCCTTAAACTTGAATGAAACAGCATTTTCATCTATTTCTGCTGAGGAAGATGTGAACAGTCCTAAACCATGACCAGTCAGCTGAGTGCCACTTACATCTACAGGGCAGACAGAGCGATCGGCTCCGCAGATGACAAGCAAGATTCACAAACTGCACAGATTCCACAGCAAACACGTCTTCTCCCAACACTGCTTCATGGGAATCTGGAGTTTATCAGAAACAGACAAAAGCCAAGAAAAATGACTTAGGAAATTCAGTGTGACCTTCGCCTTCCATAGAGATGCTCTCCAGAAACCTACAAATATTTCACTGAAGCTCTGCTTTGAAATCTTCTCTCCAAACACAACTCCTACTATGCCTGTCACTCAGGATGAATGTTCGGTTGCTGCCATCACAAAAGCAATCGGAAGGACTATGTCTTTGGTTTGTTTGATTATAGGAAAATTTCTATCCCCTGTTGCAGTTGCTGGCAAATTAGGTAATTCTTCTGGGGCTTGTATCTCGTGACTTTGGTCTGCTCTCTATGGAGAAGCAAATACACATTCCCAAAGCTCTCCACACAGATTCTGTCTTTACCTCCTTCTCTGCAAACCACTGTTCGGCTGTATTTCTAGTTCCACACAGCTGAATATCTTTGGGTCCAAACCCTGGTTCCACCACTTCCCAGCTGTGTGAACTTAAACAAATTACTTCACTTCTCTAAGACTCTCTATTTTCATATGTAAAATGGAGATGAGAATGGTACCAACCGTATAAGGCTACGGGGCAGATTAAATGAATTAATCCATGTCAAGAATTTAGCACAGCTCCAGCCCATGGTACGTGAGTGATCAAGACACTTTTGCAAGTTAAACAACTGGACAAAAGAAAATGCAGATGGCGTGGAGGCTGAAAAGAGCACAATGGCTAAGCCACGATGCAGATTCCATGTATTCAAATTATTACCAAAATCCCGCACTATATTAAATCTTAAATCTACATCGTATTTCCTCCTTGGACAAATAAACCACTGACTTGAGTTAGAGTACACTGCTAGAATATACATTTTTTTTCTCTTTAAAAGGTAATTTTGTCCTAAGCTGGGTGTGAAAAAGACAGGATATACCATTTTTTAAAATTAGCTTCCAAAAACTTACTTTCCTTGAGGGAACAGCTATTCAACTTCATCAAACATTTTATAATAATGCAAAAGAACACCCTCAAGGGACCTTTTATTCTTCTGACATATCCTGTTTCCTTGTTTCACATGCACATGCCAACTCTAAAGATCCCCATTTAGGGATCTGGTGGAGGTTTAAGAGCCCATGGGGATTTTAAGAGACTCAAAAGGACACAACCTAAGTCATATTTCTGACCCCATCATTTGGTGATAAACCCTGGGTAAAGGAACCTAGTTCTCTGTGCCTCAGGGAAAAGGAATCTACCTGATATCTCAAAGATAATAGTGAATAAATATAAAGTTACATTCCCGGTGAAGAGCCATCTGAACTCCTTGAAAGAGATTTTAATTTCAGAAGCACATTTTCTCAACACTGCATACAATCCACAAAAAGGCAAGGCCTAAGGCAGCCAAGCTAGGCCACTTTTTGCTACCTGTTTTACTCTTAAAACTGATGACTCATGTTTTAATTTTTATGGTAAAATACTGAAAAATAATAACTATGGTGAAAATACAGATGCACAATTTACCCTTCACAATGTATGCAAAGAGTCCCTTACTTGCTATCCAAAATATTGTACGGCAAAAGCCAATCCTCTTAACTTCACAGCCAAGAGCTCTTTTTATCAGATGTTTTTTCTTCTGATATATACTTTGAAAAACACGTGATTCCATCTTTAAAATATTTATAGAAAAGGCGCACTGGCCTTTTCAAAGAGAACCTTAAGTGAACGTGGTTTTCGAACCCAAAATACAGTAAGCTAGCCCACCAGACCTACCCAAAGGCAAGAAGGAAATCGTTACAGCTGAAAAAGCTACATTCCCAAGAGACACATCCAAGAATTTCAGTGGGTCTCAAGGTCTGAAAATTAATGCCAGAATTTACAGTGTGCACCTGACTTCATATCCTTGAAGTTGAACTTGGCATCTCCTTTTGTGAGAATCCCCAAAGGAATGAAAAATTTGTGGAAACTCAGGATTAACAAGGCGGTATTCTGATGACCCCATTCTAATAAGGCAAGTAGGGTGTTAAAACAGTGGGGAGGCTGCTTGTAACTTTCACCTTCTTAGAAAACTGTAAGCAGTTCATAAACACTGCCTCGTAAAGATTCTGCTTCTGGACAGCAAACAATACATCTACTAGATGTGGACAAAAACACTTAGGCAACAGGACCCCGGTATAAGATACTTCAGTCCGCACACCAACAGTTCTGCCTGCCTCAGTCAGCACCCAGGATGCTAAACTGAACATGTGTGTTTTATATATGTATATGTAACATATGCACATGTGTATCTATATTACAGATATTCACACATACGCATATGTACACATACACATATATGATATATTAATCTCATACATAAACCAGTTTAAACAAACAAACAAAATCTCTCTTTTACACTTGGGGAGTAACAGCTTACCTACTTGCTGTTGAAACACTCACTGGTCATACTCTAGACACATACTTGGCAGGAAAAACAAGAGCAGGTGGGCATTATTCACATAAGACAGGAGTTACAATGGCAGAAAATTCATGTGGAGAAACCCTGTGCTAGACAACCTAGGTGGCGAAGAGCAGAGCACAGGGCGTCTCCCTAGGACCTCGTGCTCATTCTCGGCTCAAATGTTAATTACAAAAGGAAGAGGGTAGCGAGGTCAGGGATCCTGGGTGGAGACAGCAGAGCTGGGTGCAGGGCTGGCTCAGAAGCTGGCAGTAGGCGTCAGGTGAGTTCAGGCTGCGTGTCCTTGGACTGGGGGAGCTGTCACGTGGCCCCTCACCGGGGGGGGGGGGATTAAAAACAGTAAGGAGAGTTCCTTTCCACGGGATTTACCTCTCTACGTGTTGCTCCCCTGTGCCCCATAAACTCTTTTTTCAAAGCATGGGACCAGAAGCAGTAAGAAGTAGGCTGTAAGAAGGAGCCCAGTAAGAAATAACTGGGAAATACTTCCCTCTCTCCTGGGCTCATCTGCACTGGGCATTCCTCCCAAACTGGCCAGACCCAGGACCAGAGTGAGGGTGCGTCCCTGCTCTGTGCTCTGTGGCTCCCAGCCTGCAGGGTGACCAGCCTTTGGGTGGAGGCTGGGCCTTGTCTGTTCCACCTTCCACCCAGACGATCCCTCACTGTGGCCACGACCACATACCCGACAAGTCAGGACACTTTCCCTGGCCGTGGAAGTCTTGGCTTACATCAAAGAAACCCCCTTCCATCCCAGCCTGCCAAGATACTGGTGGATGGCCGGAATATCTTGTAGCATTCTTGTTCCGCATCCCAAGAAGTCTGGGCTTGAGCGAACTCCAACACTGCCCGCCTGGCTGGTCCAGGTGGGGCTGTCACACGTTTCTGACCTCGATAGCCTAGCCATCAAAAGTCACTGATTTCACACAGCTTCTGTCTCGGGGAAAGAGACCACGAGTAGGAATCTGCTGGTAGGTAGGATGGTGAGCAAGGGTTCAAATGCACCGGGTTCGACTGAATCGACCTCAAATTGCTTGAGACAGAGTCCGCAGTCAAAACACTCTTTGACAGCAGCACTGAAATATGCTGCAAGAAGTACACAAGGAGGGCCATGAGAATCTGAGCTCTCAGCAGCCATGGGACAGAGTAGCGTACTACGCAAATAACTGCTAGCCTCAGAATGATAATGGACGTTAGCACAGGTATTAAAAGAGTACCAGTACACTGGAATACTACGCAGCAATAAAAAGGAACTACTGATGCACACAGCATGCGTGGGTCTCAAAGGCGCCGAGTGAAAAATGCCAGTCTCAGAGGATTTACACACTGATTCCATTTATGTAACAGTCTCGAATGACAAAATTACAGAGAAGAACAGATCAGTGCTTACTAGGGACTGGGGGGAGGGTGGGACTGTTTCTCATGAGGCAGCACGAAGCATGGGAGAGTTCTGTATTCTGGGTGTGCTAGTGGTTGCGCGAATCTATAGGTGTGGTGACACTGCCTAGGACTACACATGCACACATACACATGAGTGGATGTAAAAATCCGAACGAGGTCTGTAAACTGGACCAATGAAAATTTCCTGGTTTTGATACTGTACCATTGATATCTATTGTTATATAAGATATCACCCCCAGGGAAGCTGGGTGACAGGTACACAGGACCTCTCTGCTATTTTGGCAACATCTGAGTCTGTATTTCTTTTTTAAAAAAAAAAAGCAAAACATGTCAGAATAAAACTGTACAAAATATAGAGGGAGAGGGCAATAAATATAACTTACCTCAACATGTTCTCAAAACTTTGAGAAAATATGACCTCTTTTTTTCCTAGTGGAGAACAACAGCTAGTTTGATTACTCGGTATAAGAAATATTTCCCTAATGCTCTAAGGAGAGGACTTTGGGAATATGAGGTAAAACACTAGGAGGGAGACCAACAAAAGCTTTAGGGCAGAGGGTACAGCTGGACGTGAATATTCCCACCAGATGGAACAACACAACTTAGATGATAAAACCAACTCTAAGTGTCCAAGTCTCCCGGGGAGAGTTTGGATCCTAAAGAGAATAAAATTTCAACACTGATAAATGTGTGCTCCCCATCACCCAAAGAGATGAAAAGCAATTAGGAATCGACATAAATGAGGAAGGGTGAAGAAAGTTCGGGAGTGATCCAAATTTAAGCTGTGGCTACAAAAGTGCGGCCGTGGCACCATGATGCTCCACTGGAGCGATTTTACTCCCCGCTTCCTCCCCAGGGCACATCTGCAATGTCTGGAGATGTTTTTCGTTGTCACAACTCAGGGAGGCGAGCGCTACTGCATCTCGTGATCAGAGGCCGGGATGCCGCTCAACACCCTACAAAGCACAGGACAGCCCTGCGTTACAATGAGTGATCCGGCCGAAATGTCAAGGGTGCTGAGGTTGAGAAGGCCTAGAAAGAGGGCACCCTTGCCCACCTCTGAAAATCTGAGGCTGAAAGCTATGGGAGGGCTGTACATACCCCTTGGCCCTTAGCGCACATCATTAAAAGAACAAAATGTGGGCAGAGATAAACAGAAGCAAACCTGTACTAAATGACAGTGGTATACATTGTAAAAGGTGGAGTGTTATTTTCACCCAGAACTCAACACTTCTATTTCAAAGTCCATGGAAAGATCTCCCGGGGGTAATTAATAAAAATAATAAGCCTTACAGTCACACACAGACACACACACACACACACACACACACCCGTCAACAGTGTTGTATGTTACCTAAATCCCTACAGCTAGAACCACCACCACGTAACTGCTGTAGCTCAGGGTTAACTCACAAGGATACTTACAATGCAAAGGAATAAGAATTAAAAGAAAAATCCATACAAACGATTCCCCAAACAAATGGCCAATGGCTCCCCAGGCGGTAGACAGCAAGGTCCCCTGTGTACGCTTCGGCCTTAAATGAACATCAGGTACGGGCACTGGGATTTCTGGGGGTCAGATGCGAATCAACACCCCACTTGTAATTGACTGAGAAGAATGCCTCCCTCCTCCACTCTGGTTCAGAGAAGAACCTAACAAGTGGACACAGAAATCTAGTATTATGTGTTTCCTCTGTGAAACAATGCATGTCATTAAGACTCTAAGAAGAAGTTACAAAATCCCTGCTATCATAAATACATCATGACAGGGTGTCTCAGCTGCGCCTGCTGTAAGCTGCACCAACACCTCTCAGAAAACTTTTGCTGCCAAATAGTCTAAGTAAAAATGTGCGAACCCTTTGAACAAACATCCCCACTCCTGGAAAATTTTATCCTCGAGAAATAATCAGACAAGCGTGCAATGACCTGGGTACGAGAATGTATGTGTCCTGCTTTCTATAATAGCAAACACCTAGAAACACCTATAATGGACACATAAATAGGGATACATGTCCAGGAAGAACGCAGGGCCACTCAGACCAGACACCTAGGACCTCTGTCTTGGGCTGTAGGCTTCAGAGTGCACTGTGCATCACAAAGAAAAAAGAAGGTAAACAAACAGAAGTTCCTCAAATAAAGAGCAAATCACAGTCTTTGGTGGAAAATGATATTATATTAATTTTGAACTTGCAGTAGCAGCAGCTATTTGATATAAACTATTGCTTACTATTAATATTAGCAAAAGCTTCCAAAACCCCCCAAAAAACCTAACTTGGCCACTTCACTTTAAAAAAATGTGTTTTTAAAAATTTTAGAGAAAAATTTCTTCAAACAGGAACTACATGTGAAACAGGCAACAAAATTGGTATTTTAAGAAAATATAAGGCAATAAAAACATTTCCATGACTAGGAAGAAAAAGATTCACACATTTTTATATGTAGACTATTTTCTGGCTGAGATGCATTAAGGTTTACTCTCATCTGAAAACAGATTTTTAACGAATTAACTTCTGTTTTCAGTTTTCTTTATAATATACACAGGATTGAAAAGTTTGAGGAATATTTTAAGAAACAGTGGAAATTCACAATATTAATGATATGACATACAATAAAATGAAAATATTTTGTGCTTCCTGCAGTATCAATAACCTATCACACGTAATCTTATTCCTTTTTTTTAACCTAAATATTGCTGTATCAATTTTGTTGACAATGCCAATAACTACTGGCTGCCTTAGCAAAGCGTCCCCAAACCGAAATTAATTAAAGAACCACAATGACTCAAGAAAGGTTTTTTACTTTAGCATTACTGTCAGTAACACATAAATTATTGTGAAAATCTTGACTGTAACCATATAATTAGTGATTCTGCTGAAATATGGGCAAGAAAAGTAGACCTATGGAAAATTTACTATGGAGTATATGTCTATTACTCACGCAGACATCACTGGTCCATCAATAGGACACCCACACATGTGCAACTATAATTATCTTCATTCATCTTTCATAGTCTGACTTTGGGCAATAAAACCCATAGCTTTAGACATTTTTCGATTGTGTCCTAATGAAGGTATAGTTATCAAGGTAGGAGAATAGAAGACATTTATTTACCAGTTTGGAAGCTTGATTTATAACTTAAATATTTTACAGATGTGATATGGGGCTTGCATTTGTACTCTTGTCCCCGGCCCTGAAAATCACAGGGGCTGTCTGTATACATGCAAGATCCTTGCCATTTAAAGCTTTTCTCAAGCAACTCTTTTAAATTTATTTATTTTATTTTTGGTTGCGTCGGGTCTTCGTTGCTGTGCGTGGGCTTTCTCTAGTTGCGGCATGCAGGCTTCTCCTTGCAGTGGCTTCTCTTGTTGCGGAACACGGGCTCTAGGCACGCGGGCTCAGTAGTTGTGGCTCGCGGGCTCAGCAGTTGTGGCTCGCGGGCTCTAGAGCGCAGGCTCAGTAGTTGTGGCGCACGGGCTTAGTTGCTCCGCGGCATGTGGGATCTTCCCGGACCAAGGCTCGAACCTGTGTCCGCTGCATTGGCAGGCGGATTCTTAACCACTGCGCCACCAGGGAAGCCCTCTCAAGCAACTCTTAAGTGAAAAACATTACAGGTGCGCTTTCACAGAAACAGATACAGAGGCAAAGAAAGCATATACCACAAAACGTTAAGAGTAGGACTGAGAAAGTTTTTGTCTTTTGCTTATGGCATTTTCTAAATTTTCTAAACTTAGCACATACTCCTTGCAGGATTAAGGAAAGAAAAAAGTTTAAGAATGACATGGAAAAGTAATATTGTAAATCTATGTTTATCAAAGCTTTTGTTTTTAAGCAAGAACACTCCTAATTCTACATATATTCCTAGCAACCCAATTTAAGTATCTATGAAGCTGATAAAACCCAAAAATCAATGGTAGCCTCACACATGAGCATGAAGTCTACCAGAAAAACTTTTAAATAGACTTTTAACACACAAAGTAGATAGCATGAACACAGACTCTACAAAGAGGTAAGTCCACTTCTCTCCACAATGTACATCACTGTCAATGGATACTGCTTACATGTTATTAACTGACCCCCAAAAATGACACTTAAAAGAATTATGGGGTTCTTTTGGGACCCAGTATTAGGTAAGAGGCCAAGTGAAAAAGCTACTTTCTATTCCAACGTCCAAATCTCATATTACCTTGCCCTTTAATCACTGACAGGTAATAAAGATAAACATCCCTACCACAAAATACAAAAATTCAACATTGCCTACCTTTTCTAATATAAATCTCTCTCTTTTTTTTTTTAAATTACCACAATTTTAAATGCCTTTCTACAGAGGCAATTTTCATCCTGAAGAGTAGATACTGAAGCTGGGGAGAAGATAGAACTATGAAATGCCTAACTGCCATCTGGTCCTCCCCTGCTCTGGCTGTGTTTCAACAGATGTGGCATGGCTTTGCCACAAGAACTCTAACACTTTTTCCTGTAACTGGCAGAGTCAGATGATGTGATGTCATGTGACACGAGGGGCTAGATTTAAACTGGGGACTCAAGTTTCATATATTAAGCCTGGCGGACACATTTTCCAAACAGCTTTTAGTGAGGTATCAAAATGTTTTATTCAAGAACTGCTCTATGAGAAATGTTCCGCTCTCCTGTCAAAGATCACTCCACCCACAAGCATTAATAAGCTAACAAGTAAAACAACGGATATAGAGAAACTCTGGGACGGCGGCCAGAATCTTTAATCGAAAGAGAAGATTCCATCAGAAAACCTCCAAGAGGAATACTCTGATAATTGAGACTTAGAATAGGGAGACAAATGAGCCCTATCCTTTCTTTTAATAAAATAACTACTTCTCAAAAATCTAGTTTTCTAAGTGCCTTATTATCTAAATCTCCCTACCATCCTCATGAGGTTGGGGCGGGCAGCTTTAGTAACCACACCTCACGAGGAAACAGAAGAGAATTGTCTTTCCTAAGTAAAAGGCACACCAAATAAAAATTGGTGGCATGTTCAAAAGCTGATGAACATTTTCCTGCTGGGTCTGCAGTGTTTCTGGGGCATGGGCCACTTGTTTTCCCAAACCCCCATGCAGTTTTCAACTCAAAAATCATTCACTAACTGCCTAAGGTCTTAAGTACTTTATCAAAGAAACAGTGATGCAAGCATAAGACAAATGACACCAACAGGAGAGTAAAGCATGGCAGTGAAGAGCACAGACCCTCTGGAGACATCCTGTGTGGGTTCAAAGCCTGGCCATCACTTTCTAACTGTGTGACCTTGGGCCACTTATTTAACCTCTCTCTGCCTCACTTTCCTCATCGATGGAGCCTCACTCATAGGGTTGTTAAATAAAGTAATTACTGAATGGAAAGTGCTCAGAAACATGCCTTGCACACAATAAGCACTCAATAAACAGCAAACATATTTTTTACTGTCTTCAAAGAACTGTAAAATGCTTCATAATCAAGGGAAAATGTTAGAAGCATCTCCCCTCCCTCCATAAAAAAAATCTGTACTCGAGAGGAAAATAGCAGCTACACAAGGATAGAATCCCATCCTTGAGGACCTTTGAGTGCAAACGAGGTGATAAAACTTATAAATTGGATTATTTAACCTCTCAAGACTCTGTCTACTCATCTGAGAAGGAAAAAAAAAAAAAAAAAAGTAAAGCCCTCTAGCTAAAAGGGGTAAATTCCTAACACAACCAGGACAGAAAGAAGTAGAGTCAAGTTCATAGGAAAGAGAGGAGTGACCATGAACTAAACTTGTTGGGGATGGTTTCAAAAAGGAGCTAGACAGGCAGGACATCCGATCAGCAGAGAGAACGGCACATACGAAGGTATGGAGTAGGATTGGTAATAGATCCTCTGGAATAGAATTCACATGCGGGAAAAGAATAAAGAGAGTTGCAAGGTCAGAAGGCCTTGGAAACTGGACTAAGAATGTGAGCTTGACTTTATAAGCAATCTAGACATGCTTTAGACAGAGTTCTGGAAAATCAGCCAGAAGTGTATTGGTCAAAAGGGAGAAAATTTAAAAAATGCAATCTAGCACCAGAAATGATACTGGGAACAGCTTGAAGACCAAGATTTACCTGCACCATAGAGTACTGGGATTTCAGTCACCATCAAAGGCCACTCGTTCTTAATTTCTAAGTTACTATAATCTTTAATTATTACTCACTTACCAGGCGCCCAGAGCTCTGTAAATCTTATCTCGAATTCTAATAACCATGCAAGGTCAACACTATTATGCTCACTTACAGACAGAGAAAGGAAGTCCAGGAAGGTCAGATAACCTGGCTGAGAGCCCACAGGTGTGGAGGGTACAGCCAGCCTCCCAGAGGCCACATCTCTATTACTCTTAGGGACAAGGCTCTCAATCCGCCTAGGGGCATTCAGGCCCAGGGAAGTGTGGCCCAGCTTCCCGTAGACTTCACTGGCTGCTCCTGCTTGAGCGTGCCCTGCAAATCAATGACCTGAGACTATAAGTCCCCTACACACGAACCTTCAAGTTGCGAACTTTCAAAGATGCGAATGTGTGTTCCATCAATGTCAGGCGTGAGTGAAACTGCAGCTTGCCTTCCGTCTCCTATTGCTGACGATCCTTCAGTTCTACCATCTCCCACCTCCTCTCCCTCCTCCAGTCAGTAACTCTTCTTGCCTGTTCACCCGATGCCAGCCCTGGATGTCAGCTGCTGTACTGTACTACTGTACATTTCAAGGTACTGTACTGTAAGATTAAACATGTTTTCTTTATTTTTTGTGTTTGATTTTTATGTATTATTTGTGTGAAAAGTATTATAAACCTATTACAGTACAGTCCTATGGAGCCAACTGTGTTAGTTGGGTACCTAGGCTAACTTTGTTGGACTTAAAAAACAAAATTGGACTTAACGAACGTGCTCTGGGAACGGAACTCGTTCGTTATGTAGGGGACTTACTGAATGACGTAGCAGTTATTCTGAATGCAAAATTTTGAAACCCATTTATAAGGAGGTACCCTATTTCCCATCACTCCATAGAAGAGCACATTCAAGGCTGTGTCCTTAAAGGTGACCTCACTTAAAAGCCAGCAGAGCTGGAAAAACAAACACTCGGCACTCTCCCTGCACTGCTCTGGTTAAACAGTGCTGGCCCTACCCACACTGCTCTGGGCCTGATCTGGGGACAGGTGAGCGCCCAGGAGACCAGGGCTCCCTGCTCCCAGCTGCTTCCGTGCCTTTGCTGCACCCAACATGGCAGGGCCCAAAAGTGACAACAGGAATGCTTGCGGGGTGTGCAGAAAGGGCAAGACACTGTGACTCCACTGTGGGAAAAGGGGACACCAGGGAATGTTCTGATGATTCCATTTTATAGTCGTCAAAGGGGTGGCCTGCAGGATGTGGTAGGACAAAGAAGTCCTCAGTGCTTGCCTTTTGCCCTTGAGAGATGATTGCGGGCAGGGGGAGGGGGAGGAAGGAGCTGCTAAAATCAACAGTCTTAATTTCTTTTACCAAGACAAAAAATATCAGTAAGATGTGAAACAAACAAAACACTATAAAAAGGGGAGAAAAATAGCCTCAAGAACTCATTCCAGCTTAAAAAACGATTTGAACTCCAGGTAACAACAGAGATTAAGACACCACCCCAAATTAAGTGGAAACGAGGAAGGTGTTTCCACTTAACACCTGGAGAGGTGCGTTTGTTCCAGCCCAGGGTGACCCAGGCTGTAAGAAACAAGTACAGCTGGAATGCTTTCCACTAACAATTTAGCGCTTAAAACGTTAATACCTGCTCTATGTTTGTGTTTATGAGTATCTTACTTGTGTATATTTTACACACTTCTGAAAAATCAAAGTGTTCATATATGTCCAGTTAATAAGCCTCAAAAGATCTTTTGCTTGAACAGCCATCATGCCATGCCTGTTCCTAAAACAAGACGGAGAAGTCCCGCTCGTTTACGTGTCCAGCTGTCACTGACTGGCCCCTCCAGTATTCTAGTCTGTACCCAGCACTGGGGACCTGGAAACAGCGGCCACTTCAAAACATCAACACGTTTGCACAGCAGTCTTGCCACTTCGCCGGTTGAGCCTTTTCAGTTTGTTTTAAAACTTGCTTCTGGTTACAGACATACCTAACCTTAGGTTCTTCCTGAAGTAACTTTTTAACAACTTACCTCTAAATGCTGAAAAAGCAAATTTCCAAGAAGTGCGCACACAATTCACTGGAGAGATGTCATAAAGATCTAAGGCCGTGAAGAAACTGAAACTCAGTTGGGGAGTGCAGGGTGCTCAGTTTCTCCAATCCCCGGGTACATTTTGAGGTCAGTAGCCATCAGCTGCCGGGCACAAGCCTCACAAGCTTCCAGGTGACCGGCAGTCAGATGCCTGATGCTACGTAAAGTAGGCAAGAAAGCTGTGCCTGCAACACGCACGGGAATCAATTCCACGAGGCAACTGCTTCGTGGGTCTCACTCAGTGGGTCTCAGCTGGGAATGATTTTGTTCTCTGTGGCTCATTTGGCAACGTCTGCAGACATTTTGGTTGTCACAACTTGGGGGTGCTAGTAGCATCCAGTGGGTAGAGACCAGGGAGGCTGCTCAGCATCCCACTCTACACAGGACAGTTCCCCCACACCAAAGAACTGACTGACCCAGAATGTCAATGGTACCCAGTTTGAGAAACTCTGGTCTAGCTCTAAATAGCAGCTGCTAGTCACAAGGAGCTCTCGTTTCCCTGTTATTTGGTCGTTCACACATAAAGCTAATACATGCGACATCTCATTCAATTTTTTTCAATTGTTAACATTAGCTTCAAATTGCTGTCCAACAAGCAATAAGTCATTATCCCTAAGTCACAATGGGAAAAGTTACCAAAGAACAGGACACCACTTAGAGATACAAGAGGCCTTACAATTTTGCCGTCCTTGTTAATATATCACTTCCACACTTACTCCATAGAGAGATCCATAGAGACAGGATCTATGTTAGGAGTATGTCTTCAATTTATAGCACTGTATAGCCTCTCTGGCCCTGCTGGCTTCCCATTCAAAGTAATTATGGTTAGGGGAGGAACTCTGATTAGAAATTAATACTGACTAGAAATAAATTAATCAGAAATTAATTTCTGATTAGAAATTAACATTGCAATAGAAATACATCACAAGAGTAAAAGTATAACTTTGAATAAAAATGTCCCCCAATACTAAAGTCACCAGCAACAGAGCAAAAAGGCTGTGAGTTCTATAACAACCTCTTCAACCTTGGGCAAGTGACTTAACGTCTTTGGATTAAGATTCTTCACCTAGGAAAGGCAGGGGATGGAGAAGAAGATCTCTGAAGGCCAACTTCAACATTATGTTAATCATGGATATAAAATCCAACAACTAGGTCTCCTTACACTGAACCAAGGCATAGTGTAAGGAGAAACAGTACTTCAAAGTCCAATGGGAGGATACCAGGGCAGGAGGTTGCAGCCGCCCCGTGTTATCCTGCAGTTCTCCCCACTTCCACTAGGGGGCAGAGTTCTTCCAAAGGGGAGGTCACTGGCCCCCTGCAGTCCACAGACAGGCTTCATGGGGACGGGGACCCCAACAAATCGAATACAAATTCTCTGTCTCATCAAATTTCCTAAAGAACTCACAACACAAGAGCAAAATAAAGGCCTCCCTCCCCCCGCCAAAAAAAGTTAAGAATTAAGAGTCCCGCAGGCAGAGCCTCAGGTTTTCTTACAGACGAAAGCAATTAAACTAGCCCACTGGTCTTTTATCACTGGTTAACCTGCAACTCCTGCAAAAAGTTCTGGTGCCTTCTTACAGGCATGCAAACGAAGGTCTATGGAGTAGCAAATGCTAGTCTCACAATTATAGGTCTCATTAAAAAAAAAAAAAAAGGAGAAATATGTATTAATGAATGATTAATTCTTTTCCAGTCGACCTCTCACCATGAATGTGGGTATCACCTGTGAGATACCACTTAAAAAAAAAGGGGGATATTACTATTACACAAGAATATACCACTCTGGCACTATAAATAGTCATCAGGCTATTTATAGTAAGTGGGCATCCGGAAAGTACAATGACTTGAAATAATAAATCCAATTAAGTCTGAGAAAGCAAGTTAGCCAACATAGAGGCAAACCCTCACCAATCTAATTTGCTGGAGGTTCCAAAACTGTCCTGGATTTACAAAACATCCCCTGGCTTTCAATGAAAGTCACATCAGACTCATTAAGCCAACTAAGTTTACTTTGAGCCACTTCAAACCTCAAACTTAAATAGAATTTGTTAAATAAACACAACCAAGAAAGGAAAGAGAACCAAGAAACCACGGTAACTCTCGATCCCAGAGAAAAGGGTTCTCAAGTCAAGGGTTTCAAGTAACCGTGGTGTCCCGCCCTCAGTGACCCTAAAAGGAGCATCAGTTTAATCTTTCAAAAATAACCAATGTTCGCTCTAAACGATTTTCTTTAAATTCGAATTCCAAATCTGCCAAGGACAGTCAGCACAAATACGTGATCTTTTGATCTCACCCTCTGGAATGATCTCAAATCCTAAAAGAGCACTTCTTGGTGAGCACTAGAGCCTAGACTCCAAAGGTCTGACAGGCCGAGAACACAGTGAACGATTAAACCCTCGCCTCCCCCTTCTCACACTTCATTAAGCGTCTCCTCTGGAAGTGTTTGCACCCCTCTCACAGGAAGCCGGCACGTTTTGCAAAGGAAATTCCAGACCAGACCTTTCTTGGAGAAAGACAAAGTCCCCGATGAACGTTTTATTGGGCTTCCCGCACCCAGGCAGCCGGGCAGGCACATCTCCCCGCCGGGCCCCTCGTCCGCCAGCTCACCTCGCGCGGGTCGCCGCGGGGACACCCGGTGAGCCAGCCACCCCCGCAAAAGGACGCTCACCTTCGCTGCATCCCGGGGCCAAGCGGGAGCGCGGGACAAAATAAATCCCGCCAGAGATTACTCAGCCGGAGACTCCCCGGGGCTTGATTTCTGGCGACTCCCTGAAAGTTTCACCCTCTCGGGCTAAGTGCGCGCGGTAGCGTGTGTGCGCGCGGCGCGGTGAGCACCTCCCTCCCTCCTGGGAGGCCAGGTCCGGGCAGGAAAGGAGCCCGCGACCGGTTCACGGAAAGCAGCCCGGCCCGGGACGCCGGCGCCCGCCCTCCCGGCCGCGAGCGCACTCACCTCGGGGAAGAAGTTGTCCATTGTTCCCGTGCGCTCCCCAACTCGCCCGAGTCCGGCTCCCAGCTCGCGGAAGTCAGCCCAGCAGAAGGTCCGGGGAAACCATGCGTGTCACAGCGCGACTCCCAGAAACTCGAGCCCGCGGGGCTCCCCCGCTGCCATCTCCTTCTCCCCTTCTCGTCTTTCGCACCTTTTGTTTGCCCAAACCCAAGTCTCTAGCTCATCCGTCCCAACTGCAGCCTTTGTCTCCTCTTTCTCCAAGTTCCTCACTCCTGGGCGCCGCGCTCGCGAGCGGAGAACAGCTGGTGGCACATTCTTCCCCCCGGCTGGGGGAGGGAGGCGGGGGGCTGGGGAGTGCGCCCCCTCCCTCTGCGCTCCGGCCGGAGGCGCTCGGGGCGGGCAGGGGGACAACGGCCACAAAGCGAGCCCGGATATGGCTCTCCCAGCTCGAACGCCGCCCCGGTGAGTATTCGGACGCCCGGACTCACCGGCTCACGGCCACACGGAGACTTGCGGACAGGAGAGCACGGCCCGCCCAGCGCGCTCATCCGGCCCCGCCCACTCGCTCGCCTCGCCCCGCCCCGCCAAGGGCTGAGCCCCGCCCACTCAGCCGCCGCGCCCCCCCCCCCCCCCGGCCCGTCCGCCACGCCCCGCCCCTGCAGGAGCCCAGCCCTCAGCCAACCCCTCCCCGCGCTTCCGCTAGGTTCGGCCTCGCCCGGCCGGCGCGCCCCGCCCCCATCTTCGCATAGGCCCCGCCCACTCTGCGCCTCGGGCCGCCGCAGGCTCCGGGGCGGGCGGGGAAGGCGGGGCCCGAGCGGCTCCCAGCTCCCTCCCCGCCTCCCCACCTAGGTGCGGGCGGGGGGGTTGACTCTTCCCTCTGGTGAGAAAGACCAAATAGTCTCCAAGGAGGAGGGGTTGGGGGATTTGTGTGTGTGTGTGCCTTTGATCTTTAGCACGCCCTGGAACCGGCTCAACGCGGATCTCATTAATGCAGCTCGGCAGATGAGCGACCCCGGGGACGGAAGCGCGGTCCGTGGAGCTGCCCCGGCTGTTGGGCCAGATCAAAGCGGAGAAGGGAGGCTAATCAGAATTTCTGGAAGCTGCCTACCCGTGTGGAGTTTCTCTCCTGCACCCAGGATAAAAGACGTTTTCATCGCAGTGGGAAAATGTAGTTTTGTAAACTGGAAGAGGACGTGGCCAATTGCACCTTAAAAAATGTAACACTTTTCCTGGACCTAAAGGAAGCAGCAGATAGTCAAATAGAAGCGAGATGGATGAAGGATCAAACCCCCTTGGGTACTGAGTCCTGGTTTCTCTGGGACAGGTCCTCAAACTTTCGCGTGCACAGGAATCACCTGGGAATCTTGTTAAAATGCAGATTGGAATTGAGTGGGATGAGCGCTGATAATCTGCATTTCCAGCAAGTTTCAGGTGCCTTCAAAGGATGGCACCTGGCCTTGTGCTGTTCTGCAAACTGTTTGGAACTTGTCTGTAACAAGTAGAGAAACTGAGAGCAAAGGTTTAGAAACTTCTGTAGCAATTTAAAAAATGCCACGACATACAAGCACATGATCCGTGGACTCTTTGAACCGAGTATAAACCAGTTTGGGTGTTGTCAGACTCGTGGTGACTCATACCTGGCACAGCAGGGTTTTCCTATTGGTACCTGGCAGACTGGAAACAAAAACAACTGGTCTTCACCACAAATGGTTTGAGAAGTTCTCTCTAGGGGATTTGCCAACTGCTACCCATCCTTTAAGACTCAAGTCGGAAAGTCACATCTTCCATGGGAAGCCTGCCCAGAGATGTCCAGCTACTCATGCCACTGCCAGCTCCACCCAACCACCGGCCGTGGCTTATTCCTACAACTATGGAGGAAACTATATCTTGTTGGGGTAAAACTATATTCTGCAAGGGTCTTTTTGTTGGTGTCCTACCCATCTTCCGTTGGGAGAATAGAAGCTCTTTGAGAGAGGGAACTGTGCTTTCAAATTGGTATCCCCAGCCTGTTTCAGAGACTGAATGAATGAATGAATGAATGAATCATCCCCCTAATCCTTGTGTGAAAATTCAAGCATGTTTGTAACCTATCTCAGAGCAGTTCTTCAGCATTAATATCGTTGTACCCACTCCACTCCCCTTTGGAAAGAGTCAAGGTTAAATTAATTCATGATATTGTGCTCTGTGATTGCCCTGTTTCACAGGTTTACACATGTAAGCCATTAAAGATTGTGTCCCAGGTTGCGTGGAAAGTTAAGATGGAGCCAGGATAAATACCAACCCTCCCAGGCACCATAGTGCTTAGTCGAATGAGTCCTGCTGCCATCTGTGTTCAGATACTGGCGCAGAGCAATTACAGTCATGATGGTGTTAATCTGTATAGAACATCTTTCAAGAGAAAGTACAGGCAGCTGGTTCAAATGAGGATGTGGGTGTGGCTTGGTTCCCAGCATCAGCCCAGCCACCGGCAGCCTTGGCCATGGTCATTTCAAAGTCACTTTCCAATACTGGCTCATCAGTTGTAACAAATGTACCACGCTAATACAACATGTTAATAATAAAGGGAACTGGGATATAGGGACACTTTACCCTCAATTTTTCTGTAAAGTTAGAACTGCTCAAAAAAATAGACTATTTTTGAAAGTTACTTCCCTATTGATTAAGAAGATATGGTTAATAATTACATACCCCCAACTTGCCTCAAAAGAATTGTGAGGCAGATCCAATACATAAGGGTTGAATTTTACTGAATTATATTTCTTTTAAAAGTTTACACCACTTTACCAAAATCCCCTAGGACAATTGTCAAAAAGAAAAAGCAAAAAAACACATGACTGAATCTCAGGGGTGGGCTGGGTGCCTAAGAATCTGCATTTTAGTAATCACCCAAGTAGACAATTCTATGTTTGAGGATCATCGCTTTATGTTTTCAGAAGTCATCAGATTTTCCATATAAATGCACAGTCTCAAAAAGGTGTAAAGATAAACAGTAGCAGTAAGATTCTATTTGTTGAACAAACAGCAAAGCGCATGTTATTTTAAGCATTCTAAACAGGATATCAAACTTTCAAGTATTTGGGGTGGAATCAGTTGTTTAAAAGGAGTATGTTAAATTTACAAGGGCTTTGACAAAATTGGACAGAGAAGGGGAAGCACTGAAAAGTTAAGTGCTTCCTTTTAAGGAGCTGTGTTACCCAATGGTCAAAGCTGTTTGGACTAAAACATTAAACTATGCCCTTTGAGAAGTGACAGAGGCTCACAAATGTTAATGCCAGAATGGACACATTTCTCTGAAGCCAAGTTCCTTCTTTTTTAAATTTTTTTAAATTAATTGATTTATTTTTGGCTGTGTTCGGTCTCCGTTGCTGCGCTCGGGAGCTACTCTTTGTTGCGGTGTGCGGGCTTCTCATTGCGGTGGCTTCTCTTGTTGTGGAGCACAGGCTCTAGGTGCACAGGCTTCAGTAGTTGTGGCACACGGGCTCAGTAGCTGTGGTGCACGGGCTTAGTTGCTCTGCGGCATGTGGGATCCTCCCAGACCAGGGCTCGAACCTGTGTCCCCTGCATTGGCAGGCGGATTCTTAACCACTGTGCCACCAGGGAAGCCCCCAAGTTCCTTCTTAATTATCCTACTTATTTCTCAAACATGCTCACGGAGTGTTACATTTGCAAAATAAAACAACAAAAAAAGCTCAAGTTACATTCTCTTATTTAGCTGCAAAAATTAACCCATAAGTGACAGAAATTTATTTGTATATAGATGGGACCATTTCCCCACTTTAAGGGAGATTTCCGTACAGGTATGTATGTGAATAAGTACTATGATCCTCTTCTGTTTTTGTTTCCACCACATGTTTGTTTGTTTTCAGTTGACGTAGCTTGTCTTAATTTCCTTTGTGATTTCGAATTGAGTTCCTTTGCTGTTGTTGTGTTGCTGATGGCAGTTCCTAATCGGGATGTGTCTTAGTGTATAGAGTCTTCTTTATTACCTTTGTTTTTATAAAGCACTCGCTCTAATTGCTCCAGTCAGACTAATGGTTTAATTACCAGTTACGGGAAGAGAAAGTTCTGGAGTTTCTTTCACACAGATTAGAAGTTAATAACTGACACAACCTTAAAATCCTGTTTTCCATGCTTAACTAAACAGCAGTTCCTTTCGGTTCACTTATAGTCTTGGATCTTTAAAAATTCATGTGTTTTTGCCTTTTGAACAAGCAAATATTAAGGGAATCTTCGTGTTCTTTAAATTTTTAAACAAGTGTTCCTTTTATTTCTCATAACAACTTACAATTCAGAAACCCTTGAGGAAGTTTTGTTTTGTTTTGTTTTTTCATGTGAAACTTAAAACAGTTGTGAAAGAATAAAACTCGGGGGGAAAAATACCTGAAATGTTTCACATTGTAGTAGAATTAAACAAGTACAAAAAAGTAAACTCGGAAATGAAGCAGGGATAAGACACTCAAAAACTGATTTGCTAGCAGTCATTTTTCTAAACAAAATGGGCTACAGCTAAGATGTAATTTACCTAATCAGAGAGCCCTCAATGGACAATCAATGCCAACTAAATCCCCATCACTTCACACTACAGCAAGAATGCTTTCTAAATTGATATCCCACACAAACACAGAGTTGTTTTCATAAATGAATCCATTTCCGTTTAAAGTGCTGAGTCCTGGTCCTGTTGGGTGTGATAAATAAATGGTATAAAGATCCACGAAACCCTCCCTGATGATAGATTCTGCCCACTTGGAGTACGTTTGACGCCTCCCTTTCTCTTTGATTTCTTTTTGTCTTCACACTCTCTCTCTTAGAACAGAGTAGCTCCCAGGATGACTTTCTCAAGTTTACCATCTCTCCATCTCTGTTGTTAATCACATGTTTACCACTTCCAGACCTTGTGCCCTCACATATTCCCCTCTTCCTGCATCTTCAATCTTTCCTGCTCACATTATCTGAGCCAATAAATGTGGTTGTGTCTATTCCACTTGAGAATGGCTGTTTCTTAACCCAATTGCTCCCTGAACTACTGGGCCATCTCCCTTCAGACCCCTAGCTTTTCACTGTCTACACTTCATCCCAAGCAATTTACCCTTCAGCCTCTTATGAGTGGAGATCATAACCCCATTCTCTTGAAGATCACCATGACCTCAAAATAATCAAATTCCACAGCCTGTTCTCAAATTCCACAGCCTGTTCTCAAATTCCATCCTCCTTGACATCACCCCTCTTTTGAAATTCTCATTTCTCAGCTTTGGGGCCAGCTTCACAGGGGTTCAGCTATAGGGTTAGTTGCACAGGACCCTAAGCTCAGAAGGGGCCCTGGGCTTGGTTTAATACTCTGTTGTGTTGTCTTAAAATTCTAATGATTTTTGAACCAGGGACCCTGCTTTTCCATTTTGCATTGAGCCCCATTCTACCTAGCTTTATGTAGCCAGTTCTACCTAGCTTTAAAGCACTGCATTTGTTTGGTTCTCCCATCTCTTTGACCTCTTTCTCTGTCATTTTTACAGGCTCCCCTCCTCCCTCCCTCCTCCAAAATATGGTCAATCCTAAGCCTGCATTCTCTTCTCCACTCTCACATTCTTGCCATTAATTCTCAGTACTTCAGCTGCCATCTCTTCATAAATGATTCCCAAACCCATAACTCAAGCTCAAAGAAGTCCCAGCCCCACGTTTCCAACCATCTGTTTGATTTCTTCTAGTGAGGTCCTTCTCATCTCTCATGCTCCCAAACTACCCCTTCTTCACCCTCCATTCACTTTTACCAACTTCCCTATATAGAGAATGGAATAACCCTAATTCAGTCATCTTGATGGAGTGGATATACATCATTCAGGGCTGCCCCGTATCTTCTGATGGTCCTATCCACATGCTGAGAGTGTCCTCACATTGGGAATCCCTCCAACCCAATGGATAATCTTCAAGCTTCCTTTGCGCCAGACATGTGACTTCAGTACTACCAACTGGATGCACCCACTCAAGTTTTAACCTGGGGAACAAACTACATGAGGACACAGGGGAGATTCAGAGAGTCAGTGTCGGTGGCAGAGCTGGGGGCAGAAGGTATGTTTTAGTGGTCAGCTGTGGGGACGTCACTCCTAGGCTGCCCTGGTGGGGTTCTTAAGTTGGTAGGTGAAGCAGCCTGTGACCAGCCAGGCCTCCTCTGTGCTGTGGTTCTAAGAATTATTTCTGGAAGCTTAGCCTAGAGCTCATTCCTTCAGCCCTTCCAATGATGCGGCAAGCTGTGTAATACTGTTTAATAATCTCCTCTTGCTTAAATTCTCTGAAGTGGATTTTGTTTTCTACCACTTGCCAATACCTTAGGAGGAGTGACACCCTTAGGCTGAGGAAAGTGGGGTCCTGTCCTTGGGGGTGCTTTTCTCAAAATGGTCTAAGTCCCATTTGGTGCCTGGGATTGGATGGGGCCAGCAGTGCCATCCAGAGAGGCCACTCTGGACCCAGATCAGGTCCTATGTGGTCTTCAGTCTCTGCCTTTCCCCTTTGGGGTACTCACCAACCCTCTACTGTGCACATGGTGTCATCCAGAAGTCCAGAGCTGGCATTTATGGGGGTGTTCATGGAGCTAATGGCTGGACCTCAGTCCCAGGAAGACAGCCACCTAGATTTTCCTGCTGGCCAATGCAATGTGTTTTCCACAGGATTGTGAGCAATTGGGCCACTGGAATAATGCTGACAAGCTGATTTGAGTGACTTTCATTCACCTTGGACACAGGAGGACTGCAGTACTCTTCGCCAACAGTCCCCCAGTGACCTTGGGCTTAGCCTGGGTGTGGACTCCTGTGTCAGGTCTCACCTATGTGTTCCAACCGGCAGTGGTACTGCGCGAGCCTACAGCATCGTTGGGCAGTGGGGAGGGGGCAGGCGTCTTTGCCCTGTGTGCGTTCCACTCCTGGCACGCAGGAGGGTCATCGTAGTACTTCCGCTGGCTCTGCTTCTGATGTCAGGCAGTCTTCCTGGGTTAGCTGCTCCCATCTCCTCCTGGATTTTCTAGACAGCTGCCCTGCAGAGTCAATCGGCCCTTGCTACCAATGTCCTTACTTGCCTCAAATCCGTGTGGTGTCGCTGTACTCCTGTAGGTGGACCTTAATCTGAGCCAGATGAGAGATGGACATTTCTTGCATGAATGGGACCACTCTCCCCACTGCACTCATGGCCCCCTCCCCTGGCCTCCCCGTTGGTGCTGGTGTGTGGACAGCAAAGTGCAGTCAACGTTGAAATCGACCGTGTGCTCGGGATGCCTTGATTGCAGCCTGAAGGGTTCAAGAGAAGATTTAATTGGAAGATGTGTTGTTCAATGGTTCTGCTATAAAATCCTCAGTGGTTATTGTAGCATGACGCCAAGATGAATTATCATTCACATTTTCTTGCCTACTCGGGGTTGGACTTGCATTTGTGGCCACCATCAACAAAGCACCGTGACAACCTTTGAGAGTGTCACTGGCAGCCAGTTTCACAGGCACAGGATGTATGATGTAATGTCATAAACGATGATGCAACAGCACTAAATAAACGACATGAAGAAACTGCAGAGGTCAGAATTTCTATATTGTTTTAAAACAACCAGGTTCTGAACAGCCGTGACACTGTGAAGAAGTTTCCCTATCCTTTTCTCATTATGAGAAATAAGAAATGAGCCACGGATGGCACATTTGACAACAAGAACAGGAGGAGATGTTTCCTGGATGTGAATTGGAAGAGCTGGTGCCTGGACCCTAGAAGAATCTTTATGTACACTCAGAGGAATAAACAAATACAGAAAGATTCATTATTGTCAATTTTCATGGAGGAATCACTGTACATTACATGGGCTCATGCATTTTGTAATATATTTTTAAATCAAATTATTTATATACACAGGGGTCCCCACATCCTAAGGGAAGAACAGTACAAAAAAAACAGCCTAAGGCTGGCCTACAAGTGAGAAATTTGAGGGTATAATTCATGGGATGCATCCCAGAGCCAGCTCTCTATAAATTCTCTTTAGCAACCTGGCATGGCTTTGATTTCCCCACCTGAAATCGCCTGAAATCACCACTATTGCTTTTGCTTCTTAAATGAGTGAAGAATATTTTTGGAATTTTTTTTTCTTAGTTTCCATTAAATGCCAAGTGTGCAGCTGCTGAGAGTATTAGGAAAAAAGCAGATAAGTGCAGAAAATTGTTTATATAAAAAAGTCCAGGATAGAGTTGTTGAGAATAGTTACAAAGCTGGACACAACTTAAATGCCCCTCGGCAGGAGATCAGTTGAGTAAATTATGGTAAATTTGGTAACTGCCCAGCAACGTATCTCGTCAGCGTGAGTTATCTGCTTCTCTATGACAAGCCCCCTAAAACTAAATGGCTTCAGACAACAATGACTTATTATTATTTCTCACAATTCTCTGGCCTGACTGGGCCCTCAGAGGCAGCTGCAGGCAAATGGGTACCAGCTGTGGCTGGTGATGGGATGTGGCCTTCCTCCTGGGGCAGGAGCCTCGCTGGGACAGCTGGGACAGCTGGCAACTCTCTTCCTTGTCTTTCTTCACTCTGTGGAGGACTCAGGATTCCATTCAGGCAAGAGCAGAGCTGTAAGACCTTCTGAGGATGTGCAAAGAAGTCGCATGACATTGCTTCTGCCACATTTTTTGGGTCAAAGCCTGACCTGAGGCCATCCCGGATTCCAGGCTCTCTTGATGGAAGGAGCTGCAAAGCATCTGTGGCCATTTTTTTTTTTTTTTTTTTTTTTTTTTGGAGAGAGAAGTGGGGAGTTGGGGAGAGTGTTAAAATATACGTAACACCACATTCACCATTTTAAAGTATACAGTGGCTTTTAGTATACATTCACAATGTTTACAGCTATCTATCTAGTTCCAAAATATTTTCATCACCTCAAAAAGAAACCTCATCACCATTAAGCAGTCACTCAGATTCGCACCCATCCCCAGCTTCTGGCAATCACTAATTTGCTGTCTGTCTCCAGGGATTTGCCTATTCTGGAAATTTCATATGAATGGAAGCATGAGTACCTTTTGTGACTGGCCTAGCATCATGTCGTCAAGGTTCATCTATGTTGTAGCCTGTATCAGTACTTCATGCCTTTTTATGGCTGAGTAATATTCCATTATATGGATAGACCACATTTTGTGTATCCATTTGTCACTTGATGGACATTTGGGTTTTTTCGTGTTATGGCTATTGTGAATAGCGGCGCTATGAATACTGGTATACCTGTTTTCAATTCTTTGGGGTATATCTCTAGGGATGGCATGCTGGGCCGTATGGTAATTCTGGGTTTCCCTTTTTTACGAACCACCAAAGCATACTCCTCTGTGGCCATTTTTAATCCACTGTAATATCCATATTTATTGATGTGGTGATAGGAATAAGTAACAGTTACAAAATAACATGTTTCATCTGTAGGCTACAGAAATTCAAGAAAAACAAACGGTGGCTATAAGCAGACATGTTTGTTTTTCTCTCATAAACGAAGCCCAGAGGGTTGGGATGTTCCATAAAGTCTCCAAGGACACCGACTCCTTCCAGCTCTCTCTCTGAAGTGGGCCATGGTG
Organism: Eubalaena glacialis; assembly: GCF_028564815.1. NCBI lineage: Eukaryota > Metazoa > Chordata > Mammalia > Artiodactyla > Balaenidae > Eubalaena > Eubalaena glacialis. The sequence continues at coordinate 14,553,615 of NC_083719.1, forward strand.
GCTCACAGCCTCGCAGTTCAAGAAGGCAGCCTCAGCTTCCTAGGCTGCAGGAGGCCGTGGGGGCCAGTGGCTGACGGAGGGGGCAGAGAGCAGGCCCGCGATCTCTTACGCAGATTCCCGGGAGTCGTCACACAGCACACCTGCTCACTGTTGGCCAGAACTTAGTCACCAGCTGTGAGGAATACTGAGAAACGTGATGTTTATTCTGGGCTTTTATTTACCCAGCTAAAAACTGTTACTTGGAAGGAGGAACGAATAGATACTAGGGAACAGAAAGAAAAAACAAAAAGGTTTAATAGATGTTATCTCTAGATAACAAGGGCAGGGCAATCAAAAATTATTATTGACCCTTTTCTATATTTTCTGAATTTTTTGATACCTATATAATCATAAGGTTATTTATTCTTATTTTGAAAAATAATAAAATGTGTATTTCTTTTATCAGAGCAGAACTTCATTTATTCTTCCTTTTTTTTAATTTTATGGAAGTATAGTTGATTTACAATGTTGTGTTAGTTTTCAGAGGTACAGCAAAGTGATTCAGTTATATAAATATATTCATTCTTTTTCAGGTTCTTTTCTCATATAGCTTATCACAGAATATTGAGTAGAGTTCCCTGTGCTATACTTCCTTTCTTTCAATTATTTTTTCTTTTTTTACATTCTCTTCCATTATAGGTTATTACAAGATAGTTCCCTGTGCTACAGTATAGTTCACTGTGCTATACAGTAGGTCCTTGTTGGTTATCTATTTTATATATAGTAGTATGTATATGTTAATCCCAAACTCCTAATTTATCCCTCCCTGCACCTTTCCCCATTGGTAACCATAATTCTGTTTTCTATGTCTGTTCAATTATTTTTTTTAAATGTTCATTTTGTATCTGTGATGTCAGGTATTAGAAGATATAAAGATGAGTAAGGCAGGGTCTCTAAGGAAATCAATAGACCAGTTGCAGAGAGATACTAAAAGAGAATTTTGAAATGACTGGAAATTTCTATAGTAGAAGCATACACAAAGTTTTAAGGGGACCTTTAAAATAAAAAGTGAAACCGGGGTGAGTGTTATGGGCGGAATCATGTCCCCTCCCCAGATTCATATGTTGATGTCCTAACTCCCAGTACCTCAGCATGTGACTGTATTTGGAGAGGGCCTTTAAAGGTGATTAATAAAAAATGGGGTCATTAGGATGGGCTCTAATTCAGCATGACTGGTGTCTTCAGAGAATAGGAAATTTGGACACAAAAAGAGCCACCAGGGACACTTGCACAGAAGAAAGATCACATGAGGCCACAGCAAGAAGGCAGCCATCTACAAGTCTAGGAGAGAGGCCTCAGAAGAAACCAACCCTGCCAACACCCTGATCTGGACTCCTAGCCTCCAGAACCGTGAGAAAATCAATTCTGTCGTTTAAGTCACCCTGTCTGCGATATTTTGTTATGACAGCCCTAGCAAACTAATACAGGGAATCAGGAGAAAATTCCCGGAGAGCTTCACTGGAAGCAGGGCTCAGTGGATGAGTAGGCTTCTACCGGGTAAGGAAGAGAGGAAAGCATGTTCCAGGCAAAGGGAAAAGCCCAGAGGTATGAAAAGCATGTTCAGCAAAGGGTACCAAGGATGGTTAGGGCCGAGAGTGCGTGTGTAGAGCTATAGGAGACAAAGTTAGTTTACAACTATTTAGTAGTTGTTAAGCTGTTAGTTTACAACTAGTAGTTTTCTAGTCCATGTTTGACGAGTCCTATCTATGGAGAGGGTAGCCCTGATTTACACCGCAGCATTTGCCAATGTCTGTGGTGTAAATGCTCACACCGTGTCTGATTTCAGGGATTCACTGAACGGGGAGCTGGGAAGAGCCCCACAGAAGCGCCTCATTATTCACTATTTCCACCATATAAGATACAAGAGACATCACTAACTTCAAGTGCATCGATAAGAGTAAAAATGTACTAGAATAATTTGTAAGCAGAAAGTGTTGAGTATTTACTCTTTGGGGTTTTAATATAATTTATTTAATTGTAAGTTCATATAACTTAATTTTGACGAATGGCTGTGTTTAACAACTGGCTCACAACATTTCTGAAAATTTAACAATTTGTTCTCATGAGTCAGGGTAAGCACACCCCTGTTTATATCTACTATTTCATAAATTATTGCACTTCCCTTGGGGGGGTGTTAAGACTCAAAAACTAAAGTAATGCATAGCAGCTTTTATTATCTCCATCGGGTTAAGGAGATGACACACACATGTTCAAAATACTTGGCATAATTGCTAAGAAGGTAAAGGTTTGTGGGAGACAGGAGGAGGAATCTCCATGGCTGTAGCAGTAGTTAACCATCACAGAGGAGAGGGTATTCACTGGAATCTTCAAGAAGAGGGGTAAGGGAATTTTGGGAATGCAAGAGGAAGATAAAGAAGGATGGAGATTGTGCAATGGAAAGAAGGATGGATGGAGTTTTCAAATCAGATGCACTCCGTGGGCGCAGCTCCTTAGTAAACTGGGAGAGCAGGAGATTTGCTCCTTTGCTCTGATAAATGTACTGGGTTAACTCATTGTTATCTTGAAAGCCAGAGTATTGCAGGCTTCAGAGAGCAAGAGATGAAGGGATTCTGTCAACTGTAAATCATAGGGTAAGAGGGTTTGGGAGAGAAAAGGCGGAGTATCCATGGTGACGCAGGATCAGGTCCAAGTCAGGTCCAAGTGCGAAGGCATCAAGAGAAGAAGATGCAGAAGAACTAGGCTGGGGACCCCACACTCGCTGAGGTCACAGCTGCAAACAGGTGGGGACTCCTCCATCTTCTCTCTCGAGGCCACCATTCTACCTGCGCTTTACTTTCTGCTCCCACCAGACAGCATCACCTCCCCCTCATGCTCTCTGGTCCCATCTTTCCTTACCCTCCTCATCCTTCTCACTCCACCGTCATCTTCCCTACGAGGCCTTTGTGACCAGCTCACAACATGCTCTAGCAGCCCCATCTCTAAATCTCTCAACGAAGGCACGTCGTCTTCCAGCTACCACCCCATGGTCTTCACAGCAAAACATACCCAAGGCATTCTCTCTCCTGGGGCCCCCCACTGCCTTCTTGCTCCTTCTTCCTCAACTGTCCCTCCTTTCCACTGTCAGTGTCACCAGTGATTTCTCTGCTCCACAGAAGCTAGAGTGCTATCTTAGAATGTAAATCAACACTACGTTGCACTTAAACTCTACAAGGGACTCCTTTACACTTAGCATCACATACCAGTGCCTTTCAGGCTGATAAAACCCTGCAGGACTGACCCTGCAACCACACTGGCCTTCTGGAGCTTGATCCTGCCTCAGGGCCTTTGCATGTGTGTTTCCTGTACCTTCAATATCTCTTCACCTTCCATCACCCCATTCACTCTGCATGGCTGCCTTGTCTCCTTGCTCAGGGCTCAGCTCAGGTGTCCTCTGACCAGCCCATCTAATTCTGCACTGACACACCTGTCCCACTGTATCACGTTGCTCCACCTACTTTCTTCATAGTGTTTAGCACTCTTTGAAATTATCTTACATTCTCTTTGTTTTCCTCAGGGGTCAGCAAATTATGGTCCATGGGCCAAACGTGGCACAAAACCTGTTCTTGAAATGCAGTTTTATTAGAAGCAGCCACCTCCATTTACTGACAGATTGTCTGTGGCTGCTTCTGCACTAACAGTTGAGTAGTTGTAAGAGACCTTATGGCCCACAGAGCCTAAAATATTTAGATTTGTCCCTTTCAAGAACTGTGCCTAGCACACAGTAAGTGCTATAAAAGATGTAGAAAACAAACTTATGGTTACCAGGGGATAAGGGGGGAAGCGATAAATTGGGAGATTGGGATTGACATGTGCACACTACTATATAAAACATAGATAACTAATAAGAACCTACTGTATAGCACAGGGAACTCTACTCCATACTCTGTAATAGCCTATATGGGAAAAGGATCTAAACAAAGATTGGATATATGTATATGCATAACTGAATCACTTTGCTGTACACCTGAAACTAACACAACATTGTAAATCAACTATACTCCAATGAAAATTTTAAAAAAAGAAAAGAAAAAAAAAGATATGCTGATCCCTGGTTTCCTTGTTTACTGTGTTTACGTCTTTGTTGTCTGCCTTCCTCTATTAGAATGCCAGCTCCCTGAGAGCAGGGGTGTGTCTTTATTTTATCTCCTGCTGTATCTCAAGCACCAGAGGAGTGTCTGTCACTGTTGCGTAAATGAAGAGGTGATAACGAAGGAGTGATAGCGGTGTCAGCACAGGCACTTTTACGTTAACACTGGCCCAGCCTAATCATAACACCAATACTACCGGCATTCTTATTACCACTAAGGGCTAAGGCATATTAACAAGAGCTAGTCTGTGCTGAGCGCTGCTCTAAATGCTTTGCTTGCATTATCGAATCAGCAAGGGGGGTTTCATTCTACCCATTTTATACAGGAACACATTGAGACTCAGAATTCAAGCAATTGCCCACCTTCCCGCTGTTGAGCAGTGGCACACAGCTGGATGAGGTCTCTCAAGCTGATGCTCTTTCTTCTGTCCTACCCTGGAAAGACCGTGAACTTCAGAATAAGACAGAACTGAGTTCAAAATCAGACTTTACCTCTCTACAGTTTTGTTTTATTTTTATTTTTCTTAATGTTTAGATTTTTGGGGCTGCATCATGTGGCCTGCGGGATCCTAGTTCCCCCACCAGGGATGGAACCCATGCCCCCTGCAGTGGAAGCACAGAGTCCTAACCACTAGACCACCAGGTAGAGAAGTCCCTACCTCTCTACAACTTTGAACTTGGCAATTTGCTTAGTGTGAGGCTGGGAAATTACCCCCTAATTCCCAGGATTGAATAAGATGCAGAAAGTGATGCCTGACACGTATTGGTTGCTCAAAAATGTTAATTTCTATCCCTCTTTTTTTTAAGACAACAGATGGGACAAGTTTCCTTCGCTCCACACTTGACCTTACAACTGGCAGTGGACCAGAGCGTGTTGAGCCGCTGCCCCGCCTGTCCAGGCAGTGGCAGCTGTGTTTTCCCAGCGGGGAGAGCCCTGACCTGGCCTGGAGCACCTGTGAGCGCCCTTGTGCCCGACACCTTTCTCCTTTCTGCCCCTGGCCACTTACCTGATCGGAGACGATCCCACCGCCTCTTCAGCTGCCTTGCCTCTGGGACACGGAGTTCTGTTTAGACGCCTTCAGCCTCTACTTTCTCATGCCCATCACTGCCCCAGAACAAACAGAGAAATTGCAACCGAACGCAATGTTCAGAAGAAATAAAATGCCAGTGGTCTGGGCACTGGCATCTGAATAAGTGCAGAGAATGATGCAAACGGAGAAAGTCATGACGAGTTTTGCAGGAATCTCAATATGTTAAAAATATATGAATTTGGTGATGCCGGAAAAAAACATGGGGCAGGGGTGGTGAGAACAGCAACAGGGAGATCTATTATGGCTTGTGAATTAGTCATGGAGCTCTTTGAATTAAGCAAGAAACCCAGCCCTGGCAAACTTAAGGGGGAAAGGAATTTAATTGCAGGGTATTGGGTAGCTTGTAGAATCAAAGGGTAGGATCAGAGGGCAGAGGCTTCCTGTTTCAGCACCATGTTGAAGAGATAGCACCTCTCACCGTGAACACGTTATTATGTTGGGTACAACACCATAGGCAGCCTTTAAAATTCATGTCTATCCAAACTGAGAGACATTCTACAAAAATACTTGACGAGTACTCCTCAAACTGTCATCAAAAACAAGGAAAGACAGAAGCTGTCACAGACCCAGGAGGCTGAGACATGAGGACTAAATGTAACGTGGGATCCTGGAACAGAAAAGGGACATTTGTGGGAAATACTAGTGAAATGCAAATAGAGTCTAAAGTTTAGTTAATAGTAATGTACCAATGCTGGTTTCTTCATTTTTGACAAATGTACAAGGTAATGGATGTTAACACAAAGGGAACAATCTGTACTATCTTTGCAGCTTTTCCATAAATCTAAAATTATTCCCCCCCAACCCCAAAGGGTGTTTTTAAAAGAAAATTTAAAAGGTACAGGGAATCCACAAAGGTCCAAAGAAAGGCAAGGTAAAAACTGCAATGGCAAGTGAGTCCCCATGCCAAAGAGGGATGGGAGACAAGGCTGCCTGGAGTTACAGTTGAGACTCTTGGATAAAACATGACTCCTCAAAGGCTACACCCTCAGAAATACACAGCCTTGAAACTTCCCAACTCTCGTCAAAGGTACTGACAAGAAAATTTGTCAATTAAGGCCTTGACGTGGGGTGAAAAATAGAAAACTTTCGTGGGAACTCATAAACACAAACAGGTCTTATGCTGATTTAGACTTTCAATTTGTACCCCCTGTTATGGGCAGAATTATGTAGCACTGACACCCATCCCCACCGCCAATTCGTATGTTGAAGTCCTAACCGCCAGTATCTTGAAATATGACTGTATTTGGAGACAGGGCTTTAAAAAGGTGATTAGGGTAAAATTAGGCCTTAGGGTGAGCCCTAATTCAATGTGACTTGTGTTTTTATAAGAAGAGGAAATTTAGACATACAGAGAGACACCAGTAACGTGGGCACACAGAAGAAAGACCATGTGAGGACACAGCAAGAAGACATCCATCTGCAAGTCAAGGAGAGAGGCCTCAGAAGAAACCAACCCTGCTGACGACCTGATCATGGACTTCTAGCTTCCAGAATTACAAGAAAATCCATTTTTGTTGTTTAAGCCATCCAGTCTGTGGAACTTTGTTATGGCGGCCCTAGGAAACGAATAGATTACGCAAGTGCCCAGCAAAACCCAAGCAAAAATTCATTTTAAGCACATACAGTAGGTAGAGCCCTTTTAGGGCAAATCTTCTGGGTCAGAATTCACTCTCATCCCAACATAGTTAGGATTCCCACTGATGAAGACCAGCTGTACATGAACACATGATAAAAAAGAAAATCCCAATAATCAGGGCTTTGGTAAGACAGAAGCTTACTGTTTCTCTCATTAAAATAAGATAGTAAGCTGTCTGCAGCTGGTGCAGGGGGTCCAAGGCGCTCGGGGCCTTCTGGTTCCTCTATTTTCTATAAAGCTAGTTGGAATGGGTTTAAGAGACAGTGGACAAAGAAGAGAGGATGGCATTAAATACAGAGCTGCTGGGAGTTTTGTTATAAAGGGAAGCAGAAAAACGGAGAGGTGCCTGGAGAGGAAAGTAAAGACAAAAGAGAGGTTTTATTTGAAGATGGAGAAAACATGCAGGTTTGGATACTGATGGGAATGGCCCCATTGAAAGGGAAAGGGAGATAGAGGGGAGGGAGCATAGTCAGAGAGATGTCTTTGCGTTGGTGGGTGCCGGGAGGGGGGGCTGGTGGGGGAGAGTTAGTACCCAGACTGTACAGTGAGAGCTGAGTAGGAAGGAGGGCTGCAGAGAAGAAAGAGGTGGAGGTCCCACCTTGGAGGTAGGACCGGAGGGGAATTGAACAAGGAGCTCACCTAACTTAAGCTCGAGGGCCTCTCCCTGGTACAGTGTCTTCCAAGGCCTGGGAGGGACCTTGGCACTGTGTTCCTGTGGTCCCAGGGTTTTGTAAACCTTTTATGAGATGCTTTCACTGTAATCGATTCTGCTATAACCTGAAGACTGCTGTATGTTTTCACTCCGAGTCTACTCTGTCACACTGCTGTACATTCTGGGACACTGGTGTGGTGGGAGCATTTTTGGAATGTGTGTCAGGGGGAGTTAAGTGGTGTATTAGTCAGTGTTCTCCAGAGAAACAGATTCAGTAGAATGTGAATATAGATGCATATATAGATGGAGAGAGAGAGAGAGAGAAAGAGAGACAAGGAGAGAGAGAGAGAGGTTTATGTTATGGAATTGGCTCACATGATTGTGGAGGCTTGGCAAATGCAAAATCTGCAGGGAGGGCTGACAGGCTGGAAACCCAGGGAAGGCTTGCTGTCTGAGTCTAAAGGCAGTCTGCTGGCAGAACTGCTTCTTGTTCAGGGGAGTTCAGTCTTCATTCTATTAAGGCCTTCAAAGGTTGCAGTTGCCCACCCACATTATGGAAGGTAACCTATTTACTCAGTCTACCAATTTAAATGTTAATCTGATCAAAAAACACCTTCACAGAAGTATCCCGAATAATGTTTGACCAAATATCTGGGCACCATGGCCCAGCCAAGTTGACACCTAAAATTAACCATCACAGATGAGATGTATTTTTGTGTGTTTGGGAATGTTTTCTGTTTGTCTTTAAGTGAATGCGTGCTGAGTGCAGGAATCGCTTCAGAGGATACTCCTGCCTTGTACATGGCTGACTCTGCTGGGATGGAACCTGTGGACGTGAAACCAGAGGTCTTATTAAGACGTGACTGTGACCCCATGCTGCCCAGCACCAGAAGCAGAGGAAATACTGAGTTTGAAATAAACGAAGCAAGTCTGTGGAAAGTTCTTCCAAATCTCCCAGCTCAATATAAAAGAAATTTGAACAAAGTCTGCCCAAACTTGCCGATAATCCTAATAATGTACATGACATTGCCATTTATTCTTTGTGAAGTGGAAAGAAACTCTTCTACACTATCAATAATAAAAAGCAAATTCTATTCATCGTGCTAGAGAAAGACTGAATTACCATTCTTAGTCTCTCTATAGAAAATATTATTACCAAACCACCTATCATTTGAAGAAGTGATTAAAGGGTAGGCCGAAAAAAAATGTAGGAAAACATTATTTAGAGTTGAGTGTTCATTAATAACAAGATTTTTAAAATTTGCAATTTGTGGTGATTTCTGTATTCATCCTCCATAATTCTCACTTTTGGCCTCATGTTGTACTTGTATTATTGTGTATTATTTTTTATGAAGTGAGTTCTGCAAGTTGCATAAGCTCTGGGTCCCACAAAACCAGGATCCGCCCCTGAGTAGGGCTGAGGAGGAGGAGCCCTTGAGGAGGGGAAGAAATCAGGAAGATTCTTCGAAGCCAGAGAGAGGACCGTTTCAAGGAGGGTGTGGCTGGCGGTATAGAATGTTCAGGGACTTGAGAGACACTACTGTCAAAAATCTCACACCTGCTCATCAAAAGGCTTTCAGGACTTAAAAACTGCTTCATCGTGGGAAAACCTGGGAGTTTAGATGTGTCCCATCTGCCTCAAAATCACCAAGGAATAGGGCTGCCAGATTTAGCAAATAAAAACATAGGACGCCCTGTTAATTTGAATTTCAGATGAAAACAAATAATGTTTTAGTATGAGTATGTCCCATTGCAATATTGTTATCTTATTTGGCAACACTATCTGGTGAGCTTCTTAAAAATACATTTAAGCAGTTTAACTCAGGTGGTTCATATGTAGATACAGGTGAACTTGCTCTAGATTTAAGAAAGCATTATTTTAGGCACTTGGGTCTCTTTTCGGGAGAATCCTGTGAACTATCAAAATGATCTCCCCAAATTGATTTCCAATCCAGGTTCACAAATTTGTTGCACACTCTCTATAATTAAGAGGATGAAGTTCAACTTGGAGCAAGCAGAGTGATGTAGTAACAGTAACAGAGCCGAAGATTAGGCTGTGAAGTAAGGTGATTGTGATCAAAAGGCATTGACCAAAACCAAAACTAAAACCAAACCAAACCAAACCAAAACCAAACCAAAACCAAAAGGCATTGACCAAAAAGGTTAGATGTTGGGCTCTTCATTTCCTACTCATTTTAAATTTATATATTTATTTGATTTTTATTACTGTTTTTTTCATCTTTATTGAGGTATAACTGATAAACTTGTAAGATATTTAAAGTGTACATCACGGTCATTTATATATATATATATATACACACACACATATTGTGAAAGGATTCCCATCATCTACTTAACACACTCATCACCTCACGTATTTATCTTTTTTGCATGTGTGTGAGAACACTTAAGTTCTATTGTTGTAGCAAATTTTAAGTATACAATACGGTGTTATCAACAATAGTCACCAAGTTTTATGCTAGCTCCTCGGAACGATCCAGCTTGTAGGTGAATGTTTGTATCCAGCTTGTTGGTAAAAGTTTGTACCCTTTTACCAACCTCTCCCCAGTTCCCTCACCCCCACCCACCCCCTGGCATCTACTTTTCTACTCTCTGTTATTTGCCTTTTTTTTTTTCTTAAGATGCCACATGTAAGTGATACCATCTAGTATTTGTCTTTCTCTGTCTGGCTTATTTCACTTAGCATAACGCCCTCAAGATCCATCCATGTTGTTGCAGATGGCAGCATTTCTTTCTTTCTCATGGCTGAGTAATATTCATGTATATATATATATTTATGCCGCATCTTATTTATCCATTCATCTGTCGACGGACAGTGAGGTTGTTTCCATATCTTAGCTATTGTAAATAATGCTGCAATGAACTTGGGGGTACAGATGTCTCTTTGCCATAGTGTTTTCATTTCCTTCAGCTAAATACCCAGAAGTGGAATTTCTGGATCATATAGTAGTTCTATTTTTAATTTTTTGAGGAACTTCCATACTATTTTCCATAATGGCTCCACCAATTTTTATTCCCACCCACAGTGCACAAGGGTTCCCTCTTTTCCACATTCTCACCAACACTTGTGAGGTGAGATCACCTTATGGTTTTGATCTGCATTCCCTGGTGATTCGTGATGTTGAGCACCTTTCCACGTACCTATTGGCCGTTTGTAGGTCTTCTTCAGAAAAATGTCTCTCCAGTTCCTGCGCCCATTTTTTTTTTATTGGATTGTTTGGGGTTTTGCTCCTATTCATTTAAAAAAATTGTTGTGGAAAAATATATATAACATAACATTTGCCACTTTAGCTATATTTAAGTGTACAATTCATTGACATCAAGTACCGTCACAGTGTTGTGCAACTATCACCATTATCTGTTTCCAAAATGTCTTCATCACTCGCCAACAGAAACTCTGTAACAATTAAGCAACAACTCCCATTCCCCCTCCCCCAGCCCCTGTAATCTCTAGTCTACTTTCTCTAGGAATTTGCCTATTATAGATATTTCGTCCAAATAGAATCATACGTTATTTGTCCTTGTGTGACTGGCTTATTTCACTTAGGATAATGTTTTCAAGGTTTCATCTATGTTGTGATATATCAGAACTTCCTTTATTTTTATGGCTGAATAATATTCCATTGTACATATGTACCATATTTGTTTATCCATTCTTTTGTCAATGGACGTTTGTCTCGTTTCCAGCTTTTCACTAAAGTGAACAGAGCTGCAATGAACATAGGCGTACAAGTATCTGTTTGAGTCCCTACTTTCAATTCTTTTGGACAGAGACCCAGAAGTAGACTTTCTGGGTCATTTGGTAATTCCATGTTTAGCTTTCTGAAGATCTGCTGAACCCCCTGCTAACTGTTTACAGGCTACCTATTACACAAGGACAGCCACTGGGCTCCAACATAACAGCACATAGAGCCAGCTTCTTGGGCACATGACCTGTGCCATTTCACAGGGCCCCATGCTCAGGAGCCCACACTCAGAAAGGCCTGGTGCTGAGAAGGGCTCCACGCGTAGGTTCATCCTCTGCTGTCACCATCTTGAAATTCTTAATGATCCTGTCTTTGGACTTGCGTTTTGTAAGTGAAGTCCGCTAGGACAATGGAGAAATGCCCGGCATCCCTGTTCTCAGCCGTTCCTTGCTGCTCCATTTGCACAGTGTTCGTATTGCCCCAGGAGCACAGAATTCTGGAGGACCAGGATGCATGGGAGTTGAGTGAGACTCCAAATGAGCACCAAGTATGTGTGTTCACTTTCTCTGACTGGGTAAGATGGGTGAGGGGCTGCTGATATCCCAAGTGGCCTCACTTCTTTTTGCTTTGAACGCAGAAACCAACCACCAAGGAACTGTATCATATCCTTTCTTATTCATGTTATTTCCCTTATTCACCAACTACGAATGCTGAGAGTGATGGTATAGAAGGAAAGGGAAAGACAGGGCAGTGCCTGGTTACTTTTCCTTTCAACCTTCCTTACTCATCATTAATTCAAAGACAGAAAGTGGTGGTCAAACATGTGTGCAGCAAGAAGTGCAATTAAAACGGTTCAGTGAGTTTTGTGCATTTCCAGTGTTCTTGTAAGAATAAAATATATATGATGTGTGTACAAGCAATGAAATATGAATTGTGTGATTTCTGTGATTCTGCTTATGAGTCGAATGCTCTGATATTTTATTTAAGATTGGCATTGCACAGTCAAAAGAGGGACAGTGAAATCCCTGCTAATAATGTACATTTTAAATTTTTCTTTACTTAAATGACATTAGCTAGCAAATAAAACAACACCATGACAAGTCAAGAGAGAGAATACAGAAAGGAAAAAGCTTTTTATTTTAGTGCTTTCAGTGGCACTTTTTTCTTGCTTTTTGAACAAAAGGTCGTGCATTTTTGCTTTGCACCGGGCCCCATAAATTATGTAGCCAGCCCTGACAGCCCCTATTCTCAAATGCTACAACAGTAGTTTTATGTGCAATTAGGGTAGTGGGGAGGGGTGAGGTAGAGCTTGAAGTGCCATGGTGTTATTTTAGGAAGGGTGGAGTTGACGATGATTTTGTGAAGGAATGCACTTCAGAAAATAAGCACACAGATGAAAGAGGCTGGATACTCAGGCTTTCATTATACACTGTCTCAGCATTCTCGAAACCAAATGAATGACAGATATCCTGTTTTAAAGAAAGAGAGAAGGGGGGAAGGGAGAGACATGGACAGACAAGTCAGATGAGCTTCCTTTTCCACTAAATATAACATATCACACAAAAAAAGGCTTATAAATGAAAATAAGGATAATAATAGGCTCTGTATCATTGATAATGTTATGAAAGACATATGAAAGATAAATATTTTGTTCATTCAAAAATCATTATAGGGACTTCCCTGGTGGCAAGTGGTTAAGAATCCGCCTGCCAATGCAGAGGGCACGGGTTCAAGCCTTGGTCCGGGAAGATCCCACATGCCGCGGAGCAACTAAGCCAGTGGGCCACAACTACTGAGCTTGCACTCTAGAGCCCGCAAGCCACAACTACTGAGCCCGTGGGCCACAACTACTGAAGCCCGCGTGCCTAGTGCCCGTGCTCCGCAACAAGAGAAGCCACCACAATGAGAAGCCCGGGCACCACAACAAAGAGTAGCCCCCGCTCGCCGCAACTAGAGAAAGCCCAAGTGCAGCAACGAAGACCCAGAGCAGCCAAAAATAAATACATAATATTAAAAAAAAAAAAACAGTATAAACTTCAGTCTGATGGATATTTAAGAAGACTTTATTTTGATAAACTGATCAATAAAATAAAAATAAACTCAATTGCCATGCCTCAGCCTTTTAGATTTTTTTAACATAAATATTTTATGGTAATTCAAGTAAGCCAACAAATATCAGACATAATACCAGTAACAGAAATAACAGTCCTGCTCTCCTTTGACAGATTTTAAAAGTTTGTTTTCTTTAAAAGTTACTCTAAAAAGAATATCAAATATTTTGGATTAGTGACTTAGAAGTTTTTTTTTTTTTTCTTTTTTCCTTTTGGAAATTCTAAATACATCCTTGCATGGAAAACTTGTTTTCTCGATAGAGAAAACTAAAAGAAATGGTGATTTTCTCCGAGTTTCTCTGATGATCTGCCACTTTTAATCTCCTATCAATTAAGATAGCCAAGTGATACTACAGAAAGTAATCAAGATGTGTCTAATCTTTACAACCTAAGTCATGTTAAATCTATGCCATCTGTCTGGGAGAAAGAACTACAAAGGCATGCAACCTCACATTTTTAAGGAAGTTACAATCAAATTCCCCAAGGACTAGACAACATCTGGACTATACTTAACTCATCATGGTTTATCTTATCTCACATAAGAGTTTAGCAAGAAATAGGTGCCCCCTTTTCATGTACCAGCAAGTTAATTTATTGATTATTTATCTCCATGCCCTGCTATACAAGGGGAAATCTTACATAGTATTAAAGCATTTATTGAGCACTTACTTATTTATTCTGTGCAATTTCCCTGGGTTATCTATATAATTTCATCCTCCCATAACACTAATGCAGAATCTAAAGCAAAGCTCCTTTGTTTCCAGATGAAACAATCAGAATAATAAAGAGGCTCAATAGCACGTCATACTCAGAGTTGCTGAAGCTGCTGAGGATGTTTAACCCGAAAAAGAAAATACAACAGAGGCTTTCATATACAAGGGTGGTCTCGCAGACATGGGTGAGGGCTGCTCTGTGAGGACACAGAAGCCAGAACTTGATCAGTGAGTTAGAGGGTTTGGCTCACGACACGAATGAAGCTTGTTCGACATTAGAACATGTTGTCTTGGTACCACTGGATGGAGATTCCAAGATGCTGGATCACCCACTGGTCAAGGATACTGTCAGAGAGGATCCTGCTTTGGGTAGAAGATTTCGATAAATGACCTCTCCCGTCCCTTCCATGATTGTCTTTTCTCCTGCATCTAGTCCTGATAGTTACTGGATGAGTGACCACAGCGTTGTTCCCAGGTGTGGGAGGTCCTGGGGCTATGCCAGTAAGGGGCTCATTATCGGCCCACTGGTTGGTAAAGGGGAGGGTCAAAGGGAACATGTGTAGTTCAGATTAGAAGAAGTCAATGCAGATGTCTGGAGGCAGGAAGGTGCCCATTCAGAGGTCCTAGAAGGAGGAGTTGAAGCAAAAGACCTAGAGAATAAGGCTTTGCCTTAGGTAAACTGAGGTTCAAGTGGTCAAAAGCGGAGGACAGTGAGTTCTGGAGTGAACCCTGTGAATTGTCCCATCTATTTTTAAATCCCATGGTCAACTGTAGAGCTTAAGAGTTAAGGCTAGATCTTCTCACAGTCTGACTTCCCTCCTTCCTCTATGCCTTTGCAGTCTCTTTTACTATCTCCTTCTCCTCCAGCCATCCTTTGAGATCATGAGATCATGCTTCTCATGCATCATAATCACCAGGGGTACTGGTTAATAATGCCAGTATCACAGAGGTGGGGCCTGAGAATCTCAGTTCTTAGCCAGCTCCCTAGCTGGATCCTTTGCTCCTTAAAGTTAATTATCCACTACCTTAAATACTAACACTCTCTGAAATACTACCCTTATAATCTCTTCCTTCTTCTTTTATGCTCTTGCTAGATCATCACCTGGCATGTAGTGGATAGATAAAATATTTGTGAAATGAATGAATAATAATGTCAACCAACGCTATAGCTTCAGCTATAGCCAAACAAGGCAAAAGGTATAACCTCATGTCATTACCTACAATATGGGGTTGGATGCCAAACAGGGGAACAGAAGATTCTGGTGTGGTTTTGTTCAGCCTCTAAAAATGCTCATTAAGCTTCCCCAATTTGGAGGGAAGGAGACTGAGAGAGTAGGTCCAGGGAAAAGATAAGGGAAAGGTAGCAGGAGCCAAGGCCCTACCTTACCGATCTAGAATGTAGCAGTGAACAAAGGATATGTCAAGCTTTTCCATTTTCCAGGGCTCATCACCGAACTGTGAGGCCGAGTCCTTCAGGAACCTTCGTGAACATAGGCTACATCCCTGACTCGATGGAGTGAACCTTGGCATAGACATTTAATATAAATTTAGACAGGAGAGCAGAGCCTAGGTGTTGGGTGTTAGATGATTTCATAGTTTAATCTTTGTATTCGTCATCACTTAAATGTTTTGTAATGAGTGAAGGCCCTTAAAAAATAAAACAGTAAAGTCACAGACACTTAAGAAAAAGAAAGAAGCCCATGAAAAACCCAATCTCGAGAAAGCCCTTTTTTGGCTTTTCCCGAGGATCCTCTTAGGGAAGAGATTTCAGCTTGCCAATCAAAAACTAGCTCTCCCATGGACTAATTAAAGTGATTCATCACCCTGTGAGCTTTCTTCCCTGTCAGACTAAACAGAGAGTATACTATCACTTACCTAATCCAATACATTTCAGAGACTTGAGAAAGTCAGAGTCAGAACTGGTTAACGAGGAAAATGGTTGAAAAAGGGTCACAAGAAGTACTTACACAGATTTGTTTCAAGGACAAGCACATCTGGGAAGTGAGTTGGATTTTTCATACTGTCCTTTCGGTGTTTCTGCTTCTTCCTTAACCCCAGAGTTGGAGTGACAAATCCTCCTAGCAATTTCGTTGCCAAAGTCAGAATTCCTTATGGGAGCTTAGTTCCCATCTCTTCCCTTCCATTGGAGCCACAGGTTGTCTTGGCTCTATGGGTTCCTCACATCACTTTTCTGCCTGGGAGGCAGTAATATTTCAGGCGTCAGAAGCATTGCATGGACCTGAGTTTGAATCTAGCTACAGGAGACTTAGATGACAAAATGATTTACATATGAGAAAATGCTAATGTGACTATTTGAAACTAAATCCTATTAATAAATAATATAACCATAACATTCTAGGTGGTAAGATTTATAGTCTTTACATTTTTCTTTATTTTCCAAAATTTGCAAAATGGACACATATTATTTATATACCCAGAAAAAATATATATGTATAACATAAAACTAAATAAGGGATTCTGAGGGGATTTTAAAAACATTTAGGGACTTCTCTGGCAGTCCAGTGGTTAAGACTCCGTGCTTCCAATGCAGGGACCGCAGGTTCGATCCCTGGTCAGGGAATTAAGATCTCACATGACATGTGGCACAGCAAAAAAAAAAAAAAGTAATAATAATAATAAAATAAAAACATTTATATCCCCTGGCCTCTCCCTATCCCCACCACAACAGAATGGTTGAATTAATTTCTTCTTTAAAAGTTATTCCTTAAATTAGGCTAACTGGCTAAGAAGGAAATTTAGAACAAGTAGAAGGAAATAACTTCTTCATGCAGCTGTGGTCGCCTAGAGGCATTTGATGTCACAGAAGGTCAAATGGTCAAATGCACTTGTTAGATGACCTGAAAGGCCAGTGGAAGGAAGGCATTTCCAGGGTGTGATGGCTGCAGGAAGGGCAGGGGTCTGGAGGAAGGCAGGCAAGGGTTGCCCTGATCATCAGCTGTTAAGAGGAGGTGAGGTGTCCAGTTTTAGGGCGAAGAAGAGTTTCAGCTTAACTGGTAACAGGACCGCTCTCCTGACCTGGATTTGAATATTCAGATCAAGATCCTACTGATACATCGCTAGCTCGCTCCTCGCTCATTAAAACTGAAGCTACTTTCGTTTTAATGCCACCTTTGACCTTTGGTCTGCCCAGAGGACGGGTCATGTGGGGTTATTGTTATTCGTGGGTGCACTTGGGCAGTGATTGAGTTGAAGGCCCTGTGCCAGGAAGTGGCAACACAAAAGGAAATCAGAAGGGAAGAGCTCAGAGTCTACCAAGGAAAATAGAGACATAAAAAAATAATTATAGAACAGCCCATTAATGCTGTGACACAAGTGAGGATAAAGCAACGTAGGAACCTGGAAGTCATTCATTTTGCTGAGTTGGGGATCAGGACTCGTGTGGTCCCAAACTTTCCTAAAGTAAGAATCATCCTGAAACACTTCCTGGAAAAACGGATTCTTTGATTCCAACCCAGACCCGCAGAATGGGAAGGTCCAGGGAGGAGCCCAGGAATCTGATTACAAAGCAACTGTAATTTACAAATTACAAAACAAGGATTGTTCCCCGAGGGCCATTTCGGAAACTTGTGTGAGTAGGAGCTCCTCAGGTGAAACAGGGAACAGAGTTCACCCACGTTAAAGAAGAGTTTCTCAAACTTCTGTGTGCGTAGGAATCACCCGGGGCCGTGTTGAAATGCAGATTTTGATTCAGTAGTTCTGCGCTGGCGCCATGATTTCATTTCTAACCAGCTCCCGGTTACAGTGAAGCTGCTGGTCAGCCGACCACACAGGACCTCTCACTGTCTTTGTAAGAAAGAACAAACACTTAATCTGCACGCAAGATCCTTTGTAATCCAACCTCTCTGGTCTAATCTTTCCCTTACCATCCTGTACTCTGTTCTGACAGACTCACCTGTGTTTTGTCTACAAATGTTTGCATGTAACTTCTCTTCCACTCACCCTCTTTCTCTTTGTTCAACAAACTTCTGGCTCCAAAGATAGGATCCTAAGCATTCTTTAGGTCCCCGTTAACCAGCATTTCCTTCAGGAAACATGGCCTGATGCCCCCAAATCTGGGGTAGGCACCCCTCCTGAGGGTTCAGACAGCACACTTTTATGCTGAATTGGTAACTGCATGTTTGCTTTTCTAAATGACTCAACCATAAGATCTGTTTCTCTATTCCCAGGACATACGGCCTGGCTGTGTGAAACTGCTTCATAAATAGATGTTCATGAATTGAATCAAATTAAATCAGAAGTCCACATCCAACAGATTGAAAAGCATCTGCAAAGGCTCAGACACTTGAAAGTTTTGGGGACCCAGGTAATAATAGTTTAGTGTGAGTGGTGCCCAGAAATCAAAGGGAAAAGTAACGGTAAAAATACAGCAGGTTGTTAAGGGTCCTCGCAGGCCATGGAGCCGGCCCCGTAGGCTGCAGCGAGTATTGGAACTGAGGACCTAGGTTTAACCTTTTCTGAGTCTTAGAACATTTGAGAATCTGATGAGAGCTATGGAGCCTACCCCTGAAAAATCCCCATGCAAACAAAAAGATTTATAAACACATTTTTGCCATTGATTTCAGGGCGTTTAGAAGCCTAAGGACCCCAGGTTAAGAATTTTGACGTTGAAGGAGACCCTGTAGGAAAGTACAACTTGGCAGAAGAGGGTGGATTAAAGCAGGCCCATGGGCCGTTTTAAAAATAAAGGTACTGGAACCCAACCATGTCCGTTCATTTATGAACTGTCTGTGGCTGCTTTCTGGAGCTACAAAGACAGAGTTGAATAGTTTCAGCAGAGATCATAGAGCCTGGACAACCCCAAATGGTCCTAGCTAGCTCTTTACAGAAAATGCTTGCTGACCCCTGGATTAACATGTAGGAGCAGAACCAGGGAGGGGTCTCTGTGTATGTTGGGGTCCAGTAGATTTTCTATACATATATTTTACTGTTGGTGCCTTTAAAAAAAGCTGTATTGGAGAACTGAAGAACTGGGACCCAGCCTTTCTCCACTATTTCTGCCAAGAGGTGGGTGGCAGCCGCCAGACACAGCAGGTGAGCCTCCTCTGGCGCCTTAGGTCAATTACGCAGCAGCTTAGGGCCTCAGTTTCCTCTTTTGTAGTGTAGAATAACCGGCGCTCCTTTTCCCTAGAGGACTTGTGAAGCTTAAATTATATAATGCAGGCCTGGCAGTTAGCTAGTTCTCATGAAATGTTAGTTATGAACAACACTGATGTCTGAAAGAAGTCACATAGTGTGGATTTTACTCGGCCCAGGTCTCCGTACAAAGGACTCTGTTTACAATGTAATTCAGCCCACAGCACACTGCCTGGTGCTGTGTTTGGTTCCGAATCAAAGCTTATCTAATGACTGGCTGGATGAATGATGAGTGGGGAGAGCTTTTTATAAACTTCAGAGGATGGTAATGTCTTTTAATGAATTATATGAGAATCCCATATAATTTCATACCTTTAAAAATACAATGCTTAGAATGTAGGGGTAATCAGAACGTAAGAAATTCTGAACTAGATTCTATTGAGGTGAGAAATTATGCAAAGGATAGTTAACTCCCAAGTCTTAAATAAAGAGGAAAAACCTCACTGAAGAGGTGAGGCAGGTCTGGCTGGCTGACAAGGACATTCACCGTTTTTATTTACCCAACCTCCTGCCCTTTCCATTCCTCCTTCCCCACTTGTCAGCCGTAATTCACTTCATTCCCATCAGAAATATTTAAGGAACCCTTTGTAACAACGCTGCAGTTGTAGATCAGGATACAATTTATCTCTTAAATCCTTCATAAAGGCCTTTTGTTTTCTGCCTGCTTTTAATCTCTCAACATGGATGTTGAAACAATTTATGAGATGTGCTTGCATTTCCTCTTTTTTTGTTGTTTCTCTTAGATCCTTTATCCAAGGTTCCCAAGCATTTTAACATATTAACTCTTCTTAGAGGATTTTTTTTCTGTTTGAAACTTTTTTGAGTCATTTCATATTAATTTCTCTCTTTTCTTTTACTGTGGTGAGAACAGATAACATGAGATCTAGTCTCTTAACAAATTGTTGTGTCCACGTAGTATTGTTAACTGCACGCACATCTCGTTCATTCGATCTCTAGAACTTCATCCTGCATAACAGAAACTTGGTACCTGGTGAACAGCAACTCCCCAAGCCCCCCATCCCCTCATTAGAGCATTTTAATTTTAATGACACTAAAATATCGAAATAATAAATGGGATTATTTTAGGACAAGAGGTAGAGGAAAGAGAAAGAAGGTAGAAGGGGAGAACTGATCTATTTTCTAAAAGATTCACTCCCTCCCCATCTGGGTACACTGTATTTAATTAGGGGGCATGGGAAGCCTTGGAAGGTTGCAAGAAAATATAGAGTCTACCAGAATCACAATGGCAAGAAAGGCCCCAAATTGCCAAACGCAGACTGAGATGGGGACAATTACAGAAAGAGGAAAGTCCTGCGGGAACCCAACAGACTGAGTTTCAGTCTGCGAGTCCAGTGTCTCTGGGGCCCCCACTGCGCCAGAGTGGTTTTCATGGGAAACCTTCCGTATCTCTTTTCTCCATGAAGAGAAGGTGTAGGTCAGCCTGGCTATTTCCTAGTGAGAGTAAAGAGTAGTCTTATCACCATCTTTCCAACACTTCGCACTGTTTGGAGCTGTCATCTTTGCTTTACCACTGGAAAAAAAGGAAGGAAAAAAGGAAGGGAGGGAGGGAGGGAGGAAGGAAGGAAAGAAGGAAGGGAAAGAAAGAAAGAAAGAGGAAGGAAAGAAGGAAAGAAAGGGAGAAAACTGAAATTTTGTCCTTCTGTAAACAAGTGTGATTTTTTTCACCTTCAAAAAAGATTTATGAGGCTAAATTAGTACATCTCTATAAAGTGCTTTGATATTTTGAGAAGAGAAAATGATCCGTGAGTGGGTTTAATCTGGCCTGAAATGGAATTATTTAAAATAAAGCCACAGGGTTTGGGACTAATACCTTTTGTTTCTCTTTGGAAACCTGGTTTTTAGAAAGTATGAGTTAACCACCAATGACAGAGTAGGGTCGCTCTGGAGAATATTTACTTTTCTCTTAAGATTCACTTTAAACAGTTCAGGAAACAGAAGACCAGTAAAGAGTATAGCCCGGGGTATGAATGTAGTGGGTAAAAGTGTATTCCTTCCACCAATGTTTTTTTTTTGGAAGTTATATCATCAGCTGAAAACCTGTGAAGCTGACGTGATTTGAGTTAGGTTAAGAAATTTAAAGGAAAAAAAAAACCAGAAAAAAAAAAAATTGAGGAATTGCATGGAGCCCATGGTTCAAAGTCTTGGACATGACAGAAGAATAAGTTGTTAAAAAAAAAAAAAGTACGTATAATGCCATATGGTTACTGATTTTTAAATTTTAGTTACCAAGAAAGAAATTATATTAATGAATTTCAAAAAAGGACTTTATGTTTTCTCATTTGTTTCTTCATTAAAAAAAAAATGGAGATACATGATCTTTCTTTCCCTTCCCTCTTCCTTTTTCCATTTCTGCCCTCATTCCTCCCTACATGGACCTCTTTGGAAATGTGGATGAAGGGAATGATCTTACTGCCAGTTGAACCACAATGACGCTAACAGTTGGTGGGAGGTAAAATCAAGCCTCCTAGAATGAATTTTGCCTGTCACCTCTGCATAGATTTGTGTTCTGTTGAGTTTTATGACTAATGTGGGGTGTGGTGCTGAAACATATAGCAACACTGGCAGAAATAACCCTTGATACCTTGGTACGTTGGTGTTGTCCACACGTGGAATTGCCCAGGACAGGAAGACACCATGATGAAATTAAATTCATTGTGTTCAAATGAGATAACTAAAGGAAAAGGAGATAGATGTTCTTCCTCGTACAGCATAGAATGCTGCTGCCTTGTTGAACCATTCCCGTTTCTTATTATAGAATATTTTGATATCTGTTCTGATAGTTGGATGTATACGGGAGGCGCCTGTATGGTGGTGGCCTCTTGGCTGTGTGAAGTGATTTTATGCTTAGCTGTGGCGTTTCACAGATGTTCCCTCCCCTGTCTTTTGTCTGATGGCAGTGTTTGTGGTCTTTGTAGTACAGGTTACACGTGGAAGGCTCTTTCTCTTGTATTTTGTTAAGTAGGTAGACACTTATTTGTTCCGATTTATGAATGAGTTTTTCCTGGAGAGCTGGTAACTTTTGCTTGGCATATGACTATTTTTTTTCCGTCATTATTCTTTTAGGGACTTTTTCTTATGTGCTTGCTCATTTCCTGCAGCTGGGCATGATTTGTCAATTATTTCAACAAGCCTGTCCCCTTCTTCCCATTAGTCAAGAAGAACAGGATAGAGGGGAAGTGGCCAGTCTTCTCTCCCAACAGAATCCATTTCTCTTTCACTTTTCCACTACATTTCCCCTCTCACTGTTCTGTGTTGAGTCTCTGGAGCAGACCCAGATTATCTGAAGGAATGGCCATTTCATTCATTCATCGATTTCTTCAATAAGCACCTGCTAGTTCTATCATAACTTCAAGACCTATTCTGAAAGCCTGAGTTAATGCTAGAAGACAGACACCTATGAAATGAACATTGGAAGGAAAATGGGAGAGATGGGTTGAAGTGTGCAAAGAGGAAGAAATCAAGGAAACAGAGGTAGGAGAGAACTATGGATTGAAGAAAGAAGAAATTGATGGAATGAACAAAGTGGACAAGAAAATGAAAAGGTTCAAATGTGCTTTTTCAAAAAAAGAACAAAGGAATTCCCTGGCAGTCCAGTGGTTCAATCCCTGGTCGGGGACCTAAGATCCCGCCTAAGCCACAATGTAAGGCCAAAAAAAACCAAACCAAAACAAACAAACAAACAAAACAAAACAAAATTAATTCAGAAGCACCTATGTGCAAATGATTCTGCCAGGACCCTGACCGTGCAGACCAATTAGTCTTATTATCTCCAAGAATTTAGTTAAGAGCGGAAATCAGACTTTAAAATATGGGAAGACTTAATTATCTATACTTGTGTCCTGAGATACACATGAAGAGAACCTTAAAAAAATTTTTTTTTAATTAATTGATTTATTTTTGGCTGTGTTGGGTCTTCGTTTCTGTGCGAGGGCTTTCTCCAGTTGCGGCGAGCGGGGGCCACTCTTCATCGTGGTGCGTGGGCCTCTCACTGTCGCGGCCTCTTTTGTTGCGGGGCACAGGCTCCAGACGCGCAGGCTCAGTAGTTGTGGCTCACGGGCCCAGCTGCTCCGCGGCATGTGGGATCTTCCCGGACCAGGGCTCGAACCAGCGTCCCCTGCATCGGCAGGCAGACTCTCAACCACTGCGCCACCAGGGAAGCCCCAAGAGAACTTTTGAAAAGTAGTTATATTTTACTTCTTATTAAAGAGCTTCAGTTGAGTGGAATAACAAAATCTAAAAGGTTTAAAATTTGTACCGTGCTGCTTAGAAATCCCTTTTCTGTCTTGTAGCCCAGGCTGGGGGCTTTGCAACACCCAGGACAATGGGAGACAATCCCTGGCTGTGCCCCATCCTCTCCAACCAGAAGTCAGGATGCTCGCTGCCAGATAGCTGGGAGGGAGAAAGGACGCATTTTCTCCTCCCTTCCAAAGCTGTTAATGCTCTGTTCGCCAATAAACTATTATAACAATTGATCTCTGTGTGAATTGGATACTCATTACATCTTGCTGAGCAAGGCACTTACCCCAGCAGATTTCCTTTACAAACGACCTCTTCTCTCCCCTGATGGACACTCATCCCCGAACCAATTGTTGGTCCAGGTCACTGGCTCACAGCCTCCAGACACAGACCCAGTCGTTGGAGCAGGAAAGCGAGAGGGGTGTTACTCCATGAAAGACGGCAGCGTGCTTTGTCATATGGCAAACGCTCACGCATCCCTGAAATGCTGAAGGAAGTCAGAGAAAGGAAGTTTGCCAGCGGGGTGCTTGTGATATTTTTGGCAGGGATGTTCTCACTACCTGCCGCTGTGTGTTTGTGTCTATGATGATGTTTACTGCAACTTGAAAAAGAACAGCTACTAAATTAGGATATGATGAACTTCTCAGCTGGAGAGAGAAGTGGATCCAACAGAGAAGAAACGTTTGGGACTTGAGATACTGTGTTCTCCTGGAGGTTACATTTAGATGTTAGGATAAGCAAGGGAAAAAACACTTCCAGAAGACAGAAACAGCCTGGCTGTGTCCAGTCTATGTAAGAAAAATGGAAATGTTTGACGTGAGCTTTACAGTTGTTTTGTCTGAAAAGATTAAGGGCTCTAGGCTTTTGTCCACCTCCTCATCACATCTTTTTATCTGTTTAGTTTGGTGGGTTTTTTTTCTCAAGATTCTGCTTTATTTCAGCAAGTGTTTAGTGGTTCTGGGTGATAGATTTACTATAAAACAGTTTGAGATTTTGATCACTTTTGAAGACCAAGGGCTTTTTAGGGTTGTCACTGAAAGGAGTTTGAAAGCTCTGAAAATCTCTTCTCTCTGCCTTCAAGGGATAAAATCGCACCACAAATACGATCGTTTTTAGACTTGTCAAGAGCCTCTAGCAAAACAATTCAACACAGTTTAGGCCTGGGCTGGAAGGAAGAGATGAATGCTTTCCTCAGAGGAAAGTGACTGGGGGTCTAGACGGAGGAACCTCTGGGCAAAACCCTGCTCCCTGGAAGGATAATTAGCGTGTAGAATGGTGAGCAGAAACTGTGCTCATAGAAAGTTCCCTGTAATTACCCCATCAGGAATGTTCTCAGGACTAAATTGAAGGGGTTGTGGGGCCACTGAATAATCAATGTTTGGCCTTTTATCCTAAGGAGAATCTCACCAAGGCAAAAATCCCTTTTCTTTATACTTTGCCTATCAAGAGAGTAATATCCAAAAGCAGTGGTTCATTTGTTAATCCACATTTTAGATCTCTCTACACTCATACCCGCACACACCACGTATAAGCGATACTGAATGTAATTATATTGAATATATTTAATAAAACACAGTGCATAGAAAGGTTGTTTAAAGATGTTAAAAGTATGTGTAGTATCACTCCAATGATATTTGGGGGTGAGAGACGTTTTCAAAAACAAGACACTAATGATAATAAAAGGCATTTTACAAAATTAGACCCTTGAATGTGGTAAATATACACAATGGAATATTACTCAGCCATAAAAAAAGAATGAAATAATGCCGTTTGCAGCAACTTGGATGGACCTAGAGATGATCACACTGAGTGAAGTAAGGTAGACAGAGAAAGACAAATATCATATGGTATTGCTTATACGTGGAATCTAAGCAAATGATACAAATGCACTTATTTACAAAACAGAAATAGACTCACAGACATAGAAAACAAACTTATGGTTACCACAAAGGAAAGGGGGTGGGAGGGATAAATTTGGAATTTGGGATTAACAGATACAGACTACTATCTATAAAATAGATAACCAACTATCACCTACTGTATAGCACAGGGAACTATATTCAATATCTTGCAACAACCTATAATGGAAAAGAATCTAAAAAAGAATAGATATATATGTATATGTATAACTGAATCACTTTGCTGTACATCTGAAACTAACACAACATTGTAAATCAACTATATTTCAACAGAAATTTAAAAAAATAAATTAGACCCTTGAAAACTCATTGAAGAACCACCCCCATTGCTCACTGGTCCCCTGACCCCCTTTTTATTTCTGCTTTATTACAGAGTTGAGGGATTTGGGATTGGGATAGATTTTACTATCCAGACTCTTTTTTTTCACCTCCTGTTTGTATGAGAACAAAAAATAACTCTTACGGAATTTGCTCTTCAAGCCCAAAGTCACACATGTTAACCCCTGGCTACCTCTTCACCTGCCGCCGGACTTGGGGACCCGCCCCCTTTGCCTTAGAATCCAGGTGCCACCTTCTGTTCACTTGGCCTTTAACACAGAGCAATCGTTTTTTTTTTTTTCTGCTTCTCCGTTTGCCCTCGGGGGCTGAGAAGTTGTTTTACTGGTTGCTCATTTCTGACTGGCTTCTCCCTGATTCTTCCCTTCTGAGGTTCACTATTTTGCCTGTTTTCTGATGTATTAGTTCAAAGACACGTGAGAAAGAGAAAATGTTATTTATTTTAAAACTTGTTAAGTAAGTGAGTAATCAATCAACTGCCTCAAACTTAGAAAATACTTTTTTTTTTTGGGGCCACGCGGTTTGTGGGATCTTATTTCCTCGACCAGGGATTGAACCCGGCCCACGGCAGTGAAAGTACTGAGTCCTGAGTCTTAACCACTGGACTGCCAGGGAATTCCCAGAAAATTCTTAATTCTCCATGGCTGTGTCCATGTGGAGAGATGCCATCGAGATACACATCATTTAAAAAATTTTGGTAAACCAGTGGTGCAACTTATTTCTCTAGGATACTTTTAAGCAGAGCCCCTTTCCCTTTCCTGTCCAATATTTGATTATATCAAGAACTATAAAAATGCACCTCAGGCAGTCTGGTGGGCAGTGGACTGACACAGAATCAGAACTGATAGCATTTACAAATTTAATAATTGTAGGTTGAAAAAATGGAAAATTAAGTATAAAAAGATAGAGGTTTCCTTGCTCTAGTAACCCATTACCCTTATAATGATCATCACATTTACTGAAACCATGAAAAAAGCAAAGGACAAATTCATAGAGACAGAAAGTGGGTTGGTGATTGCTAGGGATTTGGTAGGGGGTTGGGGAGTTGGTGTCTAATGGGCACAGAGTGTCCATTTGGAAGATAAAAAAAGTTCTGGAGACGGATATTGGTGATGGTTGCACAACAAAGGGAATATACTAGTACCACTGAACTGCACAGTTAAAAATGGCTAAAATGGCACATTTTATGTATGTATACGTTACCACAGTAAATAAAGGCAAAAAAAGAAAGAAAAAAGAAAGGAGTCATTCTAGGACTGGCTACAGGATGTTACCGTTGAATTAACTGGAACGTTTGTTGTTTGAGCCTTAGCAGAGAACAGGCAATAGTCCTCCTGAAATTACTGTTGGGGCATTATCTCTGCAGAAAGAAATGAGGAAAGAAATTTCAACAGCTTAGCATTTATAGGGTACACAATTGGGAGTAAAACACATGTGAAAAATATCATGATAGAAGGCCTTTATTTAAAGTGTGGTGAAGGCCGCTGACTCATTGGATAACTGGAGTCTTTGGGGCTTGAGTAATGGCCGAGCCAAGAATCCTGGAGTCAGTCAGACTCTTTCTTCCTTGGGGAAAAAAAAAAGGGGGTCAAGTCAATTCTATCCCACTCTATCTTGTGTATTTTATTCAACAATGATTTTTGACCAACCCCAAATTCCTCCAACGAGGGAGGAATGTTCAGTGTTTTTGTAACCTTGACTAACTGTGATGTTATTCCAAACAAGGAGGCAAACCCCTATGGGGGCAAGAGGTGGAAAGGAAAAAGCTAAATCGGGAATCTGTTTTTGATCCCAGCCAGATGATGGATGTCTTACAAATGTGGTCAGTGCTACTTCTGATCTCACCCTGAGCAAAGACACTCTTTAACTAGCTGGACAAAATATCTGGACTCAAGTGTAAAGCAACTTGACTGACTCAAGTAAATACCTGAAGAAAGTCAAATTATTCTGATAATGATCTATACTAATTATTTATCTTCCTGAGATTGCATTTATTTCTGAGTGTTTTCTGGTTGGGGTAAAATAATAACTTATGAATCAGGTGCTTGAAACTGCCATGGCTAAGAGTTGCTGTTTTCTGTGAAGTCGTGGCACTAGATTAGCAGGAATCGGGTCATCTTAAGGATGCTGCTGAGCGTACTCAAGCAAAGATATTCTGGAGCCAGACTTCCTGGCAATAATCCCGTGTCTGCCTCTTACAAGATGAGACTTGAAGCATTTGCCCACATCTCTGTGCCTCGGGTTTGTCATCTCTAAAAGGAGGACGACTGCAATAGATCTTATGTCATAAGTTGCTGTGAAACATGATTTAAAACCTGTGAAGCGCTCAGAACAGTGCCTGGCATGTAGGAATTGGGCCGTAAAAGTTAGTTGTTATTACCATTAATCATTGCTTCTTTGGAGGAAAACATGGCTAAAACAGTGAGGGTGAAGGCTGGTGTGGTAGGTCTGTTGCCTGTGATTCAGAGACCCTTTTGCATCTGCATTGGAGAGTTCAAAACTCAGTGACTGTATCAAATCATCAAGTGCATGTTAAATATATTACAATTTTGGTTGTCAATTACGCCTCAATAAAGTGGAAAAGAAGGGAAAAAACTCTCCGTGGCTGCTATACGCATGTATAGCCAAAAATAAAATACTGGTTTTAATGAACCATTCCTGCATTCACTCACTTATAGATTCACCATGTGCCGGGCACTGGGGACACCAAGTCAATTATGACTTATTGTGATGCTCAGTCCAGGGGCAAAGACACTTACCTGAAGAGATTACTATGCAATATGTAGGTGCAAAGATAGAGATATGTACAAGGTATCACTGAGATGTGATGGAGGGGCTGGGGAGAGTGGGGAGGAATAGTCAGGGGAAATTCCTGGAAGTAATCCCCCAAATATGTGTTTGGTCAAATAAGACTTGATTTAAAAAAAATCAGTAAGTGTTTCAACTTGTGTCTCTAAAAGGTAAGGATTCTCTCTCTCTCTTATAAACGAAACACTATTATTACCCCTAAAAGTAATAATAATGGTTGCTTAACTATAGTATAATACATGGTCGATTATCAATAGTCCTCTACATGTCACATTAGTTTTTAGTTGGTTTGAATGAATCAGGATGCAAAAGGTGTATCTTGCAATGGGTCTCTTAATCTTAACTGTCCCTTAATCTATATTAGGTTCCCCCTCCATTTCTCTCTCTCTCTCTCTCATTCCTTATAATCTATTTGCTGAAAAAACTGGGTTGTTTATCTTGCAGGGTATTCCATAGAGGGATTTGGCTAATTGCATCTTCATTTTCCTCTATTCCTTCTATTTCCTATAAATATTGTGTTAGATTTAAAGGCTTTTTCAGATTCAGGTTCAATTTTTTTGGGGGGGGCGGTAGATGGGCCGAGATTACTTCACAGAGAGTGTGGGCCATATCCTTCGGAAGGCACATGGCCGATGGTGGTCTCTCTTTTAGAGATGTTTGCAGCCATTGATGGTCAATGGTTAGGGCTATTCATTCATAAAGGTTGTAAAGTGGTCCTCTTCTAATTCTATCTTTCCTTCTTTGGCTGGAATCCTATAGAGAGTAATTTCCCCTCATTTATTATTTGCTTACTTAATAGTATATAGAGTTGGTCTAGGAAAGGCAAGTCAAGTGCCTGGTTGGAAATCCATATTAACAGTGGCCCTGTGGTTCCATAAGACCCACAACCTTTAATGTCAGTAAAATTCTATTCAGCAAACAACTTTACTAAAGCAGGAAGGTG
Organism: Eubalaena glacialis; assembly: GCF_028564815.1. Classification (NCBI taxonomy): domain Eukaryota; kingdom Metazoa; phylum Chordata; class Mammalia; order Artiodactyla; family Balaenidae; genus Eubalaena; species Eubalaena glacialis. The sequence goes on from NC_083719.1 coordinate 14,583,068, forward strand.
AACCGATGGGGTTTTATAAATACTTAGCATGAGAAGAAGAACTTTCTGCTTATAACACAGCTTTAAAAACACTCTAACTTTCCCCCAAGCTTTTAGTAAAACTAGTTTTGTTTTTTTTTTACAGCAATTACAAAAAGATAATCTTGCTGAACTGAAATCCTAGACTACATCTGATATCATTTTAGTTTTCAGTGACCTACTTACTGCGTGGCATGATTTACAGTTGAGGTTTATGGCTTTAGCAAAATAATGCTTTGGTCATTCACTCAAAAAGAAAAGAAAATCCTCTGTTTTATTCTCTAGTATGGAATGAAACTTTTAAACAGTCGCAGTTAAGTCATCATTAAAACAATTTTGTACCTCAGACCTAAAATAGACGTGCACCTTAGCATTGATGTATACAGAGCCTGAGTTTCCTAAAAGGCAAAGGAAAAATATATTCCCATGACTGCGTGCAGGATGAGTAAATTACACAGACACACACAAAGGCTAATTAAAAATGGAACATTTAAGAAGCATTGCATTTTAGGTGTTTTGTGAAAGTCCCTTTTAAATTTAGTCCCAAGTGAAATCAGTTGTTTGCATTTGGTTGGTGACATGAAACATTAACAGTAGCAGAAACAGGGGTAACCTCTGAGCTGCTGGGTGGACCCTTGTGTGACCTCAAAGTCCCAGACTCCTTCCAAGGGGAGACCGGTCACCCCAGATCCTGACCAGTTTTCCCCTTGCCCTCTCCCTCCAAATCACTTCAATCCTTTGTCTCCAACTACATTAGATCTATTCAGTGTTTCCCCTTTTAATGCCTCCACAATTTCTTCACATCTACAAAGAGCAGATTGATTCCCCCCATGCCAGCAGGAAGCAGCGGGGTGTGCGTACTGAACGGGCCCCAGCTTGAGGAACAAGCCAACAAGGGGAATATTGTCTTTCTCTTCATTCTTTCTTTTATTTTTTTAGAGCATTTTTCTTTCTTATCCAGATTAGTCTGACCTCAGCACAAGACAACTATATATTACTTTTAACGGCAAACTTGAATGTCGCCTGGGTTGCGTTGGTGGTTTTCCATGAATGTAATACAGTAATCCCAGTGGAGCTACCTCAGCCACTTACTACTCTTACCCTGATAAAAATACTTTGTTGGGGCTATTAGGACGTCTTTTATTTTTAATCCAGCTGAAAATGGAAGCATTACAGAGCTTAGAAATATTAACGAGAAAATCCTCTACTGTCCATGGCAGAGTACCCCACTCGTGCCGGGATAGAATAAAAGCATTTTGCCCCAGTTCTACCTCGTCAGAACCACCTTGACTGAAGCTTTCAAGCGAGGCTTGTAAGAAAGAATCATATGACACACACGTATACAAAATGGAAATACCCTGGCAGATAAAATTAGTATTCTCTTATTGCACCTGTAGCGCAAACGGCTATACAAGGAGCTGCTAAATAATGCACACCCTCTGATGAGCTAAAAGCCAGCTGTGCTCTTTTCTATTTTAAAAATCCTGAGGGTTAAAGCCTCATCTAATCCTTTCTTTGTCAGAGTTTCTGTCAAATGATCAGACCCTTGGGCATTTTTTCACTCAGGACGGATGGGTTGTATTGAATCATAAGCTACTTTATGAACAGATTGTCCATAAGCCTTGTCGAACCTTCTAGTGTTTGTTTATTAACAGATAGAAAATGGACTTGCCATCTTACTCTTGTTCTAACTAAATAAACCTGTGCCAAAACCCAACTGGGTACTTAAAACAGATGGTTCTCATCTTTCTAAAGACATGACTTAACTATCGTATTTTACCTCTAGGCACAGTGCTGTCAGGATGATTTGTGAGATGGCACAGTCATTGTAAGTAGGAATCACCTGGAAAATGAGTCTTACTTGTTTGTTTCATGAAAACAAAAAGAAAAAGTCCCCCTCTCTTGTGGTCATCCTGTGGAGGCCTGAAGGAATCCCACCCCAGATTTGGTTGGGAGGCCAAGGCTGATGATACCACACAAGCGCCAAGCGGGTAGGAAAAGTTGAATCACTCACATAGCGAGGCTTTCTGCGGGGAGCAGGGCAGGCTCCCAAACAGGTTCAAAATGGGCTTCAGAGAGCAGGGAAAGGAGGCCAGCTTGGCTTTTTACTATATTCGGAGATAGCCAGAGGTGAGGATTTCCACACGTGTCCCAGAGCTTGTGTGGTTTGAACTTCCCACTGGTGTCAGAAAGGGGAGCGCCTAGGCTCCCTCATCAGCTAGAAGACAAGATGGGAAGTGGGGGGAGAAGGAAAAGGGGGAGTGGTGGCACGTGAGAGCCTTCAGGGTTCAAACATCAAAATGGGGTCAGATGCCATATTACAGGTCACTTTACATTGAAGGCCAAAGGCACTGTAAAAAATGGTAAATATTTTTAGACTAATACCAAATGCTGCTTGAGAAATGAAGGTTTGGGGGGTATTTGGAAACCTTCTAAAATTCTGCTATGTATTTCCTTTTGGGGCTTTTAGGGGCAAAACAGTGTATGCAGTCAGCCAATCCTCTCTGTTTCTGATAAAACATTTGGATACAAAGTCATAAAGTGTCTAGATTATTACTGAAGACATTTAAAAATTGTCGCATTCAAGCAAATCAACTCTTACTGTTGGTAGACTATTTTTCACTTTCTAACCTAAATCCTTTGGGCGCTAGGTCAAGGTACTTCTTGGTTCTCCCATTACACTTGATAGACTGATGGGCCATCAGAAGGCCAAGGGACATTAGGGATTGTTTAGGATAATCTTACTCATTATTTAGTTGGAGAAACTTGAGGCCTATAAGTGTCTAGAGTGTTAGCTGGGATCACACAAACTAGAATCTAAGCCCTGCGCCTTGTCTAATGCACCTCACCTAATTTAGATCAGAGGGTTTGGTTGTCATATTTTCCTAGGCTTTCAATTTTAATGCTTTCTCTGCAGGATGCTAGATTTTTTAAAAACTCGTAAATTTTATATGTTTTTTCCCCATAATCTTCTGTCTGAATATATTGCAGAATTTTTATATGAATTCTAAAGTAGGGACCCCGTATTTTAAATATTACACTGGAAATGTTAAATTATATATAAGCATTGGGTAAGACACCCAATAACTTTTTGTTTAATTCAGTGTATTTTAATTTTTAAAATAACATTAAATATTTTCTTTGATTTTTTTTCTCCCATTTTGTGCTACATTCTAGGATTTTTTAAAAAATAAATTTTTAATTTTAAGGTTTTTTTAGCTTTACATAAAAGTTTTGAAGATAGTACTAGTGAGTTTACAAATACTCCATGCTCGGTTTGCCCTATCAATAACATCTTACGTTAGTATAGTACATTTGTCAAATTAATTAACCAATATGGTCGGTATTACTAACTAAAGTTCATACTTCATTCACATTTCCTTAGCTTTTTATCCAGTATTACTTTTCTGTCCCATCCAGGACACCACATTCCATTAAATCATGACTCCTCAGGCTCCTCTTTGGCTGTGACAGTTTCTCAGACTTTTCTTATTTTGTTTTGATATTCTTGACAGACTCAAGGACTCTTGACTGATCGAGTATTTCGTAGAATGCCCCTCAGTTGGGATCCATCTGATGTTTTTCTCATGATTTGACTGGAGTTATGAGTTCTTGGAAGGGACATGATTTATTACTCTTGATATTAACCTTAATCATCTGGCTGAGATAGTGTTTATCAGATTAGGGGTAGGGCAGAATGTTCTGGAAACCCATAGATGCAAGACAGGAAGGACAGAGGGATTTTTATGTAAGATTTCTACACACAAAAAAGTTACTCCATTCCATATTATACTCTGGAAGAAAGTTCTTCTGTGCCACCTAAACTTAAGGGGTAGTTCTGCTCCTCTACCTACCAAAGGGTGGAATACGTACATAAATTATTTGGAATTTTGCATGAGAGATTTATCCACTATCTATTTATATCGATCTATCTATCTATCTATCTATCTATCTATCTATCTATCTATCTATAACTGTACGTACTCATGGATATTTATTTACTAATTTGGATTATAACCCAATACTACTTTATTTTGTTACTTGAATTGTTTCAGCTTTGGTCATTGAGACCTCTTTCAGTTGGCTACTGTCCTTTTGACATACCCTTTTCATGTTCTTTCTGTTTTTATAAATTTATTTTATTTATTTATTTTTGGCTGCGTTGGGTCTTCGTTGCTGCACGTGGGCTTTCTCTAGTTGTGGTGAGCGGGGGCTACTCTTCATTGCAGTGTGTGGGCTTCTCTTTGCGGTGGCTTCTCTTGTTGAGGAGCACAGGCACTAGGCACACGGGCTTCAGTAGTTGTGGCACATGGGCTCAGTAGTTGTGGCTCACGGGCTCTAGAGCGCAGCCTCAGTAGTTGTGGCACACGGGCTTAGTTGCTCCGCGGCATGTGGGATCTTCCCGGACCAGGGCTCAAACCTGTGTCCTCTGCATTGGCAGGCAGATTCTCAACCACTATGCCACCAGGGAAGTCCCTCCCTTTCATGTTCTTTTTAAAGCACTTTCTATTTTCCAGCACTATAAGATGCTCCAGTTTCATCCTGTACCTTCCCTGTACTAGTCCTAGAATCAGTCATTTCTCTAAGCGGCATGATTTTTTAAAATTGAAGAATTCTTTTTTTATCTTGGCACTAGAAAGGTGAGGTGTGCTTGTTCTACTGGGCTGTCATTGCTTCTAGGTGGTCCACTCAGCCAACAGGGCAAGGAAATGTGAGTGCATATTTGAACCCTTGTGTATACATACATCTGTAAGTATTTCTGCATATATCCATCTTTATATGAAGTTAAACATGAGTTCATACTGATGCCTCCAACTCTAATCCAGTACCACATGGATTATTCTAGCCTCCTTCCCTTGTTTGTCTGTAACCTCCCACTCCAACAGAGAGAAACCTGGCTCCCACCATCTGCCACCCATTTACTTAATTGTTCAATCCCAGTTATACATGTGTAGTGGTTTCTGAATTGTTAATCTTTTGGGAATATTTATCTTGTTTAGGGATATTTTTTAACTTTATCTTTCAACCCATCTCCTGAGTATTTTTTTCCCCAATCTCTTTTTCATTTCCAACATCTCTTTTTCTTTCTCTAATGATTCCATTTTTAAAATGGATTGATACCATTACAGAGTCCAAGCTCGTAATGCCTGCTGCATGATGGCTCAATAAACTGAGAGATGAGGTGCTGGGGCAAGGAATAGCAACTTTATTTGGAAAGCCAGCAGACCAAGAAGATTGTGGACTAGTGTCCCAAAGAACCATTTTACCTGAATTAGAACTTAGGCTTCTTTTATACTAAAAGGGGAGGGGGTGTGGCTGGTCGTTGCAGACTCCTTGGTGCCAGAATCCTTCATTCTTACAGCTGTCCACATAGGTCTGGTCACAACGTTCCTATAAACCTCCAACGAGACAAATGTTATTTTCTGTTCTGCAACTTTTTCTCTCTACATGAATGGAAGAATGTTATACCTTTAAAGGCCAGAGCCTTGAAAATGAGCAATCCTGTGTATTTCAGCCTATAGGCAACATTCTTTAACAAAAGAATGACTAAGTGCAGGCAACAGAGAACAAGGGTTAGAGATCCAGTATGGCGTCATGTTTGTTCTTCTCTGTTACAATAGCTTCTCTTCTCTTCCTAAGGATATTAATTGCGGTTTACAGAATTCATTCTGTTCTCAGGATTGTCTCTGTTTCTTCTTCCGTTTGTTTGTTGATATTGGCCTTTGTCTTTTTGTCTTAGAGACTTTCTTCAAAAATCTGATGATCTTTGGCTACATAAATATGTCCAATTGTGAGGCACAATGATTTAGAAATTACTAAAGTGCCTAAGTAAAACACTATCTAAATAATTTCCTGTGCTAACCTACTGACTGATTGGTTGTAATTATGAAAAGGAACGATATTATTATTGATGAGATGCTCATCTATTGGTGACTAAAAGATACTCCCCGAGTTATAAGTCAGAATTAGGGACAGAAGCTTATCTTCAAAATGTAAAATACCCTAGAGATTATAGTGATTCCTATTTTTATACACTAAATAGCTAGCTAGGTAGATACAGAGTGAGGCACCAAACAAGCTGATTGGCAGCTGTTTGTGTCTTGGACTAGGACTTCCGGACTGTGGTGGGTGTCTTCAAGGTGGAGAGCCAGCATTTTCATTGGGGAGGGGGGTCCCCCAGAGGAGAGCAACAGCTGTATGGTAACAAATACACTTTACACAGTGAGTTAGTCAACACTCACAGGTACCAACCTCCCTACCGAAATTTCACGAAAAAATATTTAAATTTACTAAGTGCAAAAATACTCTGATGTTGTCCATTTTAAAACTGTCGTGACTCACTAAACTGATTCCACAGTCCAATAATGATTCAAGACCAAAACTTGAAAAAATTTAGTTCTAAAGGCCTCTCTGAATTGGCCTCTGTCTCTTCATCTTGATTTTTTTTTTTTTAACCACTCCCTGTCCAATACCCTTGTCATATCCAAACTACTTAAAATTCCTGAAAGTGCTATGATTTCTCTTGGTTCCATATTTTGCACGTACTGTTCTTCTGCCAGATAAGCCTCCTCACTTTTTTGCTGGCTAACTTTTTCATGTTCCAAAGATTCAGCACAGACATTATTCATCTTGGAAATCTCTCTTGATCTTTGCTTCTTTCCTATTTCCCACTCATCCCTGGGCAAAGGGAGTTTTATCTCATCCATTCTCTTTTTTCTTTGTTTCCATAGCAATGAATACATATGCTATGATCACATCTAACACAAACACACAGACACACACACACACGCTAATATAACTACTGATTTTTATATCCGTATCTGCTCTAGGCTATATATTCAGACCAGGGTCTGTGTTTTATACTTTGTCCTTCTTTGTGCTTGGGGTCCTGAGCAGACAAGGACTTAGATGAGAATCAGGGACCTTCTACCTCCACGTACAAGACTTCTGGTATACTTTGTTGGGGCATTAGGCTAGATCCACCTTGACTCAGGAAATTATTCAGTAAACCCTACTACCCCTACCCTAAATCTGCATAAACACAGCCCCCTGAGTCTAGACCTCAGACCCATTTGGAGCAATGCTGATTCCATACTGGAGACAGTGAGCTGTGGGCATGGACCTCCAGGTCTGTTTCCAGAAAGACAACAGGCCTGTGGCTCTGAGTCATACGTGCCCCCAGCATGGGAACAGGACTGGGGAGAGGACTCTGGACTTGGGGTCATCTGGATAAAGCACTTCTCCTTCCTGTGTGTAGAAAGAAAGAAAGAAAGAAAGAAAGAAAGAAAGAAAGAGGTGGAGAAGGGGATAGAAACGTTTCTCCAATACTGCTTCATCCTGGATATTTATCGCAACTCTCTTTCCCCTTTAGAGACCTGTGACTCAGGGTATTCAGTATCTCATCCTTATATTTGTTCCTTAGCATTTAGTAAAATATCCATGGGGGTGAGCTGTAAGCTCAGCATTTATGATTGGAAGCATAGATGTGGATAATAATGATGGGATGAAAGACTAGAATTCATAATGATAGAACATACTATACTCAGGACAAGATAAAGGGGAAAAAAAGAAGGCAAAGAATACTAGAGTATAACATCTTGGTGACTGATGGATTTGAGTGGTTGCCTGCCTTTTTTTTTGTTTGTTTAATTTATTCTTTATTCTTTTTTTAAAAAAAATTAATTTATTTATTTTTGGCTGTGTTGGGTTTTCGTCTCTGTGCGAGGGCCCTCTCTAGCTGCGGCGAGCGGGGGCCACTCTTCATCGCGGTGCGCGAGCCTTTCACTGTCACGGCCTCTCTTGTTGCGGAGCACAGGCTCCAGATGCGCAGTCTCAGTAGTTGTGGCTCACGGGCTCAGTTGCTCCGCGGCATGTGGGATCCTCCCAACCAGGGCTCGAACCCGTGTCCCCTGCATTGGCAGGCAGATTCTCAACCACTGCGCCACCAGGGAAGCCCAACCTGCCTTCTTAAAAAAATTTATTTTATTGAAGTATAGTTGATGTACAATGTTTTGTTAATTTCTACTGTACAACAAAGTGATTCACTTATACATATATACACACATTCTTTTTCATATTCTTTTCTATTATGGTTTATCACAGGATATTGAATACAGTTCCCTGTGCTATACAGTAGGACCTCGTTGTTTATCCATTCTATATATAACAGTTTGCATCTACTAATCCCAAACTCCCAATCCATCCTTCCCCCACCGCCTTCCCCCTTGGCAATGAATGGTTACCTGTCTTACCCAATATCTTAAATGGAATGGAGATGAACATTATTAAAGAGGAAATTGAGGAATTGTGAGATCTACGTATTAGGAATGTCCTTAGCATGAGTGTTAATATTGGAAATGATGATGGTAGAGGATCGAATGACTAGTGAGATTAAGTCATGCTAAAATAATTTGAGGGAACAACAGAACATTCTGGAGTCTCACAGATGACTCAACAGGAAGGACAGAGTGATTATTATCTTAAAAATAAATACTGTTTTATTAGACATGTATTTGTTTATGATTACTTTTGCAATTAACAAATGGCTTTGTTGTTGCTGTTCTGAAATATTTGCTTTTAGGATCAGAAATTAAGCTCATACCTTTAGGGACCGTAATGTATTTTGGCTTAAAATAGGAGTAATGCTTTAGAAAGGATAATGCTAGCTGTCATAACAAACAAACCCCAAAATGTGCAATGGCACAGTCATGATGTGTTTATTCCTCACTTGTGTAAAGTTCAAATTGGGTGTTCCTGATTGGTGGACGTCCCTCCCCCAAAGATGATTCAGGGAACTAGACTCCTTACATCTTGCAGCTCTGCTTTCTTTATCATGTGGCTTCCAAGGTCCCTGTGCTTAGCTCCATCAAGCTGGAAGATTGGGAAGGAGTAGCAGGAGAAGGTCCACTGCTTCTTACCAGTTCCGGAAGGAAGAAACTTATATTATCTCTGCCCACATTCTATCGGTGAGCTCTAATTGTACAGCTTCACCTGGTCCCTGGTTCCCGAGTACTTCCCAGCAACAAAGTTACGATGAGAGGAAGCCCAGGTTTGGGCAGATAATTAGCCATCTTCCCAAAGATGGATATTTAGGGATCTTATGTATGTATCCATAATCTGTCAAAAAAATTCAATAATTATTAAATTACATTAAAAATTAATTATAATTAAGTAAAATTAAGTAAAGTATAATTAAATAAAATAATTAAAACTTTCGACAATTGTTGATTGATCAAGCAACGAAAGAATTAGTAAAGATAAAAAAGATTTGAGAATCCAATTAACAAGCTTGATTTTAATGGATACAAATAGAACCAATGGATACAAATAGAACCTATGGGTACAAAAAGATTAAAACCACCCATTCTGCTTAATCACTCAGAGACAAGTTACAAAAAGTGCTCATTTTCTAGGCCAAAAAGCAAGTTTTAATACATTTCACAGCATTAGTATGATACTGCCCACATTCTCTGATTTTAAAGATAAGAATTACCCCTTGGGCTCTGCTCTGCTCATTCAGACAGGAGGGCTCTCATTCAAAACCAAAGCTCCAATAATCCTGTTACCAACTGCCAGGAACACAGGTTGCCATCTTTGCAAAGAAAACGCTTTTTAAAGCAGCATTTTTACATATTTTAAAGATAATTTGCATATGGCAGTTATTCACATACTTATATTTTTCTCACAGTTTTTAAAACATCACCTACCCCTTTTATTGCTTCATATTACCCTTTGAACTTGCAAGCCTAAAACATTTTTTTACTTAACCATTGTGATGGTTTCTGATAACTTACAAATTGAAGGTTGTTTATGAGGTCATTGGATTTGTAAACTTTGCCCTGGTTAGAATTAGGCAGCAAATTGTGGGACATAAGCAGAGCGTTGGGAACATTTAAAATAAATGTCAGGTTTATTACTATTCCATTAACTCTTACCAGAAATAACAATATCTATTCATTGCAATAGAAGACCAGAAGTAATTTTCTTTTATATTGAGTAAACGGCATCCTTCATTCAACTGTGAAATTTGACAAAGAAGGAAAGAGCTTAGCTCAAAAGAAAACGCGAGTTAAGGTTATTTGGTAGCTAGAAATGTGCCCAATGTTATTTATTTTCTAACATAAATTTCCCGATGTGCAGAAACCTCTTAGCAAATCCCGAGTCCCAGTCCCTATTGGGTAGGTTCTCAAAGGAAAGAGTGAAAAAACAAGCTGCCATGGGAATCTTGACTTTAGATGGGGTGAGGAAGGAATCAGAATTACTCTACCTTAGTGATAGAAAAATTTAAGATAACTTCCCCTTTGTTTTACACATTAGGCTGATGAGACCTAGGTAGATGAAGGGTCCCCTAGATACTTCAGTTCAGACACTGGCAATAAAAAAAAAGAAGAGAATGGTCTTTACACTAGACTATACCCTTTGGATGTAACAAAAATACACCAGAGGGAGAAGAAAAGCAGCTGTCAGCATGGCAGGGAAGAGCCTGGAAGGGGATTACACAGATGTGCTCACAGATACAGTCTTTCTGTGTCCCTATTTCTGTAAGTCTGGGTATATACAATCATTCACTTATTCATTCATATCACTCAACAAATATTATTAAGCTCCTATTATGTGCTAGCTTTGTAAATACCTGTTTTCATGGAGCTTATCTTCTAATGGGACTATTCTTCCCCATGTTTCCAGTGATAATTTTACAGAAACCTGCAACTAAGATGGGGTAGTTGATAAGGTCCACACAAAAAGTACAGAAATGAGTACTTTTAAAAATCACCTGTCCCGCTATACATATACCACAATGGCTAAAACAAAAAAGATTGGCAATGCCAGATGTTGGGGTAAGAATGTGGAGCAACTGGAACTCACGTACATTGTTGAAGGGAATGTAAAATGACTCAAGTACTGTGGGAAAAGATCTGACAGTTTCTTGTACACTAAGCATACATCTAATTTACAAACAAAATTCCAAGCCTAGATATTTATCCAAGAGAAGTGAAAATATATGTCTATAAAAATTTTATATAAGTATATTCACAGTGTCTTTCATAATAACCAAAAACTTGAGACAGTCTAGGCGTTCATACACAGGAGAATAAATAAGCAAACTGTGATATATTCATGCAATGGATACTACTTGGTAATTAAAAGAAAATGATTGCAGTACTAAACATCATCTAAGACAATTAATCAAAGAGGAAGAAATATGAAGAGAAACTTTTTTTTTAAATAAACATGTCATCAAGAAAAGACACATCAAGGAGAGGGCTTCCCTTGTGGTCCAGTGGTTAAGAATCCACCTTCCAATGCAGGGGATGAAAGTTTGATCCCTGGTCGGGGAACTGAGATCCCACATGCTGTGGGGCGACTAAGCCCGTGCGTCTCTGTGCACCGCAACTACTGAGCCTGGGCTCTCTGGAGCCCCTGTGCCACAACTAGAGAGAAGCCCACGTGCTGCAACGAAGATCCTGCATGCTGCAACTAAGAGCCGACGCAGCCACATACATACATACAGACACATATACATACATACATAGATACATACATACATAGAAAAAAGAAAAGACACATCAAGGAGAAAAAGACTTCCAGACTGCTCCTGGTTCCTACTGATTAGCTGGGCTCCAATTTTGGGCCCTTGGTGTTTGATGCTGGAAAAATTGTAAAACTTCAGTTTGGACAAATGGGGATAATAGTACGTGCTACCTCATTCGTGGGAGCACTGGCAAAACTAAGAAGACGTGAACTCTCGAGAGCTGATATTGGTTTACTTGTTTCCACTCCAGCCAAGAGGGCAAGCTTTGCAAAGACGCTAAATTTACCCTTTCCCACACAAGAATATTCCACATTTAGTTCCATTTTTAAGGCCTGTCTAATGAACTTTTCTTAGGCTTAACTGCATTGACAGGGCTGTGTTATTTTTGAACATTTGTGCTACATCCAAAGTATGGTAATTTATCAATTAGGCTGAATGAGAGTAAAAGGAAGAGTTTGAAGAGCTTTCAGGGAGACTGTAGTGTCAATTTGGGATCCATTTATATCTGATCCTTTAAGACTGGGAGCCAAATTGGGTAAATGGAATTGAGGCTTGAAACTATAAAACTATTTTCTTTCTCAGCTTCCAATCACGATCAGTATGCCTGGGTCCCAACCTGCCACGGCCCTCTTTAACATCTTCATTTGCCCTCTTCTTTATTTCCTGCCAAGCCAGCTTGTCTTTCTCAGTTATTTGGTTTTGTTACTTGTTCTTCTGTGGTCCTTGATTCCAAAAGCATCCTTGTTTGTCTGGAATAACATGGTAACACCTAAAAAGAATAAAGTGATCAAAAGTCCCTCCCCATACTCTCTTCCTTTTGGAGGTTGGGAATATGAGAAAGAAAGGTAGAAAGGAAATGGACTGAGATTAGAGCCAGTTGCTGGGGGAACAGCTCTCATAAATATTGGGTTAATGAAAAATTAAGGAGTTTATAGGACCTCTCTTCCAATGGGATTGAAATTGTCACATGAGACCAGAGGCTGTTCATTTAACTGAAGAAGCCGATTAAGGCAGGGAATCATTTAAAAAAGTGATACAATTTCTTTGATTTAAAACATTTACAGGTACAGTCTTGCCAATCTTTTGATACAGGGCTGAGGATTTTTTTGTTTTTTGTTTTTGTCTTCGAGTTTGGGTCTACTGATGGGAGTACAGTGTCATCTTTCTTGGGTAAATAACATTCCCTAATATACTATCTATGAGTTTTAACTTCAGTTTCCTTATAATGGAGGGAGAATTTAAGGACACCTGTGGAACAATCAAAGTACGTAATCCTAGATTTGGGGGGATGCCCCTCCCTCACCCACTTCTAGCCATTCATGGTTGTTTCACCCATATTTACTTAGACAGCAATGGTTATTTTCTCACTTTTATTCCATCTTTACACAGTATTCAACTGCTTTTTTGTAGAAATGGTAATCTTTCTTTTCACATTCATGTCTCATTGGTTTTCATAATAGTTAGCTGATTTAATCAAATCCTTAGTTAAAACAAGTCCAGTTCAGAGAAAAAGACTTGGAAACAAACACAGCTAATTTTGCTAAGCACATGGCTATCTGCTTGCATCTGGAAGTTGTGGCTCTACAGGAGCCTGTTAGCTCCAAGCTTTCAGCATGTTATGGGTCCCAGTCATTTTGCTTTACAGATGGATTTGAGGGTGTTGGTTAACCCAACGAGTTGGTTAAGTGGAGGTCCATCAGGAAAACTTCTACTCTGCTATATGGCTTACAGAGCTGATTGTAGTTCCAGACTTGGAAAGTGGAGGCACTGGACCTTCATTGCAGCATGAAGATGGCTGGTTTATATGACTTGAGATGCTCTGGTAAAAATGCCTTTAGGCTCCATATTTCTACCTCACTGATATAAATAAAGTGAATGAAATTCCACTATCGAGTTCCTGTGATTTTGGACTAAGCATTGCCTTCTACAGGCATTCTCTTTTAAACTAATGTATATTTTTAACTGTTAACACCTACTTTTTCATTAATGTCTTCTTTGAATTAGTTTATTGAATCAGTTTTACTGCCAAGAAGAGCCTTGGGAAGAGTAAAAGCATCAAGACAAAGAAGGAGTACAGAAAGTAGAGTATTTTCTGAAGACAATCCCATTCTCTACCTCATGAACCTGCCAAATGCTGAACCTGAATGGGACCACTTTAGGAAAAAATGAGAGCAGTCTAGAAGTTTTGGGCATCTACCATTTTTCAGCTCCGTGCTAGCTTCTGGGAATACAGAGGGGTGCTGGGTGGTGAACTCTGTGATAAATATTTTTCAGCATACTACTGGCCCAGAGTTTTACGATAGGCATACACGTAACTATCGTAAGTTTTATAATAGAGGAATTTATACAGTGCTTGACAGAAATGAGAATGGAGCAACTAATTTTGGCTGAGGGACTTGTGGAAGGCATCTAGGAGGGGTTTACACTTGAGCTGGGTCTTGGAGGGTCAGTACCTGTTTGTCAGAACAGGAAGATGGGGGAAGACACCCCAGGCAGAGAGAGAGACATGGAGCATGGACTATTCAGTGAATTGACATGTCATGTTTGAGCAATTGTCTTGTTATAGGATAAGCAGGGCATGAGGTTGTATTAGGCAGGGTTCTCCAGAGAAACAGAAACAGAACCAGCAGGATGTGTGTGTGTGTGTGTGTGTGTGTGTGAGAGAGAGGGAGAGAGAGAGAGAGAGAAAGAGAGAGAGACAGAGAGAAACCAATCTTACAAGGTATCATATATCTTATATCCTATATACCGTACATATCTTATAAGGAATTGACTTGTGCAATTATGGAGGCTTAGAAGTCTCAAGACCTTCAGTAGGTAAGCGAGAGATTTGGGAAAGCCAGTGGTGTAGTACCAGTTCAAATCTGAAGACCTGAAAACCACAAGAACTGATGCTGTAGGTCCAGTCCAAATGCTAGCATTCTCAAGAGCCAGTGTTTCAGTTCTAATCCAAAGGCAAGAAAAATCTGGTGTCCCAGCTCGAAGGCTGTCAGACAGGAGAAATTCCCTCTTATTCAGAGTGCTATTCAGGGTAACTTTCATTCTATTCAGGCCTTCAATGGGTTGGATGAGGCCCACCCACATGAAGGAGGGCAATCGCCTTTAATCAATCTACTAATTTAAATGTTAAACTCATCCCAAAACACCTTCACAGAAATAGTCAGAGCAATGTTTGACCAAATATCTGGCACCCTATGGTCCATCAAGTTGACACATAAAATTAACCATCACAGAAGTCCTATAAGGTTCAAAGCGAAATCTTTGTTTTCTTCTCCTGATAGAACTTAGAACATGGGACAGCTGTCTCCAACCTAGATGTACTCAGCCCCATTTGGACAGGAAGTTTCTAAATGCCTGTTAGCTGCTGTCAACCAAATCCATGTAGGTCAATGAAGATGCCTCAAGTGGCCATGACTTCCACTGGTAATTCAAAAATGTTTTGTAAAAATGTGATCTTTGGGGGTTTAGTGTCAACCTATACCACCTGGTAATATTTGTAGCACTAAATTTGTAGAACTAAAATTATGCTGCAACAAAACACTGACAATCTGGGGGGCTATTTTCATATCATACGTGTTGACTTGAGCTGTTCTTGGAATCCTACACCCACCCCTTCCCACAAATATCCATGCCTTTTTGTTAAATATTGCACAACTAGTTAAATTATTTCCTCACTATAGACTGTGTGATCAGCTTGAGCTTGTGGAATTTAATAATGGACAGTGGTTTATTTAGTTGAAAACTTAAGGCAGCTGCAAGTTCATCCTATGCTGTAGATTGAATAACAGCCAAATTCCTCGTTCGCACTGTGGCCTTGGAGCTGTAGGTATTTAGCAATGATTAGAATGATGACAATTATAATAATAGCCAACTTGTATCAATTATTGATTGAACCAAGTTGCTTTATGTTAATTAAATTATTGTCCTCAGTTTATGGGTGGATAAACTGAGACTTAATGGGTTTTAAACCTTATTTAAGTTTACATATCTAGTTTTTTTTTTCTTCCAGCTTTATTGAGATATAATTGGCATTTAGCACTATATAAGTTTGAGTACAAAATAATGATTTGACTTACATACATCATGAAATGATTATCACAATAACTTTAGTGAACATCCAAAATCTCATATAGATACCAAATCAAAGAAATAGAAAATAAATATTTTTCCTTGTAAGCTTACACATCTAGTTTGCTGCTAGGATGCTAGACAATATTTGTTTACTTTTATTAATGTTGATAGTGAACCCGAATGATTTCTTGCTCAAGATGGATTTCTTTATATCTACATTATCCTTTCTATGTATATGGACAAAATTAGTCAACTACTACTTGGCAAAATTTCAAAATAACTTCTCTGTGTAGGAAAGAGTAGGGCTGTTTCTTGAGGGGTTTGTGGATTGATCATGAACGGAGATGCTTTCTGGAAGGGTAAGGAGCTGGATAATTCATTTAGCATAGTATTTCTACATTTCTGTGTAGAAAAAATATGTACATTCTTAAAAGGGAAAAGAAACAAGTGAGTACAGAGAAAGGGGCAGAGGTCTGCTCACTGTCTTGTCAGGGCCGCGTGCTGATGGAACCCATGGAGCTCTGGTTTGCTTTGAGCCATGTACATTTCCCTCTACTGGTCCCAGCCCTGGGAGTTGGACCCCGTGAAGAATCCCCCATCACAAGCTAAGATGATCATTTGGTCATATTGAGAGGAGACAAACTCACAGACAGTGGAGGAAAAAATCTCCACCCTGGAGGAAGCATGGGGGTCATAACATCCTGCAGGCGCGCTCCAGGGTGCATCCGACCCCCTGGGGCTCCCAGCTGCACGGCATGTGCCGAGCGCACAAAGGTCTCCTGTCAGTCACCTGTGCCTATTTATAACAGCCCACACAACCCTTTTTAAGGACAAAGAAAATAAAACACAGGGGACCGACTTAAGAGAAACAAATATTCTATTGAATGTGATGATATTTTTTGGTGTGTGCTCAGCATAAACTCTCTCAGCTCCGAATGGGAAAATAATCTTTTCCCCCGAACACCACTAGGAGGAGAATGTAAGGGAGGAGTAATTGGAATATATAGACTAAGGCTCGCACAACTGCCAAGTCCTCACTAAGAACTGCTTCATTTATTCATTGATTCCTTCAGTCACTCTTGCAACCAGTAATTATTAATCAACTATAAATGCTAGACACCCTGCTCATGGCTGGAGAGAAAATTCAGAAGATTTAATCTCTGTTATCATGGAGTTCATGGTAGAGAAGAGGAAAGGGAGAGTAAACAAATTTGTTTACAGCAGTCAACAGATAATTTTGCTTATAGTTCTACAGAAGAAACATGACAAGACATTACAGTGCCATAGATTAGTGCCATGAGCAACCTTATCTAGAATTCTTAGAAGAGCTTCCCAAGGAAGTTACATGTAAACCCAGGTCTGAAAAGTGAGTTGAAATTAGGTAAGAAAAGGGCAGTAGGAAGACAGATGGGTGGAGCTGTCCAAGTGGAAGGAACAGCTTGGTACCCAATTTTCATTGAATTGGCTGGGAGTTAATTTTAATAGATTGTCTTTGTGAGCCCTTACTAAGTGCCAAGGTGTGTGCTCAGAGCTTTATGAACGTTGTCACACTTGATCCTTTATTGCACCTGGGAATGTTATTATTCCCAGTTGAAGAAATAAAAGGCCCAGAAAAATTAAATGACAGTAAGTAGAAGAATTAGAACCAAGGTTTAAGTCCACATGGTACTTATAACATTTCAAAGGGAGAAAGAGAGGCAAGAAAGAGTAGGAGGTGGTGGGAATGCTTAATCTCAAGCACCAGCCTTGGCGCCTTTTCTCAGGCTCCATGCCTGGATCCATCCATCTGTGGCTGGAGTCTGGGACTCTAGTAGCTGATGCTAAAAGAGAGACTTCTGTGCTTCTCTAAACCACTGTCTTTGTCAGTTTGAGCTGCCATAACAGAATATCATAGATTGGGTGGCTTAAACACAGATATTTATCTCTCACAGTTCTGAAGGCTGGAATGTTCAAGGTCAGGGTGCCAGCCTGGCTGGGTCTGGTGAAGACTCTCTTCCTGGTTTGGAGATGGCTGTCCTCTTACTGTGTCTTTACGTGGTGGAGTGAAGAGAGAAAACCGAGCTCTCATACTCTCATTATATTATAAAAGCATTAATCTCATCATTGAGGGCTCTATCCTTATGATCTAATTACCTCTCAAAGTCCCCCCTCCCCAAATACCGTCACATTGGGGATTAGAGTTTCAACATTTGAATTTTGGGAGACACAAACATTCAGTCTATCGCACCACCCATGTCAAATTCCTGATCTCCAGTGCTGAGTCCTGCCTTTCAGGCACTGTTTCTACAGCAGTCCTTTTGGGACATTTTCCCCCCTTCAAGACTGGCTTTGATGTCTGCCAAGCTTCATGGCTAATGGGTGGGGAGTGGGTGTGGTGATGGTCCATGACAGTGGAAGAAGTGGGTGGGCGTACCACCACACTAATAATGGGTCCGGGTCACGGACTGATGGAAACTGAAACTTAGCTCAGCCCTAAGACCTGACTTCTAACTCCTAGAAGGAATGGTCTTCTGTTAAGTGGTTTCTTATTGAGGCATCTACCCTCCACAAAATGGGGCTTATTATATCTGAAACTGTCAAGTCAGGGGTCTTAAGGGGCTTCATTTTTCTGAACAATTCATTTCCCGTTAGTTGGAGTAAGGGCTGCTTGAACAGAGAAATTGTGTCCAACCAATAAAGTTGCTCAAGGGAGGCTCCAACCTGATCTCGGGTGGCCTCAGCCTGCAGCGGCTTGAAGCAGGATTTCAGTTCCCCGGCCAGAGACTGAAGTCAGGCAGCAGCAGTGAGACCGCTGAATCCTAGCCACTAGACTACCAGGGACCGGTGCCAGTGACAAGGCCTTGTCAGCCTTGTAGAAATAAATTTCCACAAAGAGCTGGAAAGTAGTGAAACACGGAAAGTGTTTATTAGGAGGAAAAAGGGTATGTGTGGTTAGACACACAGCTGGACTCAGAGAAAGAGTCGCGCCCTCATGGTAGTTTGAATCACTTATGTGGGGCATTTCTTCCAGGCTTCCTTTGGCCAATCATCTTGCTTTACCTGGTTCTGAGTCCACATTTGGTTTATCTCAGGGTCCTCCCATGTATGCGTGCACATCTCTTAGCCAAGATGGATTCCAGTGAAGAGGCCTATGGGTAGGTTGACGTCACTCCCCTTTTGACCTCCCAGGAGCCTTTCTGCGCATGTGTAGTCGGGAAGGTCACCTTGACCTTGAGATGAGAAATACGTGGTCTCTATCTTTCATCTGGGCAGGGCTCAGCTCTTCTCTTGCTCCTGCTATTTTGGACTATCTGTCCACAGGGGACAAACTCCAGCTACTCAGCCTGGGGCTCATCTATCTCCTGTCCCAAACCCAATAAGACACATTGGCAGGCTGGCCTCGCCATCATTTACCCAGAAAACCTTGATCCCTGTTCCATTTGGAGTGATGAAGTCCAAAAGGAAATTCCAAGAAGTGATATTGTTTTCGGCTATGTGTGAGTGGTGATATTCTCAGTCAAACCAATTCCTAACTTTTTTGGTTTACCAGTGTTTTTTTAGAATCTTATGAAACTATAGACCCTTTTCCCAGAAAAAGGTGCCACACACAACATTTTGCATATAATTTTGGGGCATATAGTCCCCTCCATGGCACAGAGGATGAACATACTTGGTTTGTACGTTGCAGTGAGTAAGGATGCCAGGATAAACTGATGACAGTCTCTCAAAGGATTCTCCTTTGACCTTGAAACATCCAATTTGGAATAAGTCGTGGTGAAAATAATTGATTAATCATTTTCAAGGGATGAAGCAAACCTAATTGATCTTCTTGTTATGCTTAATTTGGAGTCTGTAGTTATATTCTTTCGGGAAAGGTGATACACAAAAAGACATCTTTTAATACAATGCTCACTTTTTAAACAAGGTCGTGGAATATCTCAGGAGAAGAGCAGAGAGAGAGCCCTCAATAGTGCGCTTAAATTACCTCACTTCTAATGAGAACAACAGTGAGACGCTTAAAAAAATTTACAATTGCTAAATCTGTATGAATTTAAAAAATGAAATAGGAAGTCTAGAAGTCTCGTCCTAATTCCTGTAATTGTTAGGTCTTGACACCAAAGGGAAAGAAAAAGACCGCTATATTAACCTTGGCTCTTCCCATGTCTCTAAAACGGCAACGCCCTTAATAACCGTGAAAGTCAACAGCCTGAAAAAAGCCAGCCCTGGAGCTGTAGACAGTGCTGCATATTTGAACTGGAATTCTTAATTCTCTGCAGCCTGCGGCCTTCAGTCATCGTGCGTTCCTCCGTACAGGCTTCTGCAGGGCAGCGTTGAGTGTCTATGTGGCAGAGATCAGAAGATGACTCTTCAGAATTGTCCAAAAACATAAGTTAAAACCACAGTGATCTGACAGTGTGAAACCAGGAAAATTACAGTGTACCCTAAACACACCCTTGCCCAAAGTACTTGTTGGGAATGCTCTGTTTTAGTACCTGTAGACTTCAGTTTTTCTTTTGAAAAAATATTGAGGAGAGGGTTTAGGATGGGGGAGGGACCTTGAATTTCTTCACCTGTAGGTCGGCTTCCTCTGGCTTTTTGTTCTTTTTCCTGATAACTCACTAGGCTTGACAGTCAGTATTGTGATATACCACCTCCCTGGGTGTGTGTGTGGGGGGGGGGGAAGAAATCAGTGCAATATCGTGTAAGGCCCATGGTTCACATAGACCCATCCACCCCCCTTCCCTAGCCCCGGGGTTTTCTCCTGAGAGCAAGGAAATTAGGGGGTTCCACCTCCTAACCCCCAATGACCTTCAAAAAAATGCCCCTTTGATGCTTCCCTGAGAAGCTTCTAAAATAGAGCAAGACAGGGCATTGAGTTTTTTGAGTGCATTTGAGTGCCTTGATTCTAGATTTAAAATTAGCCCTCTATGATAAACCATAATGAAAAGAATATTAAAAAAAAATGTATGTATTTGTATAACTGAATCACTTTGCTGAACAGCAGAAATTAATACCACATTGTAAATCAACTAATACTTCAATTAAAAAAAAAGAAAAAGGGATTTCCCTGGTGGTGCAGTGGTTAAGAATCCACCTGCCAATGCAGGGGACATGGGTTCAAGCCCTGCTCCAGGAAAATACCACATGCCGTGGAGTGGCTAAGCCCGTGAGCCACAACTACTGAGCCCACGTGCCACAACTACTGAAGCCCGTGTGCCTAGAGCCCGTGCTCCGCAACAATAGAAGCCACCACAATGAGAAGGCCACGTACCACAACGAAGAGTAGCCCCTGCTTGCCGCAACTAGAGAAAGCCCACGCGCAGCAATGAAGACCCAACGCAGCCAAAAACAAACAAACAAATAAATAAATAAATTTATCAAAAAAGAAAAAAAAATTAGCCCTCAACACCAAATTCCCATGTTAAATTACTTTTATTTAATCTGTCCAATCAAACCACGAGGCAAAACTAAATGACAAACATTGGCCTACAGAATAACTCCGAATCACAGAGCAGTGGCAATGAAAAACAATTGAACCATATGAATTATCTCCCATTATCCAGTGAATCTCTTATTCTCCCAGAGAAACCAAAGACTCCAAAGTATATGTGTTTTCATCTTGTTGTCACAGAAAAATTTAAAGGTGGGAGAAGGAAGGAAGAAAGGAAAGAGAGAGAAAGAAAGAAAGAAAAAAAAGTAAGAAAGGAAAAAAGAAAGAAGTTTCTTTTTTTCCATATGGAAATTAAATTCCAACCCCCCTTCCTCATTTGCTGTTAAATTTGCAAGACTATTATCCCTATTTTATGAATTAGTACACGGAGTTTGGCTAGGAGGGCATCACAGGACTGCTGACTCAAAGCTCTTGTTCTTTTCTGCATCAGCCTCTGCAGGGAGGTTGATTATTTCCCCCTGGTCACTTTTCCTGAAGTTTTGAGGATCAGCCATGTCTCATTTGGGGGTGTATGATCATCCCGGGGGGGGTGAAAAAAAGGGTTCCAGTGCACATAATTCTTCTTTAGCTGTATAACACATATTTAATGAATAATAGGGACAATGAACTACTCTCTAATTGTCCCACTTTGGGTTTTTGTTTTGTTTTGTTTTGGCTGCGTTGGGTCTTCGTTGCTGCACGCAGGCTTTCTCTAGTTCCTGCGAGCGGGGGCTACTCTTCCTTGCGGTGCGCGGGCATCTCATTGTGGTGGTGGCTTCTCTTGCTGCGGAGCATGGTCTCTAGGTGCGCGGGCTTCAGTAGTTGCGGCACGCGGGCTCAGTAGCTGTGGCACATGGGCTTAGTTGCTCCGTGGCATGTGGGATCTTCCTGGACCAGGGCTCGAACCCGTGTCCCCTGCATTGGCAGGCGGATTCTTAACCACTGAGCCACCAGGGAAGCCCCACTTTGGTTTTTAAAAAATAATTTAAATGGCATTTTATTAGCACAAACACATGTCAACGTTCCAGACTTATGACAACTATAAATATAAGCAACAAATAATAAAATGAGGCAATTTTGATCCAGACAAATGCGAACTTGAACTCGCAGATGGCATTTGCAGTTGCCAGACTCAGCCGTGTATTCCTTCCTTTGTTTTGTTTGTGTGCACAGTATTGAGAAAAATCCCGACCGATCCAACCAAATAATAGCAAATTGTGAACGTTTCAGAAACACCTCATTCTTGCAATCTCAGGATACTCTCCGTTTAAATCTGATCCAGAAATTTGGAAGAAGAGTGGCAGGAACTGTTTGTTGCAAAGTTGAATCACTAAGAATATCTTCTTGATTTGATTTTCATTCACTCATGATAGCATCACTGACAATTAGACCGTGAGTAGACCATGTGTGAGCAACATGCCAGAGGCTCGCAAAGGTTTGAATTGGGGAGCATGTCCTCTAGGGGAGAACTCCCTTGAACAACTCTCCATGAACGGACAAGGGTAGCCTTGAACTTTTTAACCACTTTAGCCGTTTTAGATCTGCACAATCCCATGGCATTAAGTGTATTCACAGTGTTGTGCAACCATCACCACCATCCCCTACCTTGGTTTTAAAAGTTATTTCTGAGAGTCTATGTCTTGCCACTTTGAAAGGGGCATATGTAGGCATCAGTCATTATGTTAAAGTCACCATTTATACAATTGTCCAGGTATTAATACCTCAGCTCACATCAATCCTAACTTTGGTTAATCTCTTTAATTTAAACTTGATTTTTTTTTTTTTCCTTCTTTAAGGTTAGGATTCTTCTGGACTGTCCTTTCCTGGTAGTGTTTCCAGAAAATTCAGGACCCTTGAGGATGCCGAGAATTGGAACTTGCCGTGTGACCTGATCCCTATTTAGTGTCTTCAAGACTTTAATTATCTACTTACCCTAATTTCTTTAGTTAGTATCTTACCTGTTCCCTGAGCTAATCCTAATGACCTGAAATCTCATCACCTTCATTCTGAGGAAAACCAGAACATTCAATGCTATGACATCCCCCCCTTTTTTTCAGAACAGAAAAAATGGAGAAAGAATCAACTACATTTTTTCTTCTATGTACACAAGAAATTAGAATTATTGATCAAAAGGCCCTGTTTCACTAGAATGATCCTCACAAGAGCCCTAGGAGGAAGATGTCCTTTCCTTTGTACAGAAGACGAGATAGAAGCAAACCCAGGCAGCCAGCTCCAGAGCCCACACCTAACTACTGGGCCGCAGTGCCCTCATATTAAGGACTACTTCTCCTATTGTTACCATCGTGACTCCTCCCCAGAACTCCAGCATCAGGGAGGAAATTTGTGTCAAGGACAAGAAAGACACAAGTGGACGGGGAGCTGGAAGCCTGGGTTTTTGCTCTAGTACTTTCTCTATCTTCCTATGTGACTTGGACACACCCCATAGCTCTTCTGTGTTCTACTTTCTTTATAAAGTAGGGTGTTATGAGTGATCACCATTCAGAGAGAACCAAACCTGTGGACTTGGAGGACAAGTGCCATTGATGAGGGGGGAGGAGGGAAGGACCAGCTCCAGAGATGGGAGGGCCCAGGACAAGACGAAAACTCAGGGCCCCTTATTCAAAAATTGCTAAGAATTTAGGACAGGGACAGCAGAGCATTAACCAGGGCCCTTCTGTGGGGGTGTGTGTGTGTGGGTCCCCTTATCCACAGAAGGAACCGTGGCAGTGCGTTTCTATTGAGGGGGTCTGGATCCAGGCGCTGACACCGGGGGAGGCTCCTGAGAGAGTCCTTATCAAGAGACAACTCAGCACCCGGCAAGTTCCGAGATTTCAGCTGGATCCTTATCATGCTCGTAAGCACTAGTGAGTGATGCTATCAGTGCCTGAGAGAAGCTGCTGGCTGGAAGGACATAAGCAGAGAAACACCAATTAAAATTGAGAGCCAGCTTAGCGATATTCATAACTCCCTCCTTTTATACAGAAAGAAGGATCCAACTCACATAGGGAGATAGAGAAATAGAGAAAGTTCTAGAACTAGAACCCACGCCTCTACCTCCCAGTCACTGTGTCTTTCTTGTCAGTGACAAATTTTCCCCTGACCCTGGAGTTCTGGGGAGAAGTCGTGGTGGTATCACAGGAGAAGCAGTTCTAAATATACACGTATAAACGAGGGCACCGTGGCCCAGTGGTTAGGTGTGGGCTCTGGAGCTGGCTGCCTGAGTTTGCGTCCCAGCTTTGCCCTCACCTAGCTGTGTGACCTGGAGCAGCTTGCTTAACCTCTGTGTGCTTTCGTCTCATCAGCTGTACAACGGAGATGACAGTAGTGTTCTCTTCTTAGGACTGTTGTGAGGATCATAAGAAGTAATGGTGGGCTTCCCTGGTGGCGCAGTGGTTGAGAATCTGCCTGCCAATGCAGGGGACACGGGTTCAAGCCCTGGTCTGGGAAGATCCCACGTGCCGCAGAGCAACTGGGCCCGTGAGCCACAACTACTGAGCCTGCGCGTCTGGAGCCTGTGCTCCGCAACAAGAGAGGCTGCGATAGTGAGAGGCCCGCGCACCGCGATGAAGAGTGGCTCCCGCTTGCCACAACTAGAGAAAGCCCTCGCACAGAGACGAAGACCCAACACAGCCAAAAATAAATAAATAAATAAATTTAAAAAATTAAAAAAAAAAAAAAAGAAGTAATGGCCACAGAGGGATTAACATAAAGAATTCGATATATGTTACGGCCTAAACGTTTGTGTTCCCCCAAATTCATATGTTGAAGCCCTAACCCCCAATGTGGTGGTATTAGGAGATGGGGCCTTTGGGAGGTAATTAGGTTTAGATGAGCTCATGAGAGTGGGGTCTCCATGATGAGTTTAGTGTCCTTATAAGAAGGGGAAGAGAGACCAGAGATTTTGGTGTTTTTTTCCTCTCCGCCATGTAAGGACATGGTGGGAAGGTGGCAGTCTGAAAACCAGGAAGAGGGAACTCATCAGACACTGAATCAGCTGCACCTTGATCTTGGGCTTCCCAGTCTCCAGAAGTGAGAGGTAAATGTCTGTGGTATTCTGTTAGAGCAGCCCCAGCTGACCAAGACAATAAGCATTAGCTATTATTATTCGGAGACAAAT
The DNA here is from genome assembly GCF_028564815.1 of Eubalaena glacialis. Lineage (NCBI taxonomy): Eukaryota > Metazoa > Chordata > Mammalia > Artiodactyla > Balaenidae > Eubalaena > Eubalaena glacialis. The sequence goes on from NC_083719.1 coordinate 14,608,217, forward strand.
AGAACTGGCCGCCACTTTGTCTTCTACAGCAAGTTACCCAGCATCTCTAAACTGTAGTTTCCTCTATGTAAAGTGACACAATGATAAAACCTACCTCCCAGGGCCGCTGCCAGCATGTTGGCTGACAGATCAGGGAAGCTGAATAAATAGCAGTTTTTAGCAATATTAGCTATTATATAAAATCCCAAGTTCTAGAAACAACCAATTTTTTACAAAGAAGACCTGCGTCTCATTAAACAGAGGATAAAATGAGGATCTGAAGTCCCATTCTGCTGAAGTCCCCCAAGAGACCACTCTTCCTGAGGCCCATCAGCCAGTGATGCGCCAGGGATGGGGTTACTGGGCTAAGTCCCCTCAAATGGATTATTCGCCCCTCAAACTGCTGAGCACATCTCACTTCTAAAATGCCTGTTGCTCACCGACTCTAAAAGCTATCAGACCAGCAGGAGAAAAATAAAAACAATGCAACCAAACCGAAAAACCAAACCTGTGCCATCTGACTAGCTTGTAGGATAAAGGCAGGAATGAAAGTGGTCCATAACAGCTACAGGCAGCACCGTGGGCGACGTGCACAGACCTGCTCCAACTTGCTGAGGGGTCCCTTTGAGGTCCGACAGGGCAATTGGAGTGAGGGGACGGCTGGGTGGTGGTTTGCAAAATCATCTTGACACCTGACAGGGAAACCCCACTTGGCCATCACACCTAATATGGGTAAAATTAAAAAGCAAGTGGTGGATCTTAATTCAATTCAAGGTTGTTTACAAAAGTAATAGCTCAAAAAGAAATACTAAGGATGACATAGCAGTTTCCAGGCCAATTAGAAAAGGAGGGCAGAGTATTGTGAGACAGAAAAACCAAACCAAAACAAAACACTTCAATCATGATTATTTTTCTCTGTTGGGAGATGTGATTTTAAAACAATGACTTCCACATCCTGCTTACACCAGGTGTTAAAATTAGCATTTGGGGGTTTTTGTTTTAGAGTCTCCTGGGCATAGGCTCTGAAGCCAACCACCTTTGTACATAGAGCAACTTCATCCAAAGAAAAGGGAAGTTGGGAATTTCAGAGTATGGCTAAAAAATACAGAAATGTGAGGGCCCAGCTCTGACTACCACTGAGAACCTTGAAGATTCATCTACCGGGACTGTGGTTGCCTCCCTCCCTCCCTTCCACAATGTCACAAGTCCACGGGCATTTCCTGTACATCTACTTTGTTCTGGGCGCTGGAGAGAGGCAGAAAGTAGAAAGCTCCTTTGTGGAGACGACGTTCTTCCACGTTGCTGTGCAATCTCAAGCAATTTGTGTAACCCTTCTGTCTGCTGAGGCTAAAAATAGAATAATCACTATTAGTGGGGAGAAAAAGAACCGAACATCACCTTGAAACCCCTAAAAGAAATTTCATTTAAAACTTCATGCTAATGTTATCAGTCTTCTGGAAGTCTCATTTCAGTCCAAGCATAGATTTGAAATGTTTTTACTGTGTAACAGGGAACTTCAGTTCTGTTTCAATGAATGGTGCGTGATTAATTTTAAAATACTGGCCCTCAGTAGACTAGTTCAGGAGAAATCCCAGTACTAAGGTGTCACGCATGTCTGAGTGTCATCCCCAGATGATCAGCAACAGCATCACCTGAGAACTTGTTTGAAATGCACATTCTGGGGTCCCAGACCCACTGAATCAGAAAATCAAGGGGTAGGGTCCACAAATCCGTACTTTAATTGCCATACAGGGGATTCTGATGCATGCTGATGGATGTTTTTCATAATTTCAACATTTTCAGTCAATATCATTCTGAGTCTTTATTCTATGTAAAACTTGCTAAAAAGCCCTGTGACAGACTTTTCTCCTATATACTTCGAGTTTCAGGTATAACTTCCACCACTGGAACCCACATCACAATAACTCTTTCACCTGATAGCATTGTAAACCATTTTTCCAATAGCACCTTAAAAATGTTCTCTTTCCCACAAAGACACAGGGTTATAATAGAGGAGTGGGACAAAGTACCATCAAGTAGTCTGCAAACAGGCTGATGTATGGACTATTTACAATATTTCCCTCGTGGGCAGTAAATGTCCCCGTTAGGCTGGGAGAATACATTATGTACACGGCAGTCTTAGGATAAAGATGAGCTAAGTCGTGTATAGAAATATTCCTTCTCCGGGGACAGTATAATCACTTAAATGCTACAAGGTGTCTGTCACTACACCTGGCTTTTAGAGGCCCTGTCATTCAAAGGACGAAGCAGGAGTGTGCTCGAGAGCATGACAGCCAGATGAACATGCCTCTCCCCGAGGCAGTATTCAGTGATATCCGTGGGGGTCTCAGCCACGGTAGGAGAATTTATGACATGGAAATTGGCAAACACTGTAAGTGAGGACTTTTATTTCTCATTTTGTGAGAGCTGGTTTGCCAGCACACCACTGGATTTAGGAGAACACAGAGCTTCAAGAGAGCTCATCTCCTCTGGAATAGTTTGATATACTCTTTATTTTAGGATCAAGACTCATCTTTAGGGACTTCCCTGGTGGTCCAATGGTTAAGAATCCATCTTGCAATGCAGGGGACGTGGGTTTGATCCCTGGTTGGGGAACTAAGATCCCACGTGCCGCGGGGCAACTAAGCCCGTGTGACACAACTACAGAGCCCACGCGCTCTGGAGCCCACGCACCACAACTAGAGAGAAGCCAGTGCGCCTCAACGAAAGATTTCGTGTGCTGCAACTAAGACCCAATGCAGCCAAAAATAAATAAATAAATAAATAAATATTAAAAAAAAAACTCATCTTTATGCTTGTCTGGATGGTACTCACAGTGGGATTGAAAGTAAACCTATTGAAGGATTTCTTTGTGCAACTTGAATGTTGATGTCCTTGCTTCTGCCATGCGGCCTCCGCTAGACACCCAAGCCCTTCTTGCTAGACATCATCTGGGTGTCTGCACTCTTGTCTCCAACTCCCAGAAGTGCCAGAGTTGGTGGGCTCGGCCATTCAGGGGTGACTTCCTCCATCCCGTTTTCAGTCTCTTTCTCCTTTTGTATTCTGCTCCAACAGCAATCAGAGAACCAGAGCTTTTAGTGAAAAGGAGATTTCCGTTTTAATTTACAAAGTTAATGCTTACTGAGCACATACTGTGCTCCAGGCATTATGGGAGAAACTACAAACATGGCCTCATTTTGTATGTACAGAAGCCCCAAGAGATAGTGCTCCTAGCATCTCCATTTTCCAAGTGAGAAAGCTGAGACTGAGGTACCTGAAGGCCAAGATCACAGAGGATTTGAACTTGGTGTGTCTGATTTTTGTCCTTCTTACCTGAAAGCCTGAGTCACAGACACTGAACGCTACTTGGAATCAATCTTGTACCTGGTGACTTCTTCCTTTGGGCTGTATTATCTCCCTGGAGCCCTTTAGCCCCTTGGGCAGACATCTGGTGGGTCTGCCCCAGATGTGCTCACATAGGTCTCAACCCCAGGATTAGACATAATTTAGGTTTGAACTAGGACAGCCTCCTGCCTCCCCCAGCTAGTCAATCAGTGATTTATTAAGCTTGCTTTTTTTTTTTTCTTTATATTCACCCATATAGCTTTAAAAACAAAGAGATGCTTTGAGCACTGATCCAGAAATTCCGATTTATTGATTAAGGCGTTAGGCCTGGGAATTTTTGATAAGCTCTTCAGAGGGATAGCTAATTAGAAAACCCTCTCAGTGTTAGATACCTAGAAATCCCAGTTACATGTATAACCGAGCTCTTAAGACAGTAATGAAAATCCTCTGGGGAAAAAAAAGAAAAGGAAAAAAAAAAATCCTCTGGGGCCAAAATCATAGAAGCAACTGAAAAGCAGACTGGAGAACCTATGAGCTGATTCTGCAGCTGCGCTTGGTGACAGGGTGCAGGTAACAGAGGAAGAGTGTAGCAGTCTAGCAATCAAATTGGGGACATTAAAAAATTATTTGGAGTTTGAGGCACACAAAAGAATATTATTCTTTTAAACATGTGACTAATGTTCATCCGTATTGTTAAAGACGGAGCTCATCCACTTCGTGGCTGGGTAACATTCCATGGTGAGGCTGCACCGCCATTAGTACGTTCATTCTCCTGTCATCGGACACTTGGGAGAAGTCAAGTTTTTCGCTCTTATGCAGTTATGAACATGCACACACATCTCCTGGTGCACATGTGCCAGAGTCTCTCTAAGAATAAAACATATTCAAAACGGAACTCATGATTCTTGCCCCCAGACTTGCTCCACCCACTGTCTTTCCCACGTCACCAAATGGCAACGCCATATTTCTACTTGGTCAGGACAAAACTTTGGCATCGTGTGTATTAGTTTCCTGTTGCCGCTTAAAACAGCACAAATTTGTCCATCGACAGATGAATGGATAAAGAAGATGTAGTACATATATACAATGGAATACTACTCAGCCATAAAAAGAAAGCAGAATTTTGCCATTTGCAGCAACATGGATGGACTTGGAGAGCGTTATACTAAGTGAAATAAGTCAGACAAATAAAGACAAATACTGTATGATATCACTTACATGTGAAATCTAAAAAATACAACAGACTAGTGAATATGACGTAAAAGTAGCAGACTCACAGATATAGAGAACAAACTAGTGATTACCAGTGGGGAGACGTAAGAGGGGAGGGGTAAGATATCGGTGGGGGGAGTGGGAGGTACAAACTATTGGGTGCAAGGTAGACTCAAGGATGTACTGTATGACAAGGGGAACATAGCCAATATTTTGTAATAACTGTAAATGGAAAGTAACCTTTAAAAATTGTATAAAAATAAAAAATAAAAACATACTAAAAATTAAAAAAACACTAAATAAAATAAAAAATTTTAAAAAGGCAATAAAAACCCAACAACACAAATTTGTCTTACATTTTTTAATTTTAAAACTCCAACATGGGTCTCCCCAGACTATAATCCAGGCGTTGGCAGGACGATGCTCCTTCTGGAGGCTCTGGAAGGGAATGTGTTTCCTCACATTGTCCAGCTTCTAGAGGCTGTCTGCATTTCTGCCACGTGGCCCCATTCCTCCATCGTCAAAGTCAGCAACTTTGGGCCAAGTCTTACGCAAGCTGCCATCTCTCTGGTTCTCCCTCTGCTACCTCCCTTTCCTAATTTTAAGGATCTTTGTGATTATATTGGGCTTACTCAGATAATCCAGAATAATCTCTTTATTTTAAGGTCATCTGCTTAGCAACTTTTTTTTACACTTTATTTATTTATTTATTTATTTTTGGCTGTGTTGGGTCTTCGTTTCTGTGCGAGGGCTTTCTCTAGTTGCGGCAAGCGGGGGCCACTCTTCATCGCGGTGCGCGGGCCTCTCACTATCGCGGCCTCTCTTGTTGCGGAGCACAGGCTCCAGACGCGCAGGCTCAGTACTTGTGGCTCACGGGCCTAGTTGCTCCGCGGCATGTGGGATCTTCCCAGGCCAGGGCTCGAACCCGTGTCCCCTGCATTGGCAGGCAGATTCTCAACCACTGCGCCACCAGGGAAGCCCCTGCTTAGCAACTTGAATTCTATCTAGAATTTTAATTCATTTCTCTTTGCCATGTAACCCAACGTATTCACAGCTTCAGGGATTAGGATATAGGTATCTTTGGTGGACCAGTATTTTGCCTACTATACCATCCTTGATGACTCTCACACACGATAAAACCATATGTTAGGAGACCCCGCAGGCTCAGTTTTCAACATAAATTGACAATCCAGCCACTGACCTACTACTCTACTGCTCTGGTTCTCTTGGCCCAGTCCGCCATCATTTTTTCTGGGATTATTGCAGTTGTGTTCTGACAGTTCTCTCTGTGTCCCGCCTTACAGGCTGCTTATCTCAATGTACCAGCGACAAAGATCCTTTTAAAATGTAAGTCATATCACGTGACTCCACACAAAACTCCCCAGAGTCTTTTCATTTTCTCAGAAGAAAAGCCCAGATTCTTACCACGGCCCACAAAGCTCCTTGATCCATGCATTGCCTCCCACCCGCAACCTCTCTGTCCCATCTCCCACCGCTCCCCGCATGGCCCACTCCTGACCTTTAACTCGTTTTACAATTCGCTTATTGTTTTCTGCCCCCCTTCTAAAAAGTAAGTCCCATGAGGGCAGGGATTTTTGGTCTGGGTTATTCACAGATATCTGCTCAGAGCCCAGAACTCAGTATTTATAATAAGAATGTTCTTTTTCGTCCAAAGGGTTTATGGCAGCAGCTTGGACAGAGATGAGGCCCTGGGCCAGCAAAAGAGGGGAGATAGAAATAAGACCCATACAGAAATCTGAGAACCTGGAAGTAATTCCTCCCATAGCCGAAGGTGATGACAAGGGACTTTTGTCTGTCTTGGGCTGGACTCAGTCTCCTAGAAAGCAGTTCAGTGGTTGCCAGGGCCTGAGAGGAGGGAGGAATGGGGAGGGACTGCCTAATGGGTACGGGGTTTCCTTTTAGGGCACTGAAGGTGTTCTAGAACCAGATAGTGGTGATGGCCGCGTGACACTGTGAATGTACTAAATTGTACACTTTAAAATGGTTACAATGCTGAAGTTTACCACAATAAAATTCTCCTGAGAAATTATTACCAGAGCCCTACTGTTACGTGGATTTGGGGCTGAATTTATACTACCTGCATGGTCAAGGGACCCCCAAAGTCAGGAAATTAACATAAGAAGTGGTCTCAGGCTGGTGATATCCCTTAAAGCTTTGAGAGAAGCAAATGCTTCTGTAACTCTGGAGAAAGGAAATGCCCTCAGCCCAGGCAGTGCGGGCTCCCCAAAGGCAAATCCCCCTGAAAATGATCTCACCCTCCCAAATTCCACATCCCTCGAGGGAGCACTCCACGTGAACAAATGTCAGCAGGTGAAACCAACAGCAAAGTTAACTGGCCAAGAACTCAAGACTATAGACTCATGGGCTAGAGATCCGCGGAGTATGTTTAACCCAATTAAAGACCAAAATAAGCAAATCTGTAGGAAACATGAAAAAACCAAAAAAAAAGCAAGAAGATCAGGAATGTTTGAAAAAGAGCAAAATAAAACTTCAAAATATTAAAAAAAGTATTTAAAAATCTTAAACAACAGATCAAAGAGCCACTAAAGCAGGGCTTATAGAGAGAATGTATGAGCAGAAAAATTCATTCGTGGCATGACTCTAGAATGTAAGACAGAAAGACAAGTGGGCAATAAAGAGACAGAGGTCAGAGTAGGAAGGTCTAAGTTATCTGCAATAGAATTTCCAGAAGGCACAAAGGAGGATAGGGAAGAGTTAATATTGAAGAAACAACAAGGAAATTTCCAGAATTGATGAAAACCTTCAGATTCAGAAAACACAATGGGTCCCGAAACAGAAAAATCTCCCAAGGTGACCGTGATATGCAGTGAAAGCAGATCTCCAGCCCTGGGGGAGGCCCTGGACACAGAAAAAGAGACGGAGGCAGGTCCACCGGGCATGGAACATACACAGGCTTTGTGGGGGGAAGCACAATTTTTCCCCTTACAATTTTTCCTTTTTTATGGCAAATAGTTATAGATGGCTCTCTAGAAAGATCCTACAAAATTTCAAATATATAGGAGAATTAATTTAAAAATTGACTTCACATCTTTTTTGCGGGGGGCAGGAAGCAACACTTATTCAGAAGTCAAATTTATTCACATCTTGCTCTTGAAAAAGAATATGTTACATTCTGAGAGAAGTTACAAAGATGTAGAGGCAAGGTGCTTTAAGGATACCATAATTATTGAGGGGTTATGAATGCATGTACGAATACAATTATAAAATAATTATATCCATGGAATATAATGTGGTTACACACTTAGATGCTGACTGACGGGGACAAGGCAGGGGCTGATGGAAAGATATGTTGAGTCCCTTAATTCATGAACCCTTGCCTGGAGAAAAGATTTGGAAAAATCACAATGATCTGACAACTGCAATTAAAGTAATGTTTTTTCACAGTACGTGTGGAAATGATCTTGATAAAGGGCATGTGGCAGACGGAGGGAGACTGCAGATTTTCCTGCCATCAAGAGGTGGGTCTATGTCACCTCTCCTGGAGTCTGGGCATGCTCTGTGATTGCTCTGACCAATACAATATCGAAGATGTGGTTTGTGCCAGTTTTTGAGTCCAGAGCTTAAGGAACTGGCAGCTTCTACTTCCTGGCTCTTGAAACACTTGCTCTTGAAGCCCTGAGCCACCACCATGGAAGAAGTCTGGCTGCTCTGCTGGAGCCACCGTGTGGAAAGACCCGGACATCTGAGTGCAGCCATCCTAGACACTCCGATCCAATTCTGCTGCATCTGAATCCCACATACTGATGCTAATCAGTGCACAAGGGGCCAAAGAACATCCCAGCCAAGCCTATATGATAACGGCTCAGACAAAATAGGATTTTATTTCTGAATCATCAAACAGTTCTTCTTGATAAGTGGCCGTCCTCCACGTGATGACTCAGGGACCAATACAATGGTTTCCAGCCACTCATTTCGGTAGTATGTTACATTGCAACAGATAACTAGAAATGAGTCTTTGGATCATATGTCATTTCTTGCCATTCCCACCTCAGTTTGTATCATATTCTGGAAACTGGATACTGTTTTGGTAGACTAATGAGAATTTTGGCTTGGGCAAGAAGAAACATGGACAATTGTCTTCTTGATACCATTATATTTCTGGAGTGAGTCTTTTATATATTCCTCTACCTATATACCTGTATTGTCACCAGGCGTGGGACCTGTGTGGTTACACAGAGCCTCATGCTCAGAAGGACCTATGCTTGGTTTAGTGCTCTGCAGTTGTCATCTTAAAATTCTTAAATATTTTGTCTTTGAACTTGCATTTTGTTAAGTGAAGTCTGAAGGAACAATGGGATAGAAGGGATGTGTGTAACATGTGTGTCCACAGATGTTCCTTGCTGTCCTGTATGCGGGTACCTTCCATGATACCCCGTGGGCACAGATTTCCAGTGGACACATGATATAGGTGTTCACTGAGACCCAAAGCAGGTCCAAGAGAAGCATGTGATGTCCCCGGATGACTAAGCAGGGGTGCAGACAACCCTGAGAGGACTGGCTTTCCTTTGGAACTAGAATTTCCTTTGGCTGCAGAAAGAAAAGGAATGTGCTAAGAAACACGAATGACTCAAAAGGGAAAAGGAAGACTTTTTTTACTGTTCTGTGAAGATGTGGAATTTGAAATATGAGCTTCTCAAGTTGGTGAGAGAGAAAATTTTTATGTGTTGGCATCTCCATAACCAGAGGAACTCTTGGGCAGAACGTGTTATCAGGTAGATCTGCCTGCAGCCATTTGAACGTGGTAAGTTCTATTGAAAATCAGGATGCTGCTTCATCCTAACACTTAGCTCATCCGTTAGCCAACTCTGCAACTTCATGTGAAAGCTAAGTTCTTGTGACACTCAAATTAAGGATGTACTTATATAAAAAAGGTAGTTTATCATCTCAAATTCAAACCTGTTAGAATTGTCTTATGATTTTGAAGAAACACCAGACTTCAGCATGGCAGGATGATCAGTTGGGTCATCCACAAGGTCAGTTAGCAGTGATAGCAAGTAAACAGCTCTGCGAGAGACAGTCTGAGCTGTTAGGACTTATCTCAGTTCTCCATGTAACACACTATTGTTTTTAGCTTGATCAGGACTGTTTGGAGCATTTCAGAAATACTGGAGCAAAATAGCAGCAGTAATTAAGTATAACGTCAATGGCATTGATTGAAGAGTCGACCCTAACAACCATGGCAAACCTCACTGGAGAGGGGAGGCAGCTTCTTGTGAGCAATCATTATGGGAAGGATCTCTTCCAGTCTTCCCTGTCTTGGTAAATGGCACCGCCATCTACCCAGTTTCTCAAAATAGAAAAGATGGTGTTGTCATCTTCGCTCTCTTTCTCTCTTTTTTATCCCTCCTCCAATCAACCCCTCATCCTACCCATTCTACCTTCAAAATACAGTTGACCCTTGAACAACACGGGTTTGAACTGCATGGGTCCTCTTGTATGTGGATCTTTTCCAATAGTAAACACTGCAATACTACACAAACCACGGTTGGTTGAATCCTTGGATGCAGAACCCCGGATACAGAGAAACCACTGATAAGGAGGAACCAGATACAGAGGGCCGACTATACTCGGATATTGGACTGCACAGATGGTCAGCACCCCTAACCTGTCCGTTGTTCAAGGGTCCACAGTATTTCCCGGGGACAGTTTAACTGGGATAGACTACTAATGTAGTAAGTCACACTGCTTTTTGTTGGTTTTATTTTTCTAAATTGAAAACCTTTATGTGAAGTGGGATGATAAATTACTCACTGAGACACATAGGAGAACATAGAGCTTAATAGACTTCCATTCAAATTCAGAATTGAATATATAACATATCTGAAAGATCTGAAAATTAAGCAGGAGCTTTTCTCATTAATTGTAATTTTCTAGGCATGTTGCCCAAGCTAAGGCAGGATAGCAAAGTGGCTCTGGATCTGGAGCATCTGGTTGTGTATGAGTGTGTGTATGAATGAGTGTGTGTGTGTATAAGTGTGTGTGTGTATGCGTTCATTATTAATTAGTGTCTATGGCTAAGCCCATGAGGGATACAAAGATAAATGGCTGAGCAAAAATTGTTCTTGCCCTCAAGGAGCTTACAAATTCATGGATAGGTCTAAATAACTTAGTTGATTTGAATGATTCAATAAAATTCTAAAAATTCTCATTATATATTTTGTTGACACTCGAAGAACAATACAGAATACAAATTCCTGTTTGCTGAAGTAAACATCATCCACAATAGCATGACCTCACAACGCAGGTTCACTTTATCGATATGGATGCCAAGTTTTGTTTCAAAGCTTTTGCATTTTTGTGGCGACTTGTACAACAATACTATTGGAAACAAGTCAGCTCTGATGGTGTGGGAAAACTTCACACCGTTTATCAGATCTAAAATGCCAGATATGAGAATTCTGTTTTATGTTTAGTGGTGACTGGCCCGTGGGGATGCGAACATTAAACTTCATACATTGGTGTAAAATAGCACTTGTCCTTCAAAGAAGCTTTTAATGTAGAAAGTGCTGGCTTTTTTTCTACATGAAAAAGTTCTGTCACCATTTGGTATTTGACAATAACACTGCTGTCAGGGTTACCATCAGGATGTGAAAAGTTACACTACATATGCTGATGTTATACAATTTTTCATCTGAAGATAAAGTAAATAATAATGAAATTATTCGTAAGTGTATTTCCCCAGGATACCTGTGTGATGTTCATCAAGCTTTACTGTATAATGTTGTGTTTATTAACTCAAGTTGATTATTTCTCAACGGTAGAAACAACCTATATTTTTCCTTGAATATATTGCGTTGTGCAATTTATGTTGATATACTTTCAGTTTCTGGAATTTCATAAACTCTGAATGAATGATTTCTACTTTTGGGTGGAATAGATGTTTTATACTCCTACACTGACCTTCTAAGGCAAAGTGCAGCGCTGAATGGTGTCATTAACTGGGATAGACAACTAATGTAAATTCAGGCACAATTTTTTTCTCCAAATGAAAAATCTTTAGGTGACATGGGATGAGAAATTACTCACTGGGACAACCCAGAAAATATAATGATTTTAATAAGCTTTCATAAGTTTAAGATTGAATACTGTACATAGACTATCTATAAGGTTTGAAAATTAAATATGAAGACGTTTTTCTTCCCAGTTGTGCTTTTCTAGGCATGTTCCCCAAGTGAAAGGCAGTGTCACAGGGTGTCTCAGAGGCTGCTTGTGTGGCTCTGACATTCACACCCTGAGGGTTTGGGCTTCACCTCCACCTGTCTCAGTTTGCTCATCTGTAAAATGGGTGAGCATTATCAGTGTGTCCTTCCTTGGGTCATAGGAGGATTAACCCCAATATCACAGGCAAAGCACTTTGAATAGAGTCTGGCAGAACTTGGTTCATAGTCAATGGCTCTATAAATGTTAGATACCTTGATTTTGTATTCTGTCTGATGGGACCTTGTCACAGACTTTTGCAGAACACTATGGAGTTTGCCTTGGCACCAAAGGAATATGGACGAAATTAAAACAAGAACATAAGGATAATGATGGAGGGATAGCTTAAGAATTAGATGCCAGGGGACTTCCCTGGCAGTCCAGTGGTTAGGACTCCACGCTTTCACTGCCGAGCACCCAGGTTCAATCCCTGGTCAGGGAATTAAGATCCCATGAGCCAGACGGCGCGGCCAAAAAAAAAAAAAAAAAAAAAAAAAATTGGTGCCAGACACTGTTGGGGCAGGCATCCTTTTGATTTCCAAACAGAGCTGATCTGTGACTAGGCTGTCTTTCTCAAGAGAGCCAGCTACAGTCATTCTTATACCAACCCCTTCTATTATCGTTTCATGATCATGCAAACAAAGATAGGAAAGCTTCGTGTAAGCAACCTAAATATTTGCTTCAGAGGAATTTTAACTTAATTGTTCTCTCTTAGTTTCCTTGAGAACTGCTTCAATATGTTTTCTCGTTTTTGTTTGGCAGAAGCAGATTAGAATGTTTTAAAAACTGACTTTACTGAGGAAGTTCTCTATATATTCAAAAAGATAAAATGTTGCCTGGGTAAATCGATGCAATCATCTTGGAACTACAGTCGAGTTTGCATCAGGATTGTGTAAAATAAAGCCTTTGAAGAGCTTCACCTAAATGCTTGGAAGAATGTCTTAAGTGTTCCCAGGTGTGAGCTCTAGCCTTCCTGCTACTTCAGGAGGAAGAGCTTACTCTTCTGGACACAAGACAAGCCGACACACAGCATCCTAGGGACAGCTGCTGCTTATTCAAGTCTCCTTGGCCAGCGGTCACTTTGTGGCAGGTGGAGTTCAGCCAGGAAGTGACATTTGTCTCTCATGTTGGTGGTGATTCTGGCTCTGAGAGAACCCTCTGGAATTTCCTGATGTCAGGAACACTACTGTGAAAAACTCAGTCCCTTCAATTCCACTAATGAGCCAAGCCACCCCTGGTGTCACCCCTGGCGTCATCCTTCTGAAATCCAGTCCCCGCCTCTCTACTCCTTACATCAAATACTAGAATTTAACTTCATGGTTCTTCTAGAATTCTAGCTTCCTGTCAATAACCATCAAGAACGTGAGCTCATTAAATTAAAAGTCGCTATATATGCTGGGGATATTTTATAAAGCAGACTGATGTTGATAATGTTAACAATAAGACTGAGAAATCTAATGTCGGTACTATTAAAATATTTCAGAGTGGGTCTCTTTAAATACTAGGATAAAAAGAAATCATTCATCTCACTTGAGCAGGTTAAGATGAAGTTTTAAAAGAAATATTGAAATATTCAACTATTTAGCAGTCATGACTGGCAATAACCCCAAGAAATAGGAAAATGCAACTGAAAAGAAGTCTCTTCCTAATATCTGCAATACTGAACTAGTTAAGTAAAATGGTGAGAAGAAACCAGAGATATTGATCATTTTACTCGATTAAAATGATACCATTTTCCTGGATAGTTTGGATGATAAAAAGCCATTGAGTGGGTTTAGTTTAGTTTAGTTCAATTAAATTTAGTAGGAACCTCCTGCTTTAACCCAGTGGGGGAAGGAGTAACAATTTTCATATTCACCAGAGTATTGGTTATGAAGAGATGAATGTAGTCACCTTTACCTTGGCAAACAGGTTGTCCCCATACTGATGCAGAGAAAGGCTATCCTAGTGAAAGCAGACAAGTAACAGATGTGTTGGAGAATTGGAGGGTGATCCCATGAATTTGCCGATCTCCAGACAGCCTGACCTGTTACGCTGAGTCTTCTGAGTTTATTCAGTAAATGTCCCGCCTGCAGCCACTAAGCTGGGCTACTACTAGTTCAGATCCACAAGGCATCCAGGAATCCCCAAAGGGAAAAACAATCTTGCTAAACTGGTTTCCCGGGTCACTATAATTTGAATGAGATTCCACTCTGAGAGGAAGAAACAAATGTGAAAGAAAGAGGAGAAAAATCAAAGGTTGTGTTTCTCGCCTTTCAACCTCAGGGAAATGGGGTAGCTAAATTACAAAGGAAGTCCAAATGGGGTGGGACTCCAGGCAATTTCCCAAGTGGGGAAATATTATACAAATAGATACATTGCATATTGAGGATCATTTCTTCTACATGAGAAGACAACACCAAGAACTGATATGCATGATCTATTCTTTTATAGGAGGTATGGGAGGGATTTACAAACAGCCAGAAGCTAAGTCTTCTCTGCTTTGAAACAGAAAAGTTCTGGAGCTTCTGCCTGAGAGTCAAGCCAGGTGTCGGGAATTTACAGTCCTGGAGGAAGCAGACAGGAGGGAGAGTTCCTTCCCTAACACTGGTTTTCTCCCTCTTTCTAAACTGGTTTGTGAAAGCCTTTTTCAAAAATATAAAAATTGGCATGAATAAAAGGTGGCATTTGGGGTTCGTGGAGGGCGCAGTGTAGTAGTGGGCGTGGTTGGAAAGCACCAACGGAACACTTTCCTGGAGTTAATCCAGGAAAGATTAACTGCTGGCCAGAGCCCCAGCTTTGGCAATTTATGGGGATTCCCCTAGTAGTAGGATGACCCTTTGGCCCAAATACATCTTGAACTTTGTCCTAGACCAAGTAGCATTTCGATTTTCTCATCTTATTCTTTGAGTTCAGCTAAGTGACCAAATTACTCTCTAAAAAATACTTTGGTAGATATTGCCTTAATGCCTTGTTTCTGGAGACTGTGTTTTCTATAGTTAAGGATTCTTACAGAAACTTCAGTTATTATCGCCATTTCCTAAGAAGCTTGAGCCTCTGCCCAGTGGCATGGTACCAAGGATACAAATATCCCTTCTCGCTTCTAGGTCAATGCTCTGAATTATTTCCCATACTTTTGCCTTCTTGGCTACTTGCGTCGATGCTTATGAATATTTTTCTGACTGTAAAATTCTTCACATCAGCATTCTGGAGTTTTCACATGGCTGCCTTCCTAGGCACAGTTGGTAGGGGAAAGTACTCCATTCATGTATTTATTCATTCATCAACCAATATTTATTAAACATATATTGCATGCTGGGCAATTTTCCAGGTGCTGAGGAGACAGTGGTGATCAAAATAGGCAAAGATCTCTGCCTTCATAGAACTTACATTCCAGTGTGTGGAGACATACCACAAACGAGATAAACAAGAAAAATATATGGGACATTAGAAGTAATTGTAGAGGAGGAAAAAATATTTTCCTCTAGGTTCAGTAAGTGGGGTCTGTGAATTAAACTGACAGAAGACAGATTAGCAGGAGAAAAGGCATCCAAGTTTTATTAATATTTTACATTTTACGTGCATGGGGGCTTCACAGAAAAGCAGTGAAAAACCCAAGCAAGGGTTAGACTCAGGGGCTTATATACTGTTGGTATTTTAAATAATTAATTAATTAATTAATTTTGGCTGTGCCGGGTCTTAGTTGCAGCATGCGGGATCTTTGCTGCAGCGTGTGGGATTTGTCTTTTTTTTTTTAGTTGTGGCATGCGGGATCTTTTTTAGTTGCAGCATGCAGACTTCTTAGCTGCGGCATGCATGCGGGATCCAGTTCCCTGACCAGGGCTCGAACCCAGGCCCCCTGCATTGGGAGCACAGAGTCTTACCCACTGGACCAGCAGGGAAGTCCCTTATATACTGTTTTAACAAAGGATGATAAATTGTGGAGAACTGAATACACAAAGGAAAGGGGGTTGGGGCTTCTAGGGCCAATAAATTGTGGAAAGGCGGAAGTTTTGGAAGTCTAGGGGGGAAGCTTATGGTAGACAGGCTTATTTAGTAAAGTCTGTTCCTCAGATTAGTCTTGGTGTCATCTCTGGTGAGAAGGATTCTTCTCCTCTCCCTGGTCCAGGGGCACAGGGGCACCCCTGTGTCTGCTTTTTCTCAGTTGCCTTCAGCTCAAACTAATCCTTATGCCCAAGTGACATATTTTGGGGTGGCATATTCTGATCCCCTTCAGGATAACAGGGCAGGGGAAAAGGATGGGGTGGAGGTGGTTTGCAATTTTAGATAGAGTGCTCAGGGAAGCCCCACTGATGTGGATCAAGACTTTAAGGAGAGAGAGATCCAGCCTTGAGGGTGATGGGGGAGAGCATCCCAGGCAGAGAGAACAGCAGATGCAAAGGGAGAAACAGGAGAGGAAAGTGCACTCAGTGAGGTGGAGCCAGTGAGGGAGGAGGATTAGGAGGGAGACAGAGAGGGAAGGATGGGGCGAGCACGCACAGGTCATGGGATAAGATGGGAAGCTATTGGACAGTTTTGACCAGAGGAAGGTGTGATCTGACGGACGTATTAACAGGATCACTCTGACTTCAGGGTCGAAAATGCATCGCTACAGGGGTAGAATCCTGAACCCAGTAAGGGGACTAGCATTATACAGGCAAGGGATGGTGATGGCTTGGACCAGGGAGGTGGCAGTGGGGGAGGTGGATGGTGGTCAGATTCTGTATTTATTTTTCAGGAGAGTTTACAGGATTCATTGACATATTAGATGTGGGGTGTGGGAGAGGAGTCAAAGATGAGTCCCGAGGTTCTGCCCGAGCACCTGTAAGAATTCTTCCGAGTTCTAGGCTAAGACCCCCTGTAAGAAAAGACAGATTAACAAGAGAAAAACAAGTTTATTAACACTTGTACCTCATGCATATGTGGGAAAAACCAAGGGTAAGTGAATAACTCAAAGAGATGGTTTTGGAATTCAGGCTTAAATACCGTCTTAATAAGGAAAGGGGAGGGAGGATGTTGGTCTCTTAGTTGAGAGTGAATGATTTTTAGAAAAGACAAAGGGATCCTTAGAAGCATAGATGGAGGATATGATAGAGTGTGACCGAGTCTGTTTGGATGTAGTGTGGACTTCCAGTTTCCTCTCCTGTGATAAGACTCAGTCTTCTCTGATGAAACTCTCCAGGAAGGAATCTATGACAATTGAGTTTCTTTTGGAGGATCTGTCTTTAGGCAGATAAGGGGAGTTCAGAGAAAGCCTCTCCCTGCACTTGCTCTTTTTCAAGTGGCTACAGCTCAAAATAGTCTCTATCCTAAAGCAGCGTATTTGGGGGTGGCATGTCCTTAATTCCTACAGTCATATTTTGGGGTGGCATATTCTGCTACCTTTCACAGTTTACTAACATTGATGAAGACTCTGAGAAGAGTTGGTTGGTTGGAGGAAGGGGGAGAGTTATCAGGGGCTCAGTTTTGTATACATTAAATTTGAGACAATTGTTAGATATTCCACTACAAGTATCAAAAACACAGTTGGATATATGAGTTGAACGTTCAAAGAAGTCTGAGCTGGAGATATTTGTTTGGAGCACATAAGCATATTAATATTTAAAACCATGAGGGAGACACAAGGGGGGCGGATATGGGGATCTATGTATACGTAAAGCTGATTCACTTTGTTATACAGCAGAAACTAACACAACTTGTAAAGCAATTATACTTCAATAAAGATGTTAAAAAAAATTTTTTTTAAACCATGAGACCAGACGTGCACACTGAGGTAGAGTGTACAGCCTTGGAGTTAGAAGATCTGGGTCCAGATTCCAACTTCAACATTTGGACTCCATAATCAACCTCACTTCTTCATCTGTAACGTGGCTGGCTATGTGTTGTGGACTGAATGTTTGAGTTGCCCCCAAATTCATCTGTTGAAATCCTAACACCCCTTGTGATGGTATTAGCAAGAAGGTCATGAGGGTAGAGGCTGCATGAATGGGACAGTGACCTTGTAAACAAGACCCCAGAGGGCCTCCATACACACCATGTATGAGAGAAGATGACATCTATGAACCAGGCAGTGGGATCTCATCAGACACTGAATCTGCAGGCACCTTGATCTAGGACTTCCCAGCCTCCAGAACTGTGAGAAAGAAATGTTTGTTGTTTAAGCCACCCAGTCTATGGTAATTTTGATACAGCAGCCCGAATGGACTAAGATTCTATGAGAATAGTAGCATCACAATGGTACCCTTAGAATAGATCTAAAGTGGTACTTGATGCTGAATAAATGTTGGTTAAACATTGTCAGTGAATAAATAAATAGTTTCATTCTCTAATCAACTAAGAACATGTGTTCTACTTGTCAATTAACTCTACATTTTGACATTCTCTCATTCACCATCCTGGATTCTGGAGTGAGGATTTGGGTGGGATGGGAGGGCAGCAATTTGATTGTATTTGATTGAATAAGCTGCTATTAACTGAACATTTACTATGTGCCAGGGACTGTCATCTCTTCAAGTGTGTTATCTGATTTTATTCTCACTAGAACCCTAGGAGACAGTTACCATCAAAGTTCCAGTTTTACAGATGAGAGTAGGTAGTGTACCCAAGGTCATGGTGGATAAAAATCAGAACTTGGACCAGGACTCAGGTCCAACTGATTCCAAAGCTTAATCATTATTCTGCGCTCTCTACCATGTTGGGAGAGGGGAGGGGTCTCCTAACTCTGGTTAGTGGCACTTCTTAGTCTTAATTCACCAGCCACCTTGTATTTTCTTTCTTAGTCCAAGGTTACACAGCTGCTAAGTGGCTGGCGGGATCAAACGCCAGTTCAGGTTTTCCCACAAGTGCAGGCTCCATGTTCTATAACACAGAGGTCATTTTGATATTCAGTAAGGCGCCCTTTCTTCCCCTCTTCCTCTCCCCAAATTTAAACATAAATAGAGAAACATCTTCAGTAAAATCTCTGGTTTATGGCTCCATTTCATCTTCCCATGTCTTCACTTGGCCTCTAAATGGTGATTTTTCAACACTGGTCATGCTTTTGAAGAAACCTGGAGACCTTAAAAAAACCACAGGTCCTGAGACCTGACCATGGACCAATTCAACCAGAATCTCAGGATGAGGTTGGGGCAGTGGTCTTTATATTTTTTTAAATCTATCTGGGCAATTGTATGAACCACCAGCTTACGGGATAGGACAAAATCAAATGCAGGTGAAAATCATGACCATTTAGCTAGACATAAAAATCACATTAAAATTTTTTAAATCTTTTTTTCTATTCCCAAGCACTCAATCTGAAGGATAGACCACACCCATCAGAATCTGGAGTGGGTAATTAAATTAAATACATCCCTCAAATGATCCTACTTGATGGGCATGGCTGTTTTATCCTATCTCTACCCTGATGCCTTTTTGTTGAGAATCAATACTTTGAGGAAAATAGGAGAGATCTAAGTTACTTTGTGCAAAATGCAGAACAGCACTACAGAGTGAGAAGGAGGGCTTAACTAAAGGGGTTAGTTCCCGGGTGGTGACAATCCACAGCTCACCTTTGCAGGAGAAAAGAGATGGAAATGGGAGAACTTCCGGGAATGGGGGAGGAGAAAGGTATAGGGACACTTGTACAAATGTTTCCACTTCCCCTTTGTTAACCCCATTCTGGCCTTGGGGCCAGTCCCAGATTCCAGTAGGAATGGAGGGATGGCTGAGCAAATTCAGGCAGGCTCAGCGGAAAGGGCAGAGAACCCTGTGGTCAGCAAGACCGCTGAGTTGGGAATTCATTCTGGGACAGTCATTCCAGGATGGCTGACCTTTGGAGACTGCTGACCTGCATACCTGTGCAAACTTGCTTTTAGAAAAGATACCTTAACTTTATTTTTAAAAAAAATTTAGAGTCTCTTAAATGTCTTCTTCACCTTTCTATCTTTTCTAATATATCCTTTTGGGAGAGTGAGTGACTGTGGCATAGTTAAAAGCTTTCGTTGTTCTTCTTAGGTGGAGATCTAACGGGTAAACATATTACTTCTTGCAGAGTAGACACCTGAATATAGCTGGAGACAGAAACTGATGTGGTTACTGCTGGGTTTAGAACTGACTATACAGTAATTGGCACTGAGAATCTGTCTGGCTGGTTTGCCAGAGGGAGAGGAATAGTCTTGGAGTCAGTGGCTACTGTCCATTCCTTTTAATCTCGTAGCTGTTAGTGGACTTCAGATAAACCAGCTTACTAAATGAGAAGGCAAGTCCTGAGACAAAGTCTCTTCCAGGCCTCCGTCCAGGCAGGTGTCTGCAAGCGTGATTTATGAGCATGATGAATGGGCAAATTAGGCTTCTTCCATTAGTGTTTGCCCAAGGGACTACTATGACCCGCCCCCACGCCACTCCCCACCTTTGGTAGTGTTTGATGTCCAAGGATACAGACTTAGTACATGAAGCTATCAGGCCTCAGAGCACATCTTCCGCTTGCTTCCCTGACCTCGCTTTCACTGGGGGTGGTCTGATCGCGCTGTAAACCAGATGGGGGATGAGGCAGGAGGAGTGCGCTTGCGCCCTGGCAGCCCTCCGGAGGTTCCAGGAATGCTTTATCTCAGATGTCTTGCCAGACTCTAAAGCTCCTTGAGGACAAAGGCATCTATATATTTTAAGCAGCATTGAATTTCAGGATCCAGTTAATGCAGGATCTATTACAAACTAACAAACCAGAAAAAATATGTCCATAAAATGGTAGATGCCTATGGAAACCTGCTTCACCAGCCAGAGGGTAGATCTGTTATTTCCTTTTTGGTGTAACGCCACAGAATTGTTGGTATTCTGTTATAGTTTGCTTGTTTGTTTTCATAATTTAAAACATTGTAAAATATACAAGCAGTATGTGAAATTGTATATGGATAGTTTAAACAACAAAATCAAGGAACACCTTTTAAATCACTATCTATGCCAAGAAATGGAGCATCGCTGGTACCCACGAAGCTCCCTGTGTGATTCAGTTGGACTGCGCACCCATTCCTGCCCTCACCCCCCAGATTCAATTGGATTGCGTGCCCATTCCTGCCCTCACCCCCCAGATGACCACTGTCCTGAATTTTGTGTTAATCACACCCTGACTTTTTATTGTGTGTGTGTATGTATAGCCATAATGTGACTGTATCAGGAAATCATGTATTTAGCTCTGCCTGCTTTTTGATCTTTATATGAAAAACTACTGCATGAGTTGCTTCTTTGGCTCAACATTATTTTTTGAAATTCAGCCACATTGACACATGAAAACTGATCTATTCATTTTCGCTGCTGTGCAATATTCCGTGGTATGGAAAACAATGAGTTACATTCTGTTGATAAATACTTGTATTGTTTCTTTTATGAAAAACACTGCTAAAAACATTTGTGAATGTGTTTCCTGGTGCACACATGTCAAGTTGGATTTTGACAGCTCTTGGTTTACCAAACTCCTTTGATTGAGAAATCATCAGGCAATGAGAAAAATCCTTAAGACTGGAGCTGCCAAACATTTTCCCTATTTTTAAAAAGAGGGAGGAGTTGGAATCTGGAATATGTTGAAACAATGAGCATGATGAGGAGTCTTGTCAAAATTCTGAAAAAAAAATTAGATGTGATTTGTTCTTAAGAGTGCTTAGAAAGAAAATGAAGTGCTGGTGACTTAATGTCATATCGCTAAAAATAAGCTATGACAAATTATTTTAATCAACCCCTTTGGTAGGATCACTGCCCTGGTAGGTCCAGGAAATGCTCCATTTACCTTATTCTCCTATGAGCATCCTATGATGCTCTGTATAGATTCTCCACCATAGAACTGTTCAGTGTGGTTTATATTTATTCATTTCCATGTCAGCTCTCTAGGTCACAAACTCTAGTGGACAGGGGTCTTATCTTGATCATCTAACAAAGTGCTTGACTCCCAAATGGTCCTTCCTAGAGGTTTGTTGGATGAATTCTCTCCTTGAAGACAACACCAGGAACATGGGATTGAAGTGGGAGAACTAGTAGTTTTAGGAACATCATATCTAATGATAATTGATTAGCAGATAAATATCTAGTTAGAAACTTCCATTTAAGCCTTTGCCTTGTTCTCAATTTTTTTGAGAGTTCAGATGAGTTTTTTATTTATTCTATTTATTTATATGTCAACTTCATTGAGATATAATGTATGTACCACATAATTTACACATTTAAATTGTACAAGGCAATGGTTTGTTTGTATGTGCAACCATCACCACCATCAATCTTAGAACATTTTCATCACTGCAAAAAAACCCCGTAAACCCATTAGCTATCACTCCCCATAAGCTCCCAACCTCCCCAGCCCCAGGCAACCACTTTCTAGTCTCTATAAATTTGCCTATTCTGAATATTTCATATAATGGAATCATATGACACGTGTTTTGTGACTGGCTTCTTTCACTTACCATAATATTTTTAAGGTTTATTCATGTTGTAGCACATAGTACTTTTTTTTATTACTGAATAATATTCTGTTCTATGAATATACCACATTTTACTTACCCATTCATCAGTTGATGAACATTTGGGTTTTTTCCACTTTTTCACTATTTTGAATAATGCTGGTATGAACATCTGTATACAAGTCTTTGTTTAGAAGTATGTCTTCATTTCTCTCTGAAATGGTTTTGCTTTGTTTCATTTCTCTTGGGTCTATACCTAAAAGTGAGATCCCTGGGTCATATGGTAACTCTTAGGTTTAACCTTTGAGGAACTTGTCTTGGTCAAAATTTTCATGAGCAATTTAGGTGAAGGCAAAATTTATAATGATCAACTCTGTGAATGGTATAAATCTGCAAGGAATCATTCATTGCTTTAGGGTGACGATGTTTAATATGGAAGCCACTAGCCACATGGGACTGTCGAGCACTTGAAATGTGGTTAGTCTGAATTAAGATGACTTACAAATACAAACTATATACTGGATTGCAAAGTCTTAGTATGAAAAATCAGAATGTAAATTCTCTCATTAATAATGTTTATACCGATTATAGGTTGAAATGCTAATATGTTAGATACATTGCAGTGAAGAAAATACATGACTAAAATTAATCTCACCTGCTTCTTTTTACTTTTTCCATGTGGCTCCAAGAAAATTTACAGTTACATATGTGCTCTGTATTCTATTTCTATTGGGCAGTGCTGCTCTATTTCTTTCATATTCCTTTCCTCCTTCAAACATTAGATGAATACTAACCTGGCAGTGTTTGGAATCAGACTGACCTCGATTCAAACCAGATTCTTCTTAGATGCAAAGCTGTGGGCAGCTTACTTAATATCTCTAAGTCTCATTTCCCTTAACTGTAAAAATTAAAAACTAATAATATATATTCAATCAAAATGTTCTGAGAAGGCAATGAAAGAAGTTGTAGAAAGAACTTAGCTGAAGGGAGGCACATAGAAAGAGTTAAATAAATGTTAGTTCTCTTCTCTCCTTTACCTCATTTCCATTCTGTTAAGTGATAGGTAATTAACCTGGTTAGACCATTTACAGTTCTGGGTGGTAATATACGCTACCTTGTGTGACTTACAGTGTATTTATTTTAATAAGGAACTTCAAAATATTATGCTTAATAAAATGATTTTAATGGTTGAGTTTTTCTAGCAGGCAGGATCTCATAAATAATATGAATAATCACTTTCATCTTTTCTTTGATTTTAGAAGCTAACTTTGCCCGTCTGCAGTGCAATATATGCCAAGTCTTAAAATAATTCCAGGCTCTTTGAACTTACTCAACATTAAGGATATGTTGAGATTGTTCACATGTGTTTCAGGATGTCATTCGAACCATCCAGAACTCATTCAATATGGAAAACTAAGTGAGAACTTCTCAAGGGAACTTATTCTCTCTCTAGAGGTCAATGGAATTTCCTGTTTCTGTTTGGACTCAAAATATCACTTGAAGTTCTACTTTCTCTGAACACTTTGGATCTGGCTTGACCCAGGAAGGCATAGTTTAATTTAAATGAAAAGCACACGCATATCACAGACTGTTCACCACCTCCTCCAGTTCTGTGGCGTGTCTGCTTGACCAGAAATGGATTTCTTTCAACAACATTGATTGTGGATTGTACTCTCTTCACTCTGCTGAGATTTACTTCCTTCTCCAGAATTAGCAACCACCCAGGATTTTTTTCTCCCTTTTTGCACTTGGGAAGCAGATTGGGCATCAAATATGGAGAGAAATGGATGCAAAGGAATTGGTAACTACCCTTCCTTAATTGAAGAAAAAAATTGCCTCTCAGAATGGAAGTTTTGTATAATCAAATAAAACCTCTTGATGGACTGAGGGTTCAGGGCAGTCCTTTCCTTGCTATAGGTCTATGTAAGAGAACAGACACACAAAATTACATTATCATTGCTTGAGCATTCATTTCTTTCTTGTCTGTGTTTTGCCTCCCTAGGTGATCTGTGTCTAGAACATTCCTATTTGGTATGCAGTTAAAAAAATATAAAAATAAAAAGTGGCCTCTCTACTTCTTGGAGAAATGTAGGGAGCTAAGTCTGAAGTAATAGGACGGGTATCCTCGGCAGGCCCTCTGACCATCTTGTTCCTATTTGCTTGATTAGGGATTAAACATCTTTCAGCCATGTGTGAACTTGGCACAGTGGAGATTCCTGCTATAAGTTTCAATTCCTTCGACATCCTGCTACACCCTCTGAGAGAAGTTTCTAAAGATTTCCGTCCAGCTGTCACCAGAAGTGATGAAGGGTCCTTTACAGACAGAATTGCTTTGATTGCCCCTGCCTACGTATACAATGAGTAGAAAAGTGTTTATTGCCGTTTCAAGGGCAGCAGAATGTTGGAAATCTTACGCTAACCTAGCTAGGTTCTTTGCCTAAAAGATGGGAGAGGCCGGCTTGGTTCTGACAAAATTCTTCGGTTGTTTGGGACAGCAGCAGAGATTATTCAATAGCTCAGAAAGGCAAGGCAAGATGCAAAATACCTTTGATTTACCGGGATGATTTACCAGGATCGGCTGAAAGAATGCCTTGCAGCTTCTGGTCTATGAGGTATTTCTCAAATTCCTGCTTCTAACATTTACAAAAAAGTATGTTTGCTCCAGCCTTTTTACACCTAAGTCATGGTGTTCCTCAAACAGGAAAGAGGTCATTGAGAAGCAGCCAAAGAATGACACGTGTGCCTTCTTCCTCCAACTCATTTAGAATTTTGATGATTCCACACCTTCTGGAAAACAATACAGATGACTGGATATGGGTCGTTCTGAGCAAAATTAATTATTGCCCAGAGGCAGTAGCCAGACACACCTACTTTATTTTCAAAATTATATTGTTTGTTGAGGAACAGATGGCGGGGAAGGTGGAGGTGGCAATAGGTAAATTTTCTATTTGGGGACAATCGTTTTTACCTTTTCTCTGTCAACATTGACTAGAAACCAGAACATTATTCAATTAATTTGCAAATGATTTTAGTTGATCACACAATTATAATCAGAATAAATAGAAGTGGATTTAAAGAATAATTAACTTATAATCTACTTCCTTAACATAGTAACTCTCAATTTTTCCATATCTTTTCCAGCCTTTGTCCATTATAAGTCAGGGAAAATAGAGCTCCTTTTAAACTCTCATGTCATTTAATCAAAGGTTTTAAAATGAGATATGAAACTATAGAGCTTCAATGAAAGCATATATCTGTACATATTAAATGGGGCAAAGAGAAATAATATTTAATGAAAAAAATATGAGCCAGAAGAATTATATTAAAGTTATGAGCCTTTATGCCAAAACAACATAAAAGCTGAATATAAAGCAAAAACTCATAGATGTATAAAGAAAACTTAAAAACAAAAAATTGCTTTGGGAGATTTTAATATATCTCTTTCAGAGTTTAATAGACCAAGTAGATAAAAAATAAGGAAGAATAGAGTTTGAAAAATACAACAAACACCGTCAACATTATATATATATATATATATACATATATATATATATATATATATATATATGACTTTATATCCTACAGAATATGACTTTTATGACTATGGACATTTACAGAACTCAATAGGGTAATTGACCGCAGAGAAAACAATAAATTCCAACAAGTGGAAGTTTTAGAAGCAGTATTATTTGATCATAATTCAATAAAACTGGAAATCAGTAATGTACGTATAGATACCGAATTAAAGAAAGCTTTCCATAACCTTGTGGAAAGGTTTAATGTTCTATTTTGTCAGCAGGAATGATAAATGGTATAGAGGTCCTACATTAATTGAGAACTTGTGAATACAAGTACAACCAGTGGTACTAGATAACTGAGAGACTAGCATCTTATTGGGGGATTCCAGATTCGTTAGAGTTCCTGGACCAGCCTTCCATCCTTAGAAATGTTTCCATAAATTCAGAAAATCTTTGTAAGGGATGAACTTTAGGATCCTAACAGCTGACAAGCCAGAATGAACTTTAAATGTTATTTCTTTTTCTTTCCGGCATTAAGGAAATGAGGACCACAGTAACAATGGAGCTTTTCCGAGGGCCGAGATAAGATCTCCCTTCCGCGTCTGGAGCTGAGCTCTGTAGCACTAGACTCTTAATCAGCAGAAAGAGGAAACCAAGGCTTCCCTCCCAGATCATCCTGGACTCCGTAGAGTGCAAAGCCACCTTTTACACAATTATCTGGATGCTATCAGCTCAGGATCCATTTTTTGTTGAATTCCCCTCGGCGTTAGACTAAGCAAAGACTGTGTTCCCATTTTAATGTGTGGTTCCTTAAAAGAAATTCTTCCCTATTTCATAAAACTAAAGCAGCTTAATTAAGTTATGCTTAATCAAACTGTTCTGTCTATATCATGATTATATATATATATATTTATATATATATATATATATATATATATATATACATTAAATTAAAAAATGTATTTCATGAGGTAACCAGTGTGGATTGGGCTGGAATGGGGTTGAGTTGTCTTGGATGAAAGAAACCTTTTAAAATTTTAGATAAAAAGAGTTAACTAGGTTGATCCCTGCCTGTGACAATAAGAAAATTTTATTTTATCCATTCAGTAAACCTCAGAAGATGTGTCAGGAGTATAGATAGATGGAAGACAGCCTTTCTCTTTGATTCTGATATGTAAACAAGCCATCTGAACTCTTTCCGTATTTCAAATCCCCATTTGTAAAATGGGATCAATTAAGAAAATGAACGTGAGCTGGCGTTGGCTGAATGTGAATCATCCCCTTGTAAAGCCCCATGCTTCTAGAAGATGCCATGTTGAATAAGACTTCTAATAACATGCTCTGAATTAACCGGGAAGAATTTTAGCTTCATTCAAAGTAAAATGTTTACCTCAGAGGGGTGAATAAAAATGAAATCCACAGGCCTGCAAACCCTTGTTTGCATCTTGCAGGCTTAAACACATGGAATTCTAGTGCAGCAGTGTTGTTGACAGGGCCAGCACATATTATTAAATCAAGAAGCCCAAGTTAATAATTACTACCTTATGAGGCCCTCAAATATTTTCACCTGACTCCTCCTTCTTTTCTTTCTCTTTGCAGTTTCTCCTTTCAGAGAGCTCCTCCCCCGCAGGGTCTTCTGTTTGGAGGCCTGTTCTTCTGGAAGAGGGGGGTCTAGGGGAAGGGGGATGGAGTCACTCAGGACCCCACACTTGGCCCATGGAGTCTACTCTTCCTCCACCACTTGCCAGCCAGGCCCTGGTGTTCAGAAGATCAAAACACTCGGGAGACACATCAGAAGGAAGAATACTTCCAACCCTGCCACCATCTTCAACGCACCATTCTCTGTGCAATGTGAAGTAACATAAAATGCGAATGGCGCTTTCACTCAACTTCCTTTATCACAGAAGGGAGCCTGAGCCATTTACCTGCTTACTGGGAAGAAAACTGGCTTGGAAGTTTGTAGAGCTGGTTGCTAGAGAATAAAAATATGCCCATAATAAAATAATGCCAAAAATTAACGAGTTAATTTTTCCCCTCAGTGTTTGCTTAGAATATAAAAGGGGTAGTAGTATTTAATGTGCAGTAATTAGGTGATAATAGATGTGTGCATACACGTGACATGTTTTGAAATTCTTGAAAGGAACTTGTTCTTACTTCCAGGAGAGCAGAAATGTCAGTGTTTAGCAAACACTGACTATTCAAATATGTGATTTGATTGTTTGGAAAATCTCACAAAGTTTAGAACAAATAGTATTCTTGAAAAAGAAAGGAAGCATAAGAGTAAGAACACTTATTTTGATGTGAGTTGATCTTCTACATGACAGCATTCTCTCATTATACTGTAATATTTTTAATAAATCTGAGGCTATGGTGAAAACTTTCAGCCAGATCACATTGACTGTTCACAGATGAGGTACACGACCTCTTAGAACACTGATGCCAGTAGAATTCAGTAAACATACAATTTCCTATCTCTCACGTGTGTTCTCTTTTTGCCTATTAGAAGATTGAACTTCAAGGATCAATTAACAAAGGGTTTGCAGGAAGTCCTTAGGCAATTTTACTCAGCAGTAACTTTGGATACACCAACGATAAGAGCAAACATGGTAAGATGCTGTTAACTCATCCAAATTCATGTTTTGCTTTAGGGCCAAGACCACTAAATCAATTCACTCCTTACATGTAATTGGGGGTATTCATTTAGCCGTCTTGAAAAGGGGGAGTCCCTGAAATTATTTTATTGACTTTCACTAAATCCTTAAGATTTAAGTAATTGTTAGGACCAGAGGGAAGCTGGATTGGGCCTGGGGGCAGGGGCGGTGGTGACAGCTGACTGTGCTAAAAGGCAACTGCAGAGACTGGGGGAGAGAATCCCTTTTAGGCCATAGTGAGTCAATCAAATCAAAGTGCCTCAAAAAGAACCTTTCTCTTGTTACCAAAATATCCAGAGAAAATCCATCAGTTGAAAGACAAACTGACTTGAAGTGATGTGATTATTTCCTTCCCTTTTTACTTGCTACCAGTCTAAGCAGCGTACATGACATTGTTTTCATTTTTGTTTTGTCTGTTTTTCTGGAGTTTCACATCATATTAATCTCTCAGCTTGTATTTACTTTATGTTGAACTTAGACTCTCTCATTTGTCTGATTCTTAAAAAAGCCTTCTTAAAATTTTTAAAAATATATTAATTTATTTTTTATTGAAGTATAGGTGCTGTACAATATTATATAAGTTACAGGTGATTCACAATTTTAAAGGCTATACTCCATTTATAATTATTATAAAATATTGGCTATATATTCCCTGTGTTGTACAACACATCCTTGTAGCTTATTTTATACCTAATAGTTTGTACCAACTAGGCTTTACAGTAAGTCCCCTACATATGAAGCTTCAAGTTGTGAACTTTCAAAGATGTGAACGTGCGTTCGCATGTCCAATCACGTAAGTTAGTTCATGTGTCTGGTGTACATTGTCATGTGCGTGCATCCTTTACAAACAGTTGTGCTTTTGTGTACTTTACTGTACAGTACTGTATAGATTACAGTAGTACAGTATCTTTATTTCAAGCCCAGGATGTTCGGAAGCAAGTGTAAAAGCAGCAGTGATGTAGCTGGTACTGCTACCAAGTGCCCGCTGTTTTTTGTACTACTGTACTTTTCAAGGTACTGTCCTGTAAGATTAAAAATGTTTTCTTTATTTTTGTGTTTGTTTTTTATGTATTATTTGTGTGAAAAGTATTATAAACCTATTACAGTACAGTACTATATAGATGATTGTGTTAGTTGGGTACCTAGGCTAACTTGGCTGGGCTTACGAACAAATTGGGCTTACGAATGTGCTCTCAGAATGGAACTTGTTCATATGTAGGGGACTTACTGTATAAGAGGATTTCTCAGGAGCAAGTGGAGAAAGAAGTTTCTTAAACCCTTTGAGCACCACAAACCAGGAAACTAAGAGCTGGGAAGGAACATAGTTTGCTAAGATCCCCAATGGTTCTCAAACCTGGCTGAACCTAAGAATTACTCAGAAAAGATTGTTGGGCTTCCCTGGTGGCGCAGTGGTTGAGAGTCTGCCTGCCCATGCAGGGGACACGGGTTCGAGCCCTGGTCTGGGAAGATCTCACATGCCGCGGAGCAACTAGGCCCGTGAGCCACGGCTGCTGAGCCTGCGCGTCTGGAGCCTGTGCTCCGCAACAAGAGAGGCCATGATAGTGAGGGGCCCGCGCACCGCGATGAGGGGTGGTCCCCGCTTGCTGCAACTGGAGAGGGCCCTCGCGCGGAGACAGAGGCCCAGCACAGACAAAAATTAAAAAAAAAAAAAAAAAAAAAAAAGATTGTTAAAAATACTGATGTGATGCTGAAATATTTAGGGGGAAGTATATGGATGTGTGTCATTTACTTTCAAATATGGCAAGAAAAAAGAAGAGGGCTAGCATGTGAAAAGGCAGGTATAGTAAGATATTAATGGTAGCATCTAGGTTTGGTGTGTACATGTGTTCCTTGTAAAATTCTTTTAATTTTTCTGCATGTTTGGAACTTTTTGTAATAAAATGATGGGAAAAAAACAAATATTAAGAAAAATATAATATTTGAAATAAAGAAGAGAAATGGTGGAACACAGTGAAATGAATACAGTTGAAGGTGAATTAGTAAATTGTAAAATTAGATTTGGGAAGTGTTTCCCCCCCAAAAAAGCAAACAAATAGTGAATAACAAAATTACAAAATATAAAATTATGAGATATATGGGATTGCAGTAAGTATGCGGAATCCCAGAAAGACAGAAAAATGAAAATTGAGAAAAGATTATATGTGAAAAAGGCAAAGGAGATTAAAAAAATACGAATGCTGGTTTCACTCTGCCTCCTTTCTCGTGACAATGAAATCTGAATTTCTGAAAACGGGCCCCAGCATTGGTATATTTTAAGCTCCCCCAGTTATTTTTTTAATTTAATTTTTATTTTATATTAGAGTATAGTTGATTTGCAATGTTGTGTTAGTGTCAGGTGTACAGCAAAGTGATTCAGTTATACATGTACATATATTCATTCTTTTTCAGATTCTTTTCCCATATATGTTATTACAGAATGTTGAGTAGCGTTCCTTGGGTGCTATACAGTATGTCCTTGTTGATTATCTGTTATATATATAGTAGTGTGTCTATGTTAATTCCAAACTCCAGTTCACTTTTAATGAGCATTCAAGGTTGAAAGCTGCTGACTGAGAAGAAGGTGTCTTGGGAGACTAATATGCTTTAAAACCCAACAGATATGGGGGTACAGAAATCATTAAAATGGGAAAAGCGCCAGGACTTCAACGACAGCCTGGGCTTTCTTTAGGTTCTGAAAGATTGGCTTTTATCTACTGGTAATTTCTCAATTGCAATAAGGACAGAAAAACAAATAGTTAACAACTAATTAGTATGCTATTTCCTGACCAAATTCTTGTGCTATTGGAAGTTAGCAAAATTGACTTTCACATACTTATAGTTCAATTAATATTTTTTTGGCCTCAAACAAAAAACTTCATCCATGAAAATGAAAGACATGTTAGTTATTTAAAGTTAACTTTATTGTTTTTGTTACAGTGATAGATGTTCATAACTTGTAGGCTAAGAGCCTTTTTGTGCATGACTCATCATCTTGAAATGGAGCCAGTGCTATCTGTGTTTGCTCCGGACTAGACCAGTGTGTGGAGTGACAGAGTTGAGGGGAGGTGCTGGGAAAGGTGCGAGAGACTGAGCCAGGGCAGTTCCCAGAAGGAATTAAGACATAGCGTCTGAATAACTGCTCATTTAACACTGCAGCTTCTGCACCAGGAGGCTGTCTCCCCTCAGCCTTTGTTATTCAGAAGCTTGGGGTGGCTCATGGTGTATCCTAAGTCTCAGTCATTCTGTGTGTTATGGGTTTAGTTGTGTTTCCCCCAAATTCATAAAGTCCTAACTCCTAGTTCTTCAGAATATGACCTTATTTGGAAATAGGGTCATTGCAGATGTAACTAGTTACAATGAGGTCATACTGCGGAAGGGTGAGCCCCTAATCCAACATGATTGGTGTCCTTATAAAAGATCGCCATGTGAAGAAACAGACACACACACGGGGTGAGTGTCACGTGAATGTGGAGGCAGATGCGATGATGCTGTCGACCAGCCAAGGAGGGGGGCCTGGAACAGATGCTTCCCTCATGGCTCTCAGAAGGAATCAACCCTGCTGACACCTTGATCTCAGACATCCAGCCTCCAGAACTGCGAGATACTAAATTCTGTTGTTAGGCTGCCCAGTTTGTAATGCTTTGTTACAGCAGCTCTAGTTAACTCATACATCGTGTTTTGATCTGGTGATTGCTCCTCCCTCTGTCATGTCTAGTAGTTTCCCTCAGCTAGGACACTAGACTTTTGA
Source organism: Eubalaena glacialis (assembly GCF_028564815.1). Lineage (NCBI taxonomy): Eukaryota > Metazoa > Chordata > Mammalia > Artiodactyla > Balaenidae > Eubalaena > Eubalaena glacialis. The sequence goes on from NC_083719.1 coordinate 14,640,306, forward strand.
CCTTGAGATTGACGTATTTGCAAGGTCTGGGTCTCTTTCAGTTCCACCTGCTCTGCAGTTCTGCAGATAAACAGTCTCCCCATGCCTTCCCCATGTCCTTCCATTGTGTCACTCTAGTCAGGTGTTTCTTTCAGGATTATGATACTTACTCTGTACAGCCCCAGGTCTGAGAAAATTATGTCAACTCTTATACTGCTCTCTTATTTTGACACATTCTATTTTTTTTGGCAGTTGTGCTTCATAATTTTAATTTGGGGGAGAGGCTTTTACTTTATTTCACTTAAAATGGAGTTTCCTTACTTTTTTCATCTTTCTGCTGTTTCTGATGGATGTCAGTGAACGTAGTGGAGGGAACATAACTTCCTTCTGTCATCCATGAGTAAATATTTAAAGAAGATTTACAGTGACAGACATTTCCACGACTGTTTCTCAGGTAAATAAACTCTGGCAAGGATTTTATTCAACAGAAAGGGATTCATGATGAAATTGGGAGTTAGTAGCTTAAGGTTCTCTGTCATGTCAGTAGTTTAATTTAATTCAACTTAAAACATTTATAAACACCACTGTCAAGCCCAGGGCTGAGTGTGGGACATTTCAGTCTCTTCTTTCAAGGAAATTAGTATAGTCTCTTTGTGGGGCATAGAAATATAAAAAACTAATTATAATCCAGTGTGGTAAATGTAACCACACTGGATTATATGGAAATATGGATGGACAGATTCTGTGGAGTCTAGACTCCAGATTCTGGAGGAGTTTATAACTCTACACTGATTAGCACTCACTGAATTAAAAATTATATTTGTTACTTCTAGAAGTTGATTTTGCCTGGGATAGATGTGGATTGCTTCTGGTCAAGGTGAAACCAAGACTCTAGGGTCAATCCCAAATTTAGTTTTATTTCAAGGGTTGAAAAGCTTTTATTGTGAAGAATCAGATAATATTTTAGGCTTTGAGGGCCACACTAGTTCTTTGTTGTATATTCTTCTTCTTTTTCCTTTTTTTAAGACAACCCTTTAAAAATTTAAAAACCATTCAGAACTCTTGGGCCATGCAAAAATGGGAGTGGACCGGAGTTGGCCAACACTTATTCTATTCTAGAGTGTATCTTAAATCCACTCCACGCTGCTCTCCAAATCTTGGGAATGGCCCTAAAACCATCAGAAGAGATTGCAGATAGGAATATCATTCAAAGTAACCAAAACTCAAGGTATAGCAGATTGTGTTCTCATTGGTTGCCTTCTGTGGGAGGAATGTGTGTACCTACTCCTGCCATGTGGCTTGCAGTGTTCCACCCAATGGGTGAATTCACTTCAGCCACACATTGATGGCAGGCTCGGTCACATGGTCTGCTTCTGTAAAATGCCAGTGGGCATGTACTCTGCCTCTTCCCAGTAGAGACTTCAGTGATGTCCATGTGATTGCACCATTATGTGGTTCTGCCATTGCATGGATCTGCCATTGCTTTCTCCTTCTTCCTTTAGATTGACATGATTCAGGTGGGCTGGACCTTGGAATGAAGGTGACACACAGAGCAGAATCAGAACCAACTCTCAGTTGACCTGTAAAATAAGTGAGAATTAAACATTTGTTCTTAGAAGCTCATGAGTTTTTTGGGTTTTTTTTGCTTACTATTACTTGTCTAAGAGCGATGTCTAGCACATACTCAAAGACACCCATGTTCCCCCTGAAGCTGTTTCAGTCTAGTCTACCCTCCTGAGCTGAGCAGGCATGGATCAAAAGAATGGAGGACATTTTAACGCATGAGTAAACTTTAAAAAATATATTCTCACACTTCTTATTTTATCTATAAAGTTAGCTCATTTTAGAAAAGAGGTAAAGCTTGCCATAGATTTCTCAGAGTTCTATGCAAGGAAATTTAGAAAAGTAGAATGAGCTGCCACGCAAGTCAAGCTATTGTTATCAGAACAGCTAATAGTCCGGAAACCCAGAGCATAATCAACTCAGCAAAACAATCACTGTAAACATGACTTGTATTTAGGAATAATGCAGAGCTAAAAGTGGAATAGTAACACTTCAACCATTTCTAAATAAGGTCTATAAATAATAACTGTAGTTTTGATCACTAGACCAACTGAGAAAACCCATCCACACTGCTGAGCCTTGTTGCTCACAAATTACTCTATCTTCAAATGCTAAGATCTGCATCATTGGATTCCACGGTCAACTCAGGATTTTGTCCCTGCTAGTTAATAAATAGACAAGATTAGCGTCTAATGTTGGATACTCTTTTGCAGATGGCTCTTATGTGGGCTCAGTATATTTATTAATAACACAATTTACCCTTGAACAACTGTGGGTTTGAGCTGCCCAGGTCCAGTTAAGCAGATATTTTTCAGTAGTAAATATTACAGTGCTACACGGTCCCAGTTGGCTGAATCCACATACGTGGAAGAACTGGAAATACAGAGCCAAATTCTAAGTTATATGTAGACTAACTCCTTCCTTGTTCAGGGGTCAACTGAAACAGACATTTCCTGAACATTTTCCCTGTGCCAGGAATTATGCTAAATGCTTTGGATGGCTCCTCCAATGCCCTCAACCCTCACACAACTCTGCAGGATGGGTACTATTATTATCCCAGGCTGAAAGATGAGGAAGCTGGGGCTTAGAGACATAAAATAACTTACCCAGGGTTACAAAGCAAATAAAAGGCTGAGTTGAGTTTTAAATTCTGGTTAGTCTGCCCTGGAGCTCACACTCTGGCCCCGAGGCCACCTCTATCTTGTGACTCGTGCTCTCTGCTACCGTCAGGCCATGGGACCTTGTAAAAGCCAAATGAGATCACGTCTGTGAGCTCCCTTTGGAAACTGTCGCACACTGTGCAGATGTGAGGTGTCGAGGTTCACACTTTTTGTAGCCTCAGTTGTCTGGGGGACATAAACAACCACAGTGGAGGGTTCAGGTGTGGAACTTTCCAGGTGTGCCTGCGCATCTCTCTTTGGTATGATTAAGTGATGGGACGGCCTGCCCATCAAAAGAGACGAAGGAGCTGGTGACTAAATTGCAAATGAATTTATGAGGGAGAATTTGTCTCCTGCCCTCCCATGTCTCAGAGTGAATTCATTAGCACAGCATCTCTTATTTTCTAGGGCAAGCATAATGTGTGGCCTGAAAACCCACCTCTTGGGATCAGTTCCTTGGACTCCCCACACCTGGTTTCTTGGATCAAATATCTAGCATTTCAGGCTGATTTTAAAAATGGAAACGAATCAGGGGACAGAGGGTGCCTCTGGGATCTGAAACTGGTTTTTGTCCTCTTTTCACAGAAGAACAAATTTAGGAGATTTGTATTTAAATCACTTTGGTGGAAACACTGAAAGGACAGAGCTAAGATCTGGGAGTAGTAGGTGGAGAGACAAGCGTATCTTCGGGGTGATGGCAGATGGAGCGCCCTCTCTGCTTGTTCAGAAGAGCTTGCAGCGGGCACCTCAGGGCGTGGGCTTAGGACGGCATGCTTCTTGCACTGGATGCCTTCCAAAGTGGGCCCCGAATCCTATTATGGAATTGGGCATCTGTGACTTTTACAGGCCCTGGACTGTAGCTAGGGTGCTTAACTGTGAAAGGAGAGCCAGAGAGGGAGAGATGAATGAGTGAAGGAGAAAAGGAAGCAGGACACTTAGAAAGGACTTAGAAGAAGGCTGAATGTGTTACCCTAACCATCAGGGAGGGAAAAAAAACTCCAAAACCCCAAACCAAAAAAAGAAAATCAAGAAAAGCTAGTGTTGAATCTTTTACCTGAGATCCTTGGTTTTTAAAATTTCTACATTCAAGGTATGAAAACAGAGTCATATAAAGACAAGGCTATGAAAAAAAATCTTGAGACCTCAATCAGAAGAGTTTCTGAAATTTTTCCTTAACCATTTAGCATTTGAAACCTAGAACAATCCCTGGGTGGTTCCTTACTTCTCTTAAGAGTAACTGTCACAGAATATATGATGCCTCCTTATTTTGAATGATAAAGCTTTAAAAATATTAGGTCCTAGTGTCTCCTTTAACTTTCAGGGAGTCCCTATTGTTATTCGATTTAGAGGTTTTTAAAAGTATATCATTCTGGAGTTAGAATGAATTCTAATTCTGATTTAACAACAGCTTTGATACATCCCCAAATCTTTCATTTTCATCATTAAAAAAAATTACCATTGTTGAGATTCTATGTATTATGTGCTTCCTTTGAAGGCAGGGACATTCTAGTTCATTGTTTCTTCATCATTGTTTTTCCAAGGAAAGCAGCATGCTTTCGACATTGCGATATATTTGAAATGCACGTCATCCCAGGAGTTGTAAAGAGGCTCTGAACCAGCTCCTACAAGTTTACCAGACTTAGGAGGAGACAAACACATCCAATTCTAGTCCATGGAAAAGGCAGAACTGGGGCCGCTGACTCGGCTTCATCAGCTTTCCTTCTGTCAGGGCTTGGGCCCTCGAGGCTGCATCAAATGACAAAAGTTGGCTTCTCATGTAAAAAATTACAATCATCACTGCCATAGAAATGCTGCTTGTATTTACTTTTACCACCCACACTTTTGAAATTTGGCAGCAGACAGAAATCTGAGCCATTCTCTAGAATCATGCAATAGATGAAGAGGAGGTCTTATCCTATAAGAGTGGGAGGGAAAGGCTGAAAAAGTGTCAAAACTGTATACATCGAACAAAAGGAGAGTCTGCGCCCGATTGACTGGTAGGGATTAAGAGATGCCGCACATAGAAGCATGTACTTTCACCCATATGCATACCACACTCGAATTTAGGGAAAGAGAGGGATGGGCAGATCTGTTCTGATCCCAGGCGGTCTGCAGTAACAAAATAAAAAGAATCTCTTACAGTGTTCAGGCAGGATCTAGAGAAGTAGGTTTTGGGAACCATGTGGGGATTTCTGTATCCAATGAGGATTTGGACTAGATCATGCTGCTCGCCTTAAGATTTTATGAATTCCAGCCAAGGCCCTCCTTCTGCCCCAGGTAGAAATACACTCCTGCCCTCAGTGACCCTCCACCCACTTGCTTCGCCAAACCAAAATAAGTTCTACGTAAATGTGGTTAATGAATCTGAGCTAATGTGAAAACCAGTGAAGTAAAATCCAGGATTTTCTTGCTTTCTCCAGTAGAATATTGTTACCCTTCTGGACACTGTCCATCCGTCTTGGTGGTTTAAACCCAAACAAGTGAGTCTAATGAAGGGTTTCTCAAGTAAGAGAAGAGGACAGGAGAGAGAGAGAGAGATCACACATTTCTATCAACGCAGCTCCCACGTGAGAAACATTTTGGATGGGATGCCTTGTGCAAGCTTCACGGCCGTGGCAGTGATGTTTGTGGAGAATCCGAGGGCTTTAAAAAGGAGTGTGTTTATAATGTGAAAAAAACTCTGTCTGTCACACATAGCAGCTGTTCTCTGTCTCTCTTTTTCTGTCCGTATGGACGGACACAGCGTTCGTGTGTCCACGTGTGGGGTGCACAGAAGTTGTGGGCTACTGCTGCTGTCTGGGCCCTCCCCCCCATTGGCACTGGAGATTTTTTTCTTCCATCACTTTAGAGGACACTCATGTATGATTGGTAGGTCATCTGGGGGCCATAATAAAGCTCCGCCAGATCTTTCCTCCTCTCTTTAGATTCCAAATCCTCCCCAACGCCCTTCCTGGGAAACTCCTTTGGTGCAGTGCTTCAAGGTGGGTAAAAGGGCAGGAACTGGGCAGGGGGGGGTGGTGAGAGGGTGGTGGGAGGTGTCTGGGAGTGTCTTCTACTCCTCTTTCAGTTGGAAACTGCATCTGAAACCTGAGCCAGGAGGTGCTGGTCATACATCTGCAGCAGGGAAAGTTACTGTTATCACCTAGAGGACGAGGAAAGCAATGGAAAAAAGAAAACCTTGATGTGAACGTCACGTAAATCATGAAGCAAGGGTCCTGACTATCTAGCTACATCTAACCATGTCCCTTTTCTGAGATTGGCACGGTGCTTGATTCTGAAAGTCGTTCAGATGATCCAGGAGAAGATGCAGAAAGGCGGCACTGTCCAGTGGAACTTTCTGTGATGATGGAAACGTTCTATATCTGTGCTGTTCCAACAGTAGTGACCAGTCACTTGGCTATTGAGAGCTTGAAATGTGGCTAGTGTGATGGTGAAATAGAACTCTAATTTTAATTAATTTACATTTAAATAGCCACCTGTGGCTAGCGGCTATAGTACAGGTCTAGGGCAGAATTGTGCAATAATGGAAATGCTATAACCTCTTCTGTCCCATGTGGTAGCCACTGGCCACTGACTAGTGAGCACTTGAAATGTGGCTACTGTGACTGAGGAACTGAATCTTTATTTTCATTTGCTTTTAATGAATTTAAATTTAAATCTGGAAAGCCCTTCATGACTACTGGCTACCATACTGGCAATACAATTTAAAGGCGAGTTTATGATGCAACGTGCTTTGCTGCCCTCAGAACGGTTGCTTTTCTCTTCTCTGTGACGACGTGCTCCACTCTGTCTTGGTTGAAGAAGAACTACCCTAAAAGCACTTGTGTTCCCCATCACCTTCCTCATCCTTGTCGCCAACTTGTTTCTGGAGCCCGTTAGAAAGTTCAGTGCAAAGCGGGTCAAGATCTGCTTCCTACCTGTGAATGTTCTCTCTGTGGACACGTGGACCAAATCTAATCCCCTAAGCGGCTGCACGCTGGGCTGGTCTCCTGTCTGCCCAGGGGATTTATTTCTGAGAACACTGCTAAGTTTATTTTCTGAATTCGTAATTCTCCAGGCTCCTGCTTCCTCTCATTGTTTGTTTTAGCCAGTTGTTTTGCTTTTGAAGCTTTATTCCACTGTTTTACCCTTTCCTCCTCCCCAGAGTCTATAATTTAACTGTGTTCATACAATTTGAAGGAGCTATCAGCTTCGGTTGGATTCCTTTTCTGTCCATGACATTGATGAACATCCCCGCAAATACCACCTTCAAGGAGACACAGAATCACTGTGAAACTCTGCATCATTCCTGGCTTTACCAGTCCCGGGGAGTAACACTTGCAATCATGAGAAAAAGAAACCAGGAGACCCCATTGATCACTTCGAGCTTCAGTGCTTCATTTCACAGTTGAGAAAACTGAGGCCTAAAGAGTAAAAATGCCTACCCGGGGTCACTCAGGTATTAGCAGAACCAGGCCTGGAACCAGGTCTCCTGACCCCAAGTGCTTTTTTAAAATCATATCACACTGCCTCTCCAGAGGTGCTGAACGCCAGAAGAATAAGGTTTACACGAACATTATACAATCGCAAGACAGTGTAATAATGCCGTTAAAAGGGCTATTTAATTTCAAGAGGTCAGATTTCTAAAGGCTCTCTCCTACTGTGTGCCCTCCCTCAGGGCTGCAAGAGGAGCCCCTATTCAGCCTGTTTTGAAACTGCTGCCAGCACGGCCGAGCTCAGTCATGTGTGTATTGTCTGAGGCTGCTCAGAACTACAATAGCAGATTATGTGGCCCCTTGGCCCACAAACTCAAAAATATTTTCTACCTTACCCTTTATAGAAAATGTTTGCAGAACTCTGACGTAAATTAAAGTGTAGTAATAGGGTGTATTTGTTTCTTATGGGCTGTTGTTACAAATGACCACAAACTTAGTGGCTTGAAAACACCATCACTTATTATCTTATAGTTCTGGAAGACAGAAGTCTGAAAATGGGTCTTCCTGGGCTAAAATCAAGGTGTCAGTGGGTGGTGCTACTTGTGGCAGCTCTAGGGGAGAGTCGTCTGTTCCCTTGTCTTTTCCAGCTCCTAGAGGCCGCCTGAATTCCTGGTGTATGGTCACTTCCTTCATCTTTGAAGACAGCGGTGCAACGTCTTCAAATCTCCCTTCCTCTCTGCTCCTCTTCTCATATCTTCTTTGTTTCTGGCCCTCCTGCCTCCCTCTGTCAATTATAAAGACATTTGTTTGTGATTACAGTGGGCTTATCCCGATAATCCAGGATAATCTCCTGTGACTGAAGAAAAACACACCACCTAAAAGTTGCAAGATATGTTTTATTCGAGGACCTTACTGAGGACTCTCGCCTGGGAGACAGCCTCTCAGATTGCCCTGAGGAACAGTTCCGATGAGGTAAGGGGAGAACCAGGATACATAGGAATCTTTGCTGAAAACAAAACAAAACATGTAGTCGAACATCAAAAGATTACTGCTAATCCCAAAAACCAGACATCTCAAGTTAATGATTTTAGTGCTTTTCTATGTATGGGGAGATGCAAGAGTCTGGGCTCATTGAAAGTATTCTTTAGATATGCACCTTGACTATCTAGGGCCAGGACCTTGTTTTTCTCTACCCTGAATCCCCCTCAGGGAGCACTGACGGGGCAGCTGCAGTGGCTGAAGTTTTGATGACAGGCAACATTCCTCGTTCACTAGAATGGCAGGCAATGTTTTTGTCCACACTCTCATCTCAAGGTTAGTCTTAAGGTTTCCGCCTTAATTTGATCTCCCTTATTTTGATTTCCCTTTGCCATGTAATATAACATATTCATAGGTTCTGCTGATTAGGATGTGGACAACTTTAACACGGTCAAAATTCTGCTCATGACGTGAAGACCAGTGTGGCACTAAACCTCCCAGAGGGACCTGGTGTTTACAGTGAGTGCCGCAGTGATGTGTTGTCATGCATTTACTTTACATCCTTGAACAGGTCAGTTAAGTCTCAGCTTGGATGCTTCCTTATTACAGTGGAGATAATACTAGCTAATTCCTACAGTTGTTTGATGATTGAATGACTTAAGTAACATTCCTTGCACGTGCCTTGGCAGGTAATACTACTCAGTAAATGTCACTGCCCCTTCTCCTGTAGGCTGTGTGGTCGCTCCCGGGTGATGGGTCTTTTTGCAAAGACGTTGACTGCAGCTACATGGCTTTCCTTTCTGGAAGAGAAAGCATTCCCTTGATTCCTTTGTACTTTCATCCCCAATAGCAGCATGTATCTAGTTGTAGAATGCTAGATTATTATTATTATAAAAACAATGAGTCACTCCCTGACTTTTTTTAAAACACAATAATCCATGGAACACTGTTTAACAAATTGTATAAACACATCGGTGGTTTGTTTGTCAAGAGCTGTGCCCCACTCATCTCATTCATTCCATTCAGGGCCATCTGGGTAGGGGAAAACAGATGGTGGAGGAACTGAGCTAAGGTCTTCCTCTATAGTTTCTTTCTGAAGTTTTTGTATTTTCTTTATGGCTGAGGGTCTAGGTACTGAGACACACCTGTATTAAGCCTTTATGACGGACTCCTTTTTTTTTTTTTTTTTTAATGACGGAGTCTTAATTACACTAATTGGTAGGTCCAGAGATAAAATGGATCGAGTAGGTGAATTCCAGAAAAATCCCCAAGTTTAACCACTTTCAACACTGCCTCATGATCAGGATTCTAAATCGCATGACATCTTTCACATATACACGGTCTGGAGTAAGACTCGCTTCCCCTGGGATCGGTCGTGCCAGAAAAGAGGTTCCATTTGAGCAGAGCCATCCCCAGTCTAGAGAGTGGTTGGGTGGCTTTGCCTCTGGGTGAAGGCTACATAGTTGAAGTTAGGAGAAGGGAGTACTTTTGTTGCTTTAAAGTCAATACAGATACTGAATCCTTGACCTTAAATTCATGAATAAGAAGCAAAGAAATTCCTAAGCTGCTGGGAATATTAGCTACCATTTATTGGTCACTGTCAATGTATCAAGCCTTATTCTAGTGCTTTGCATTAACTCATGTAATCCTTCCCATACCCCTAAGAAGCAGATACTGCTACTATTATTCCTGTCTGACACAGGAGCAAATACTACTATTATCCCCATCAGGCAGGGAGAAGTTGAGTAACTTGCCCAAGGATGCACAGCTAGTAGGAGATAGAGGTTTCTAAGCCAGGTAGGGAGTCCCTGGAGGGCCTGAGGGAATTCAGGTCTTCTCTCTTCTTTGTCTTCTCCCCAGGGCCGGGCAGTTCTAGAAGAGTAAAGCAGTCTTGCTAATAGAAAGAATAGAAGAAACAGGATGAGGACTAGTACAGGTTAGATCCAGAATTTTCTAGCATGTTTATGAATGGAAACCATAAAACCAATGTCAATTCTGTTGTTTTCATTTCTTCCAGATTTCCCTCTTCTCTTTGTTATCGTTCTTCCCGATAAGTTTCTCTTTACTGTTATTTGAAAGTTATGGTAAGAACAAGCTTCTCTTTCTCAGCACTCTTTCCTTTAACAATGGGACCCCGTCAGCCTTTTTGTCCTGCTGCCTCCTTATCTTTCTCAGAGAAATTGAAATTCCATATTAGCCACCAAACTTATGCTTTGTCAATGTTTTTAAGAAAGAACTGGAAAGCAAGATACAACTCAATTCAAACATCCAACTTCTTGGCTTTATACCCATAGGATCTTTATACCCATAGGATCTCGGCTTGGCTTTATACAACCATAGCTGTTTGTGTATAGATAATGCATCTTGCTAGCAGCTCATTTTACCTCAGAGCTGCAGAGCACCTACAAAACGCTGAGGCAAAACCAAAGAAGAACTGCTACCTATGTGCACCAAGATTACACATAATCAAAACAGTATGTTCGTTGTTACGAGTGGGGTGTTTTTAAACAATTCGTGAAACAATGTTCTGTAGATTATTACAAGAAAAGAATCAGGGAGTAGAGAGTGATATAATGTGGCCCAGAATACTGGTGAAAAAGAAATGTGGAGTCATGTGTGGGAAGCACAGAAGGAACTTAGAAGAATACAAGAAGGTTAAGAACAAAAACTAGACTGACAAGAAGGATATTAGCAATGCAACCGTTTGTTGGGTAAATAGGCAGATTAGAATGAGAGATCTGATTGCTGCTGAGTCCCCTAGGGAGTAGTTCTTTTAACATTTAATAACCATTTATTGAGCACCTATTGAACGCCTTCAGGGGTCTAAGTGCTGGTGGTACAGTGCCAAACAAAGTAGACGCTTTCTTCCCAACTTTCTATTTTAGTGCAGGAGCCAGCCAAAAACTCAGTGAGTATATAATATGCAAGGTGGTGATGCGTGCAGAGTAAAAGGAAAGAGAGAGGGGTGAGAGGGAGAGTTCTATCTGATATAGAATAATAGAAGAAAGCCTGCCTGATAAGGTGACACTTGAGTTGAGACCAGAAGGAAGCAAGGAACTGAGCTACACAGATATCTGGGGCAAAGAGCATTCCAGGCAGTGGGAAGAGCAGGTGCAAAGGCCCTGAGGTAGGAGTGCACTTGCGGGTATACAAAGACAAGAAAGGAAGCCAGGAAGAGAGTAGAGGAAGAGGAAGTGGGGCTAAGCGGAGATTATGTTAGTGCCTGTAAGCCATCTAAGGACTCTGGTTTTTGGAACACAGGAGTGGCATGATCTGGCTTAGATTTTTAGAAGGATCACTTTCGCTCAGTGTGAAGCCAGACTCTGGGGAGGGAGTTTTCATACTATGTAGTATGAAAACTCTCTTCCAGATCTGCAAAGTATCAGTAAGACTAACTGTTCTCAACTATTTTAATGGAAGACTTTATTCAGGTAAAAGAAACAAAGCGTTTGGCATGATCTTTAAAAGACCCAAGGGGAGGGGGGAAGTATTGGGCAAATATAAACAACATTGCATTCAAGAGGTGAAGTTGAGACATGATTTCATTCTAGCATCTGCAATAGCCAAGTCATCATAGCACAATCAGAGCCAGCTGGGACCACGGAAGATGACTCCACATCCTGTTGATGTGCTACTTGGCACAGTGTGGATGGAAGCCAATGAGGATGGGAGGGATGGAGGCCCCGTGACTGCTGCCAACCTTTGTTCAAAGCCAGTGGAAACTCTTGATTCAGCTCAACCCTTTTCTGTGGCTAGCTAGGGGGAAGAACTTAAAGGGAAGATGCTGAGGCTGCCATGATAAGTGTGGGCCTCCAACGTCCCACTGGAGCCAGTACTGAGACTTTTCCAGTTCCTTTCTAAAGTGGTAGGTCTTTTTGCTGGTAATGCTAGCTAGCACTTCTTCAGCATTTATGTGCCGGGTACCATGCTAACTTACCATATTCATTGTCTTATTAATTTGTTTTCACAACAGCTCAAGGTAGAAGGTAAATACTATTATTGTCATCCACATTTTATAGAACTGGGATCTGAAGTTTAGAGACTTTCATAAGAACTGGGATTCAAAGCCAGATAATCAGACTCCTGTCTGTACATTGAAGCAATAACACACTGTCTCTCATTGTTACTTGCCAATGCCTCACATGAGGAATGGCCTAACTGATGGCTAAGTTTATTCTAATTGGTTTCCCTTTAATAGATGTTGGCATGGTTTTGCATCACATGAGGTCTGCACATTCTCAGTACAGCTAATAAATAGCAAGGTATTAGGTTGAGGTGAGAAAATGCTTATTGCCAATATGCAAGGCCTACTTTTAGCAAACCTAGTAACATGAAACAATAGACTTGCAAAACAGGCACTAGAGGGCCATGCTTGACTGTAAACTTTTTCATTGCTTTGCCAAAGGATTTGCCAGAGGGTTCCTTTAAATAGTGGGCTCAGTAACATTTATTCAAGGGATCAGGGCTTCTGACAAATATAACAGCATGATTATCAGTGTGGAGATAGTTAATGGTTGTTGGTAAAATGGTTCATCTGGGGTAAAAAGCATCTGAAATGGTTCCTCTAGTGCTGACAATCAAGCATCACAGTTTCAAAGTGAAAGTTTCCTATTGAACTGTTTTACAAGTTGGTAGCTTTTAACCAGGACTGAAAGGCATGCTTGCTACACACTAGCAGAGAAGTGCTGTGCGTTCACCATCAGGTTTTAGGTCCATATTACTTTCATACTATGGGGGCTTTTTCTCTAGTCTTGCCGTTCATAAAAATGGCTAGGTATTCTAGTGGTAAATGCTCTGTAGATGATAATTTATTAATAAACTGGCTGGAGAAAGAAAGAGATGGAAATGGTAGGTTGTTTCTTTGTTCTTTCATCCTGACTACACAGTTCAATTCATCCATTCTTTGGGGTCTAGGAACAGATTTCGTGGTGGAAACCAGAGTAGGTGAAGGCAGTGAGTTACCCTGCTTCTCTCAAAGGTGGGAGAGTAGACTAAACCCCACCCGAGGCACCTGGGTTCTGTGTCAACCTATGTGGGCTGCACGAGCTAGGAAACAATCTTTGGGGCTGTAAGAGAAAAAGGGGGAATCACCTTCAGAATTCACAGCCACAGGTCTTCATCGAGAATTGTGGGATTAGCAAACTTACTCTTCTGCACTAAAGCTGAAGGCAGTGGATGGAGAGGCGAGCTTGGTGGATAGTCTAGAACCTTGTTTCTGGAAGACTATCAAACATATTTTTAATTCTGAACAGAAACCAACAATGTAAGTTCAGGTGAAGCAAGCACCACATAAGATCAGATATGGTTTCCATTCCAGCCCCAAACAAGAATCTCCCCACCTGCGGTCCTGTTGGTTACCAAGGATCTGATATTGGCTTACTGATATTTATGATGAACTCTGTGTTCACGTTTTCCCTGTTCAATCACTTGCTCAATATTTTTCCTTAATGGGAGTCGATGTGCTGAAACTCTTTCCAGAGGGCTTTCCCCCGCTAGGTAACTGTGAATTCTTTTTCTTCCCCCCCTTTTTTAATTGTTGATTTTTACTGTTTATAAGCATTTTCACAAATATTTTGAAGGATTATTTAAAATTAAAACCAGTACTTGTTCCCACCTTGATGTTAAAAGAAAAAAAGAGAGAGGGAAAGAGAGAAACAAGAAAATCACTTCTTCCCTGCACTTAGTCTATATTTTGGGCAAACCTTTCATCTTTTCAGTTGAATTAGGAACAACAACTAGATGCATGGAGGATTATAGGAGTGAAAACTATAAAGAATTTTAAACATCTTAAAAGCTTCAGCAATTCAAATTATCAATAGTTCCAGTGTATCTTATTTGGAGTCAATACGTTAATAGTACAATCTGGTAATTTTTGCTTATTAATTTTAGGAAAAAACCCCTTCATTTTAATGACGTCTCTATCAAGAAACAGTAATAATCTATGCTAAATAACCATATATTCAAAGACATACTAATACTAATTTTACTGAAAAGAGCTATTTATGCTGATTGACTTACGTGTGAGAGAGCCTTTAGCCCCATCTGAGAAGTTTGTATTTTGGCTACAAAAATCTTTCCAGGGCTGTAAACTGACAGGTTGGTTGTAGATTTTTTTTTTTTTTTTTAATTAAAAAAGAAGAAAAATACAAGCAAGCCAGCATTTCCCTAAACGTAGATCTGCCAGTGGAAGTGACTGTGGTCCCACTGTTCTTGTGTTTACTTTCCCTCCCCGTGGTCAAGGTACCATGCTGTTGTACGATAGTTTTTTTTACTGTGCATTTTATTTCAGTTCTAGAGGCCCAAGCTCCATTGAGTAACTCATTGGGTGAGTTTAAGAGCAACTCTGAAGCAGAACTATCCGCACGATTTAGTAGCTACTGTGAGTATATCATACATGAGAGTTAATACACTGTGAAGATACGTCCAATCCTTTCCAGTCACTTACATATGCTTTTTCCCCGAACAGAGTCTGCATTATGATTACTCTATTCATAAATCAAACGGCCCATTTAAAAGAGATTAAATGGAGGAAAAATTATTTCATGCTTTGTTTGCCAGTGATTTTACTTATGCTAGTTCCCAAATCCTATGAGTAAACTGGGTTATTTTCAAGGAAACTGCTTCACCAATCAGTATATGCAAAGCATCTTGTGCAGGAGTGAGGTCCCTCCCGAAAGAAATTTTCAGGAATTTATTTCTATTTAGGAACAAAAGCTTAAGTTATGAGATGCTCTAACATCGTGTGTGTGTGTGTGTGTGTATGTGTGTGTGTGTTTTGCCATAAAAAACAGCATTGTAGCGAATGTTCAAATACACAATGGCACTGCAGGCAGACTTTCGCTAGAATTTTCTGTGACAATGGGGTAGAGTCTAAATGCAGCAAGAGCAACACCGACCCAGCTCCAGGGAAACAGCTGCATAGCATTTAGGAGAAAAGTGGCCTTTGCTTTCAGAAAGTTAATCTAGCCTGGAAATCTAAACTACAAGGGTCCCAGCACTTCATGTTTTTCATTCATTGTTCCTGTGTATCTTGGTAATGATGAATTACTAACATGCTCTTTTAGTTTTATTCCTAAACTCAGTCTCCAGAGTCTAAAGGGATCTTTTATCATTTCTAATAGCAAATCCATTCAAATCTATGTGTTAAGATGAGTAAATCACAGTTCTTGCCAAAAAGTCGAACAGTACTGATAACTACATGATATGATGTCATTATGTGTAAAGGCCACGAGATCTGTAAACATTTTGAGGTGAGGAGGGAATTCACTTTATTCCACAACTTTCAACACTTTTATATTTCAGTGTAAGATGTTTATTTTCTTTTACGTACATGTAAGTTAAATCCCGTGTAAGGAGGCAGAGCCCAGCGGTGGGAGGGGGGAGGAGAGGGTGAAGGCATAGAGGCCGGAAGAAGGGGAGCAGTGGGTTCCTCCTCTGGGAAATTGTGCTTTACTGTCCAGGAATTCTGGGAATTTTCTCAAGCTTCTGGGCTGCCCTGAGAAAGTAGCTTGACCTTTGTGTGGCCAGTAAGTTTTGGAGATGAGATTCCAGCCTAGTGACTCCCTACTTGTAAAAGGGGCTCTGAATGTTTCCTTTCTAGTTTTTGTCTCTGTATTTCCTCTGTCATAAAAGTATCATCTGGGGCTTCCCTGGTGGCGCAGTGGTTAAGAATCCGCCTGCCAATGCAGGGGACACGGGTTCAAGCCCTGGTCCGGGAAGATCCCACATGCCGTGGAGCAAATAAGCCCGTGCGCCACAACTACTGAGCCTGCGCTCTAGATCCCACATGCCGTGGAGCAAATAAGCCCGTGCGCCACAACTACTGAGCCTGCGCTCTAGAGCCTGTGAGCCACAACTACTGAGCCCGTGTGCTGCAACTACTGAAGCCTGCGCACCTAGAGCCCGTGCTCCGCAACAAGAGAAGCCATGACAATGCACCGCAATGAAGAGCAGCCCCCGCTCGCCGCAACTAGAGAAAGCCTGCGCGCAGCAACAAAGACCCAACAAAGTCAAAAAAAAAGTATCATCTGGAAGGCTTTATAAACGAATCTTTCAGTGTTTTTTGAAGTCTGTAAAATACAAGCAAATTAGAGCGGTGTAATATCTTTAAAACTATTACAATCATTTTCTTTTCTAGATGCAAACATTTAATGCTGATCCTAGGGTCTGGGATCGGAGCCTGCTTTGAGCTGGCGGTGAGAGGCGGCTGGGCCGAGCGAACCGGGGACGCTCCCATGGCCCAGTTCGCGTTCGAGGGTGACCTGCACCCGCTGCTGCAGCCAGCTACACCCATCGCCGACGCAGCCCCTGCGCGCTGGCAGCGCAAAGCGAAGGAAGCCTCGGGCCGGCCCCCTCGCCTATGCGGGCAGCCAACCGATCCCACAGCGCCGGGAGGACCCCGGGGCCGAACGCCCGGCAAATCCAGCTCCAAGATTCAGACCACTCCCAGCAAACCTGGCGGCGATCGCTACATCCCCCGTCGCAGTGCTTCCCAGATGGAGGTCGCTAGCTTCCTCCCGAGCGAGGAGAACCAGCCCGAAGACAGTCAGACGCCCACCAAGAAGGAACATAGAAAGCATGGGCTTCGAAGCGGAACGGTTTTGATGTGGAGGAAGCCAAGATCCTTCGGCTCAGTGGCAAAGCACAAAACGCCCCAGAGGGTTACCAGAACAGACTGAAAGTACTCTAGAGCCAGAAGGCCACGCCCGGCTCCAGCAGGAAGACCAGCCGTTCGCTACATTCCTTCCCGGCCAGACAGGATCCTGGACGCCCCTGAAATCCGGAATGA
Source organism: Eubalaena glacialis (assembly GCF_028564815.1). Taxonomy (NCBI): domain Eukaryota; kingdom Metazoa; phylum Chordata; class Mammalia; order Artiodactyla; family Balaenidae; genus Eubalaena; species Eubalaena glacialis. The sequence goes on from NC_083719.1 coordinate 14,657,189, forward strand.
CCACTACCTGAACCTTGTGGATTGGAGCTCCGGGAATGTGCTGGCTGTGGCTTTGGACAACAGCGTGTACTTGTGGAGCGCTAGCTCTGGTGACATCCTGCAGCTGCTGTAAATGGAGCAGCCTGGGGACTATACATCTTCTGTGGCCTGGATCAAGGAGGGCAGCTACCTGGCTGTGGGTACCAGCAGTGCTGAGGTGCAGCTATGGGATGTGCAACAGCAGAAACGGCTTCGAAACATGACCATTCTGCCCGAGTGGGCTCCCTCGGTTGGAATAGCTATATCCTGTGTAGTGGCTCACGCTCTGGCCACATCCCACACCATGATGTTCGGGTAGCAGAACACCATGTGGCCACACTGAGTGGCCACAGCCAGGAAGTGTGTGCTCTGCGCTGGGCCCCAGATGGACGACATTTGGCCAGTGGTGGCAACGATAACTTGGTCAACGTGTGGCCTAGTGCTCCTGGAGAGGGTGGCTGGGTTCCTCTGCAGACATTCACCCAGCATCAAGAGGCTGTCAAGGCTGTAGCTTGGTGTCCCTGGCAGCCCAATGTCCTGGCAACTGGAGGGGGCACAAGTGATCGACACATTCGTATCTGGAACGTCTGCTCTGGGGCCTGTCTGAGTGCTGTGGATGCCCATTCCCAGGTGTGCTTCATCCTCTGGTTTCCCCACTACAAGGAGCTCATCTCAGGCCATGGCTTTGCCCAGAACCAGCTAGTTATTTGGAAGTACCCAACCATGGCCAAGGTGGCTGAGCTGAAAGGTCACACAGCCCAGATCCTTAGTCTGACCATGAGCCCAGATGGGGCTACAGTGGCATCAGCAGCAGCAGATGAGACCCTGCGGCTGTGGCGCTGCTTTGAGTTGGACCCTGCCCGGCAGCGGGAGCGGGAGATGGCCAGCACGGCGAAAAGCAGCCTTATCCACCAAGGCATCTGTTAGGGACCAACTCATCTCTGTTTTTTGTACTATTTTTTTTTTCTTTTACTTTTCTAATAAAGTCACGTCTCCCTCTTACAAAAAAAAAAAAATGGTCCTAGTATGTGACCTTGCCTTGAATGTTCAGTATCCTAAAAATTAATTTGCCATTTGTCTTATAAATGATTTTCAAAAATTGTGTACATTATGGTATGCTTGAATACATTACCAAATTTAACTGTATTTCTTTCCTGTCATTCATTGTTTAGAAGAAACAACATACTCACAAAACAGTTCATGGAATATAAAAAGCCAAAATTCTTGTGACATTAAATACTGAAGCTTTGTATTAATTAATCCAATATATGTCTTTATATGATTATAGTTTACAATATCCCTGAGCATATGAACTACGACTGACTTATTTATCCCCAATTCTAACCACATTTCCAGACCTAGGCAGGCACTTAGCATGTGTTCAATAAGTGTTTGTTTAGGGAATTAATGTAAGCCTGAAAGAAACGGCATTGAAGTGCACATGTTTGTTATAGACTGAAAGTTTATGTTCCCCCCCCCAAATACATATGTTGAAATCTTAATTTAAAAAGTGGGGCTTTTGGGAGGTGATTAGGTCATGATGCTGGAGCCCTCATGAGTGGGATTAGCACCCTTATAAAAGAGACCCAGAGTACAAGAATGTACACTCTTGTGCTTTTGAAAAGGATACATAATTTAAATAGCAGAGATAAACTCATTGCCAGAAGAATGCAGTGAATTTGGAAGTGGATCCTTCCCTAATGGAATCTGAGATGAGACCTCAGCTCTGGCAGAAACTATGATTGCAGTCTTTTGAGACCCTAAGCAGAGGACCCAGTGAAGCCATGCCAGACTCCTCCCACAGAAGCTGGGATTGGAACCAAGATGGCGGAGTAGAAGGACGTGCTGTCACTCCCTCTTGCGAGAACACCAGAATCACAACTAGCTGCTGGACAATCATCGACAGGAAGACACTGGAACTCACCAAAAAAGATACCCCACATGCAAAGACAAAGGAGAAGCCACAATGAGACGGTAGGAGGGGCGCAATCACAGTAAAATCAAATTCCATAACTGCTGGGTGGGTGACTCACAAACTGGAGAACACTTATACCACAGAAGTCCACCCACTGGAGTGAAGGTTCTGAGCCCCACATCAGGCTTCCTAACCTGGGGGTCCGGCAACGGGAGGAGGAATTCCTAGAGAATCAGACTTTGAAGGCTACTGGGATTTGATTGCAGGACTTTGACAGAACTGGGGGAAACAGAGACTCCACTCTTGGAGGACACACACAAAGTAGTGTGTGCATCGGGACCCAGGGGAAGGAGCAGTGACCACAGGGAAGACTGAACCAGACCTACATGCTGGTATTGGGGGGTCTCCTGCAGAGGCGGGCGGTGGCTGTGGCTCACCGTGGGGACGAGGACACTGGCAGCAGAAGTTCTGGGAAGTACTCCTTGGCGTGAGCCCTCCCAGAGTCCGCCATTAGCCCCACCAAAGAGCCCAGGTAGGCTCCAGTGTTGGGTTGCCTCAGGCCAAACAACCAGCAGGGAGGGAACCCAGCCCCACCCATGAGCAGTCAAGCGGATTAAAGTTTTACTGAGCTCTGCCCACCAGAGCAACAGTCAGCTATACCCACCACCAGTCCCTCCCATCAGAAAACTTGCATAAGCCTCTTAGATAGCCTCATCCACCAGAGGGCAAACAGTAGAAGCAAGAAGAACTACAATCCTGCAGCCTGTGGAACAAAAACCACATTCACAGAAAGAGAGACAAGATGAAAAGGCAGAGGGCTATGTACCAGATGAAGGAGCAAGATAAAACCCCAGAAAAACAACTAAATGAAGTGGAGATAGGCAACCTTCCAGAAAAAGAATTCAGAATAATGATAGTGAAGATGATCCAAGACCTCAGAAAAAGAATGGAGGCAAAGATCGAGAAGATGCAAGAAATGTTTAACAAAGACCTAGAAGAATTGAAGAACAAACAAACAGAGATGAACAATTCAATAACTGAAATGAAAACTACACCTAGAAGGAATCAATAGCAGAATAACTGAGGCAGAAGAACGGATAAGTGACCTGGAAGACAGAATGGTGGAATTCACTGCTGCGGAACAGAATAAAGAAAAAAGAATGAAAAGAAATGAAGATGGCCTAAGAGACCTCTGGGACAACATTAAATGCAACAACATTCGCATTATAGGGGTCCCAGAAGGAGAAGAGAGAGAAAGGACTGGAGAAAATATTTGAAGAGATTATAGTCGAAAACTTCTGTAACATGGGAAAGGAAATAGCCACCCAAGTCCAGGAAGCACAGAGAGTCCCAGGCAGGATAAACCCAAGGAGAAACACGCCGAGACACATAGTAATCAAGTTGGCAAAAATTAAAGACAAAGAAAAATTATTAAAAGCAGCAAGGGAAAAAAGACAAATAACATACAAGGGAAGTCCCATAAGGTTAACAGCTGATTTCTCAGCAGTAACTCTACAAGCCAGAAGGGAGTGGCATGATATACTTAAAGTGATGAAAGGGAAGAACCTACAACCAAGATTACTCTACCCAGCAAGGATCTCATTCAGATTCGACAGAGAAATCAAAAGCTTTACAGACAAGCAAAAGCTAAGAGAATTCAGCACCACCAAACCAGCTCTACAACAAATGCTAAAGGAACTTCTCTAAGTGGGAAACACAAGAGAAGAAAAGGACCTACAAAAACAAACCCAAAACGATTAAGAAAATGGTCATAGGAACATATATATCTATAATTACCTTAAATGTGAATGGATTAAATGCTCCAACCAAAAGACACAGGCTTGCTGAATGGATACAAAAACAAGACCCATATATATGCTGTCTACAAGAGATCCACTTCAGACCTAGGGACACATACAGACTGAAAGTGAGGGGATGGAAAAAGATATTCCATGCAAATGGAAATCAAAAGAAAGCTGGAGTACCAATACTCATATCAGATAAAATAGACTTTAAAATAAAGAATGTTACAAGAGACAAGGAAGGACACTACATAATGATCAAGGGATCTATCCAAGAAGAAGATATAACAATTATAAATATATATTCACCCAACATAGGAGCACCTCAATACATAAGGCAACTGCTAACAGCTATAAAAGAGGTAATCGACAGTAACACAATAATAGTGGGGGACTTTAACACCTCACTTACACCAATGGACAGATCATTCAAACAGAAAATTAATAAGGAAACACAAGCTTTAAATGACACAATAGACCAGATAGATTTAATTGATATTTATAGGACATTCCATCCAAAAACAGCCGATTACACTTTCTTCTCAAGTGCGCACGGAACATTCTCCAGGATAGATCACATCTTGGGTCACAAATCAAGTCTCAGTAAATTTAAGAAAACTGAAATCATATCAAGCATCTTTTCTGACCACAAGGCTATCAGATTAGAAATCAGTTACAGGGAAAAAAACGTAAAAAACACAAACACATGGAGGCTAGACAATATGTTACTAAATAACCAAGAGATCACTGAAGAAATCAAAGAGGAAATCAAAAAATACCTAGAGACAAATGACAATGAAAACACGATGATCCAAAACCTATGGGATGCAGCAAAAGCAGTTCTAAGAGGGAAGTTTATAGCAATACAAGGCTACCTCAAGAAACAAGAAAAATCTCAAATAAACAATCTAACCCTACACCTAAAGGAACTAGAGAAAGAAGAACAAACAAAACCCAAAGTTAGTAGAAGGAAAGAAATCATAAAGATCAGAGCAGAAATAAATAAAACAGAAACAAAGAAAACAATAGCAAAGGTCAATAAAACTAAAAGCTGGTTCTTTGAGGAGATAAACAAAATTGATAAACCATTAGCCAGACTCATCAAGAAAAAGAGGGAGAGGGCTCAAATCAATAAAATTAGAAATGAAAAAGGAGAAGTTACAACAGACACCACAGAAATACAAAGCATCCTAAGAGACTACTACAAGCAACTCCATGCCAATAAAATGGACAACCTGGAAGAAATGGACACATTCTTAGAAAGGTGTAAACTTCCAAGACTGAACCAGGAAGAAATAGAAAATATGAACAGGCCAATCACAAGTAATGAAATTGAAACTGTGATTAAAAATCTTCCAACAAACAGAAGTCCAGGACCAGATGGCTTCACAGGTGAATTCTATCAAACATTTAGAGAAGAGCTAACACGCATCCTTCTCAAACTCTTCCAAAAAATTGCAGAGAAAGGAACACTCCTAAACTCATTCTATGAGGCCACCATCACCCTGATACCAAAACCAGACAAAGATACTACAAAAAAAGAAAATTACAGACCAATATCACTGATGAATATAGATGCAAAAATCCTCAACAAAATACTAGCAAACAGAATCCAACAACACATTAAAAGGATCATACACCATGATCAAGTGGGATTTATCCCAAGGATGCAAGGATTCTTCAATATACGCAAATCAATCAATGCGATACACCATATTAACAAAATGAAGAATAAAAACCATATGATCATCTCAATAGATGCAGAAAAAGCTTCTGAGAAAATTCAACACCAATTTAGGATAAAAACTCTCCAGAAAGTGGGCATAGAGGGAACCTACCTCAACATAATAAAGGCCATATATGACAAACCCACAGCAAACATCATTCTCAATGGTGAAAAACTGAAAGCATTTCCGCTAAGATCAGGAACAAGACAAGGATGTCCACTCTCACCACTGTTATTCAACATAGTTTGGGAAGTCCTAGCCATGGCAATCAGAGAAGAAAAAGAAATAAAAGCAATACAAATTGGAAAAGAAGAGGTAAAACTGTCACTGTTTGCAGGTGACATGATACTATACATAGAGAATCCTAAAGATGTCACCAGAAAACTACTAGAGCTAACCTATGAATTTGGTCAAGTAGCAGGATACAAAATAAATACACAGAAATCTCTTGCATTCCTATACACTAATGATGAAAAATTGGAAAGAGAAATTAAGGAAACACTCCCATTTACCATTGCAACAAAAAGAATAAAATACCTAGGAATAAACCTACCTAGGGAGAGAAAAGGCCTGTATCCAGAAAACTATAAGACACTGATGAAAGAAATTAAAGATGATACCAACAGATGGAGAGATATACCATGTTCTTGGATTGGAAGAATCAATATTGTGAAAATGACTATACTACCCAAAGCAATCTACAGATTCAATGCAATCCCTATCAAATTACCAATGGCATTTTTTACGGAACTAGATCAAAAAATCTTAAAATTTTATGGAGATGCAAAAGACCCCGAGCCAAAGCGGTCTTGAGGGAAAAAAATGGAGCTGGAGGAATCAGAATCCCTGACTTCAGACTATACTGTAAAGCTACAGTAATCAAGACAATAGGATACTGGCACAAAAACAGAAACATAGATCAATGGAACAAGATAGAAAGCCCAGAGATAAACCCATGCACCTATGGTCAACTAATCTATGACAAAAGAGGTAAGGATATACAATGGAGAAAAGACAGTCTCTTCAATAAGTGGTGCTGGGAAAACTGGACAGCTACATATAAAAGAATGAAATTAGAACACTCCTTAACACCATACACAAAAATAAACTCAAAATGGATTAAAGACCTAAATGTAAGACCGGACACTATAAAACTCTTAGAGGAAAACATAGGAAGAACACTCTATGACATAAATCACAGCAAGATCTTTTTTGATCCACCTCCTAGAGTAATGGAAATAAAAACAAAAATAAACAAATGGGACCTCATGAAACTTCAAAGCTTTTGCACAGCAAAGGAAACCATAAACAAGACGAAAAGGCAACCCTCAGAATAGGAGAAAATATTTGCAAACGAATCAACAGACAAAGGATTAATCTCCAAAATATATAAACAGCTCATGCAGCTCAACAGTAAAAAAACAAACAACCCAATCCAAAAATGGGCAGAAGACCTAAATAGATATTTCTCCAAAGAAGACATACAGATGGCCAAGAAGCACATGAAAAGCTGCCCAACGTCACTAATTATTAGAGAAATGCAAATCAAAACTACAATGAGGTATCACCTCACACCAGTTAGAATGGGCATCATCAGAGAATCTACAAACAACAAATGCTGGAGAGGGTGTGGAGAAAAGGGAACCCTCTTGCACTGTTGGTGGGAATGTAAATTGATACAGCCACTATGGAGAACAGTATGGAGGTTCCTTAAAGAAGTAAAAATAGAATTACCATATGACCCAGCAATCCCACTACTGGGCATATACCCAGAGAAAACCATAATTCAAAAAGACACATGCACCCCAATGTTCATTGCAGCACTATTTACAATAGCCAGGTCATGGATCAACCTAAATGCCCATCGACAGAGGAATGGATAAAGAAGTTAGTGGTACATATATACAATGGAATATTACTCAACCATAAAAAGGAACGAAATTGGGTCATTTGTTGAGACGTGGATGGATCCAGAGACTGTCATACAGAGTGACGTAAGTCAGAAAGAGAAAAACAATTATCGTATATTAACGCATATATGTGGAACCTAGAAAAATGGTACAGATGAACCGGTTGCAGGGCAGAAATTGAGACACAGATGTAGAGAACAAACCTATGGACACCAAGGGGAGAAAGTGGCGGGGTGGTGTGGGTGGTGGTGTGATGAATTGGGCGATTGGGATTGACATGTATACAGTGATGTGTATAAAATTGATGACTAATAAGAACCTGCTGTATAAAAAAATAAATAAAATAAAATTCAAAAAAAAAAAAAAAAGAAGAGAGACCCAGAGAGCTCCTTCCCCCTTTTACCATGTAAAGACACAGCAGGAATATGGCCATCTATGAAACAGATACCAAATCTACCAGAGCCTTGATCTTGGACTTCTCAGCCTCCAGAACTGTGAGAAAAAAGTTTCTGTTGTTTATAAGCCACCCAATCTACCAAACAGACTAACCCATGTTTTTATACACATAATAATATTTATCATGGACTTACTTTTAATATGTTTTTTGATTGTCTCAGAATTTATTCAGTGGAATTAAAACATTTGAACATCTCACATGTAATATTAACAGTACATCAAACATTACAATTATTAACAAATCCATACCATGTCAGTACTAACGCACTTGATTTGCATAGAGATAGACAGAAAAAAATCTGTTTTATTTGCATGAAGCACCTTACTTAGAACTGGAATTCAGCGTCTTATTACCACCATCCATCCATGCTCGAGACTCAGCCTGTGTGGACGCCATCTTGTTTTGGGGGTGCGGCGGAGATAAACAAGAGCACATTGAGGGAGGATCGGTGCTTCATTCGGCAGTATACAGCCTCTAGGAGACGATACACATCGTTTTTTTAGAAGTTTGCGTTCTTCAGTTATATGATTGTAAAACACTGAGCCCCAGCGCACATGGTCTTGGAGAATCTCGGGTAAACAACTTCACATTCTTTACTCTCAACCTGACCAACAACTGTGTAATTCTAAATTCCCATGAGGCCGTGGGTTTGACTTTCTTGGACTCTGCCCACGGTCTGGAACTAGGTGGTTTCTTTATTTGATAAGTTCCCTGACTAAAGTTTCAAGGAGACTAGAATTATTCTCAGGGAAATGCTATCTCTTTATCTTAAGAAAGGTTCTTTGGACCAAATTTTCAGTGTTCTGGTTGATCCAAAGTATTAGGAGTGTTTGTTGTCAGAGAGTCTCATCCCTTATTGGTGGAAGATAAAAACAGTCCATTTGAACCATGAGAAGGATGACAGGATGTTCTATTCCAAAACCCCTTCATTTTTTTCAGATGGGGAAATGGAGGCCCAGAGAGGTTAATTGAAGTCATGCTTGCTGTGCACTTGGGGCAGGAACGGGATCCTTGGTTTAGAGAATGAAACATGGTTCCTTAAACATCCTTGCCTGGTTATAAATTACTCTTTAAGTCCCTGATTGTGTGCAGAGTCTGTGAACTTGGCTGAGTGTTACTGTTCACAAGTGTATCTTTTTACTTAAGGATTAGAAAGTGTGTGCTGACTTAGCACAGGTGAGCTTTGATCTTGGCCAAGGTCAATGTCGAAAATTGCATCTTTTATGAAAGAGGCACAGGAAAATCCAGTATGAGATTTCACATACATATTTATTCTCCTGATAAGCTTCACATTTCCTAATGCTCTAGCTTTCACTTCCCCTGCAAGTGATTTGATTGTATGTACCTCTCCATCATGATTTTGGTTTCTCGGAAATGGGATAAGTAGTGGTCTAAGTCTCAGTCTGCCTCACTCAGTCATTCTCCCTCAGTCATTAGATATTTGACTCTAGTCTATATTATCTATTCAGTTCTTAACATATAAATTTTTGTAGGTTACTTTTTTTTTCTGAGTTTTCCCCCTAAGTATAAGCTAAGCTACTAAAAGAAAACAGGCTTAGCTCAGTGTCTTTTACATCATTAATGCTAAATAACATTCCTGAAGCTACCCAAATTTTATAGGGTGAGCTACTTAAAAGTGATTATGGAAAGGCGTGAGTTTGCTGTTTGGCAAAGATGAATTTCCACAGAATTGCACGGAGCCAAGTGTTCCTACAGTTGCACAAGTTCATCTTTCTGGGGATTTCTGTGCACAGATCAAACCTCTACAAACATTTCGGTCATCCCTTTCTTGGTTCCTCTTCTCCTAGGACCAATTGTTTGAATTACCAGGTGCTTGACCATCTTCTTGTAGGGGCTAGTTTGAAAATTTCGAGCTATTCCCCTGTTCTTCTTAATGGACATGTGTGTTCTCAAAAGAAATGACCATGAATTGGCCAGTGTTCTGTGGACAATGTCCTCCAAAACTCTTGTATATTTACTGACAGATAATGGACTGTAATGGGGGTGGGAAACACTGCCCCTTGGCTTGATTCCATCCCATCTATATGATATTATTGCTTGGCCACTAATTCTGTGCCCAGAGAATGTTTTCTTTGTGGATATGCCTTTAAGACAGATAACAAAAAGGCTTAAAGCCACCAGGCAATTCCAGAAGGAGGGTAATTTCTTTGTTGGGCTTGTGTTGACATCTCTGTTCTCAAGGTTAATTACACATTTGGTTAATTGGTTTAATTAGTTAATTGGTTTGCTGAGTCTGCCCCCCTGGTGAGAATGACAAGACCCAGGGAACTGCCAATTCATGCATAGATATGCCCTTTCATTGCTTGTGGCTTATAACCAGGGCACACACACTGCTTACTTAAAGAGTTTGTTTTGGGGGAATCTACTTCTTGTTCTCTGAAAGAGGTTTTCTTTTTCTTTAGGATACAAGTAGAGAAAAATGCCAGTTTACTGCCAATTCCAGAAAAGTCTGCTTTTCTTCAGCAAGGAAGGAGGTGGGAATGACAGGTCCCAGGAACAGGAGGTATGGTTGTGGGGAACAGCTGTTGGCTGGGAGGTGATGAATATCAGCCTGAGATTTGGAGGCATCCTCTCCCCTCGGGCGGAAAAGACCAGCAAAAGAAAAGGGATTCAGTGTGTCAATCCTGAACGCTAACATTTTCTGAATAACCAATGAAAATTAATTCTTTCTAGATTGCTGGTGGAATCAAAGGAAACAGAGATATAGTTTTTGTTTTTTTTTGGCCTTGCCATGTGGCATGTGGGGTCCTAGTCCCCCAACCAGGGATCGAACCCACGCCCCCTGCAGTGGAAGCACGGAGTCTTAACCACTGGATTGCCAGGGAAGTCCCAGAAACATAGTTTTTAACCATAGATGGGTTTTACAGTTATAGACTGTCTAATCATTTCTAATCCTTCCTATTTTCAATTTGCCTAAAATCGTATTTTTCCCAAGATGATGTTATGGATGTTGAACAGATCATTAGCAGATATTGTTTGGCATCCTAGGGGATCAAAGCTTGGAGAAGAAATGCTTGATGAATTGCTGAATTGCCCTTTTTCCTTGATGAATTGCACTCACAGTGGAGTGAGTTGAGGCCTGGTCTAGCCATGCGTATTCACTCACATGGTTCTGAGATATCTGGGAAGAACGTGGCTAAAGATTTTAAAGCTGGTCTATATCCCTTTAAGGAGCATAATTATCCATTTTAGGAATGGTGCTGTTTTGTCCTAAGCAACTTTAATTGTTGGGTTTCTCATTTCAATCTGCGGCATTAACAAATCGTAACCTCCCTTGTCAGACTCACCTCAGAATCGTCTTTCCTTTCCTCACAATTAGAGAGCTTTTTGTAATCCTTAATCAAACATTTCTTTGAGCAAGCTTAATTGCATCTCATTCCAGCTTTATTGACCAGTGTGGCTAATTGATCTTTTTTTCTTCCATCATATTGCTTTATGTGCTTTAAAGGCAATTATTGCTCTTTTCATTTCATTTTCTCTGAATTGCCAAATATTCCTTTTAAAATTATAATTATTTTTAAAAAATCATAGAAGTCATATAACAGTAGTACTATTTGGCCTTTGTTTTTCCTTCTGAATCAGGCTTTCTATTGTTCCCTACAAATCATACTTCGAGTGACATTTTTCTTCAGATTTGAGGTTTGAAAACCAAACATGAGCCCAGCATCCCCTAACCAGAGCAGAAGTCTGTGGCAGAAGTTCTCATGCTTTGTGCCACGTGGGGAACTCTTGTTCATACATCCCATTGTCAGAGGCCATTTCCTCTTTTTTTTTAGGGAGGCTGGGGGGGGAAAGGCGGGTGGTAACACTGTCTCATTGATGACTCATGTTCCTGTGTCTATGAGCATTGGGTGAATGCCGGGTGGAACTCTCCAGAGCAGTGTTTTCAGGGTGGGCAGCCTCACTTAACGGGTCTGATTCCTTCTGCTTTTTTATGCCTTTCTGCCAAATTCTGGCTAGGTGTTCACATAGCATCATACCCTTAGTGAGGAAACAGGAAATGAGAACAGAACTCCTTTAGACCAGACTTGGGGCAAAAAACAAAAAAGAAAGAAAAGAAAACAACAGCAGCAACCAAAAAAATCCCAGAGGGGAAAAGAGGGTGATTGAAGGCAGAGAAGGAAATGAGAGGCATAGGAACAATCGAGAAAAAGGCGAAAAGCATAGAATTGCATTTAAAAAATTAGCCTTGTTCTGGTTATTCCTGCCTTTGTGTAGATGGAAAGGAGACGGTTTGGTCTCCAACTCTAAAACGTTCTAGCTGTGGATCTGTGGGCCCAGACGTGTTCTGTGTGAAAGAGGTTTTAATCATCTGCTGACTGTCCCTGGCACCTTGGCAAAGGCTAGCTCAATCAGCCCTGTGCATTAGGGTGGGCTCTGCGGAGGAGGAGGGGGAAGGAGAGAGGGAAGAGAGAGCAGCCCCAGAGAAGGTTGAGGTGATTCTGCTGGGAGGCTCCCTCCAGGGGAGCCAGCAGCCTGGTGAGTCAGCAAAGTCTAGCCATGGGTCCAAGGAGAGTGGTCACAGACAGCAGGAGGTGACGAGGTGATGGGTGAGCTCCCCGGGGCCACAGGAAAGATGCAGGTATATGGCTCAATTTCCTGGGGGCTGCACTTTATTTAATAAAACAGCTAGATGAGCAAGGCTTTCATGAGAATTAGCCAGTAGTCCCATACTGTATTTTTACCCTCTAAAATGATTAACTTGAGGTGTAACTATGGTTAGTTGTAACCTAATCACCTCTTCTGATGAGAAGATTTTTGTTTTCTTGCCTTTATCGAATATTAACAGAAGCTGTTAGTGTCAGCTATAAACTAACATTAAATATTTGCCTTGGAGGCCAGTAAAGTCAGAGATAAGACCGAAGCTGGGATCACACATGCCCCCGGTTTCGCCATCTGCAAAATGATGAAGGTGAGCTTAATCCAAACTGGCTGCCAGGACGCTTGTAGCACCTTCAGATTTTCTTATCTTACAGAGGACGTGACCCGTCCTCTGCTCAGTGCTGGAGATACCACTTCGACGACTATGTCTGCCAGCAATAGAAATGATACAAACCATCGCTTACCTAGGCTTGCTATGCGCCAAACGCTGTTCTAAGTAACACCTAGTACACACACATTCAGTCATTTATCCTCCAAACTATGCGGAATGTTGTGTTATATTTTCACATTTTACAAATAAGGAGACAGACACAGAAAAGTTAAAACTGAGGGGAGGGGTAAATTAGGAATTTGGGATTAACATATACAGACTACTATATATAAAATAGATAAACAACAAGCAGCTACTGTATAGCACAGGGAACTATATTTAATATCTTGTAATAACCCAGAATGAAAAAGAATCTGAAGAAGAACATATATATACTCAGTTATCCATATACTTATATACATGTCTATATATAACTGATTCACTTTGCTGTACACCTGAAACTTACACAACATTGTAAATTAACTATACTTCAATTTAAAAAAAGGTTAAAAAATAAAAAAGAAAAGTTAAAATTGCCCCTATGAGGTGGCAGGGCAGGAACACAGGGTTGGGGGGATGACTAACCAGATAGATTCACATCCTGCCTTCAGAAAGCTGCCAGTCTAGTAAGGGCAGGGGCCACTAAACCCTCAATTGCAATGAAGTGCTATCGCCGGAGCAAATAAACACATAGCAGAGGCAACCAACTGAATGTGAAGGTCAGGCGAGGCTGCCCAGGAAAAGTGTTACATGAGACGCGTCTGATGGCCGGGGGATGGGGGAGGGGTGGCCGGCAGAGTGCAGGGTAAGCAGCCAGCTGAGAACAGATGTTGGAAGTCTAATGATGAAAAGGAGCTGAATGTGGATGGGATGTTACGAACGAGCTGGGGGCGTGGTTTGAGGCTGAAGGCAGCAGCTGCATTGGGGAAGGCCCTTGAGTTGAATTGAAGAGTGGACTTTATCCCTATCATGAAAGCAGCCCATCATAAGGTGTGGCTATTGTGGGAGAATTGGATGGGGCTTCGATTAGAGGCTGAGATCTGAGAAGAAACTCTTTAGTAATAGGGATTAGGACTGGGGCAATGGCCGTGAGACTGGAGAGAAGATGGGTTTGAAAGCTGATGAAGAGGTAGGGCTGAGAGACTTAGTGGTTGACCGGAAGTCAAGGATTCAGGCCTGGGCAACTGGGTCACTGGAGGTGCCACAGGCTGAGGGAGAGAACAGGTCAGACCCTCTCTTTCCCTCCCCCGTAGCCCTTTCATGTCCTGTGTGGAAACTTCCAACGGAGACAGAAGACTGGTAGGCTTCTGCAATAAACAGCAGAGCCTGGGAAGACCTGGGAAGACCTGCTGCCTCGCCCAGGCCCTCTTTGTATGGGGGTGCTGCCTGGAGGCTTTGCCTGGAGGTGCCTGGGCAGATACCCCAAGACCCCTGCCCACCAGACACACACTGGGGGCTGTCTAGTGAACTGACAGGTGTGGTGATAGGAAGAGCCAGCCTCCTTACTTCAAGGTGGGACAATTCTGTGGTTTGATTGATGGTGCCAGGACCCCCTCACGCCATGGACCAGGCTGAGACTAGGCTTTCCTGAGACCACATCCTGTCTCCCCTCCTCCCTCTTCCTCGTCCCCCTTCTCTCTCTCTCTCTTATGGACTTAATTGTGTCCTCTCAAAATTCATATGTTGAAACCCTATCCCCCAGTACCTCAAAGTGGGACCGTATTTGGAGAGGGCCTTTAAAGAGGTAATGAAGTTAATGAGGCCGTTAGAGTGAGCCCTAATTCAATATGACTGATGTCCTTATAAGAGGAGGAGACTGGGACACCCACGGGTCACCAGGGCTGTGCATGAACAGAGGGACGACCATGAGAAGAGGCAGCATGACGGCAGTCATTGCAAGCAAGGGGAGAGGCCTCAGGAGAAACCAAGCCTGCCAACACCTTTTTTTAAAATTTTAACTTTATTGGAGTATAGTTGATTTACAATGTTGTGTGAGTTTCAGGTGTACAGCAAAGTGATTCAGTTATACATATACATATATTCATTTTTTTTCAGATTCTTTTCTCATATAGCTTATCACAGAATACTGAGTAGAGTTCCCTGTGTTATATAGTAGGTCCTTGTTGGTTATCTACTTTATATATAGTAGTGCTTGTATGTTCATCCCAAGCTCCTAAATTATCCCTCCTCCCCCATGTTTCCCCTTTGGTAACCATAAGTTTGTTTTTGAAGTCTGTGAGTCTGTTTTTGTTTTGTAAATAAGTTCATTTATATCATTTTTAAAAATTAGATTCCACATATGAGTGATATCATATTATATTTGTCCTTCTCTGTCTGACCCAAAACACCTTGATCTTGGACTTCCAGCCTCCAGGATTGAGAGAAAATAAACATCTGTTGTTTAAGCCACTGTGGTGCTTTGTTATAGCAGCTCTAGGAAACGAATACACTCCCTTACCTGTTTTTCCTGAAGAGCAGTCCCTCAATAAACCCCAAGCACTGGGACCCCGGTCTCAGGCTTGGCTTCTAGGGGACGTGACTCAGGACACCAAAGCGCTAAGGAAAAAATGTTGGGTTGTAATCCAAACGTGTCAGCCCTTTGTTGATTATTTTATTAACTTGTTAGAGGAGAGCGAATACCCAGGAAACAGTAAGGCTGACCAAGGGCTCCCAAGGTCTGTCTGTTCTGGAGCTTGTCCAGGCTTTAGAGGAGGGGGGTCCCTGAGTTTCATCTAAGACTAGAGTCTCTCTCTTTTTCTCAGTTGCTCGGCCTTCCACGTCTTAAAAAAGTGTAAGGAAAAATAAGTTTCACTGTATAGGTAAATTTGTTTCTGGTTAAATGGGAAAGAAATGATTGAAGCCAATTTCAGTCTATTAGAAGGTAAACATCTTTTAAAATTTCTTGACACCAAATGCTTGTCTTTACCCTCTGGCTTTACCCTCTGGCTTTGTACATTGGAGAGACATGAAGGGACAAAGAGAGTTAGAAAATGATCTGGGATCAAATTCTGATTCAGCCAGTGTGGGATTCTGAACCCTTTACTACGCCCAGCCTCAGGTTGTGTTTTCATTTTTGTTTAAAAAAACAAGCAAGCAAACAGAAAAAAAGGAGTCCAAACCTCTCTAAGTCCCTTCCGCCTCTAGCATTCTAATGACTGTGACAATGAATCTGGGGTATTTGGAATGATGGCGTTGTTCCAGATGCCTGGTCATCCGATGAAAAGAGTCTCTCCTCTTTGAGTCTGCATGTGCAGTCACAACCCACCCTTCATTTTCATTTGTGAACTTCAACTCTTTTCACCTTTCTGTCCTCAATTCCCCTGGCTGCTTCTGCGTGTCAAATAAACCTCTCCAAATAGACTTGGAGTCTGGTTCGGCAGCATTTATTGAAAACCCATTATGTCCTGTTTACTTCGCTGCAATCAGAGCCTGCACACTTCTGATACACACTAATGGGAAAGTTTTGGCCCAAGAGGAGTTGATTGTTCTGGTCCTGTCCTGTCCCATGATATCAAACATTCATCTGTGGAACACATCCGAAAGCTTTTGTCCCCTAGTAGCTACGTGGTTAACCTGGACAGAGAGAAAAAGAGAGGGAGGGAGGGAGGGAGGGAGAGGGAGAGGGAGAGAGTTGGGGGAGGTTGGTGTTGATTTTATTAGCTTGGGACACTTTATGCTGTGTTTCTGAGGAACTGTCAAAATCCCCAAAGTGTGCCTTCTAGGGCGCAGTTTATTTTCTTAAGCCTCTGCTGACAGGGAACTGACCAAGAGACCTGGGAGGTGCCTGAAACACGCAGGAATGAAAGGTGTTTTTGCTTTTGTCCAGCAGAGCGGGTTCCTCGTGCATCTCCAAAAACTGTCCAGTGACCCCCATTCAAAGCGGCTTGAGGCGTGACTCAAGAAAACTTATCAAAATGGGGCTTCCCTGGTGGCGCAGTGGTTAAGAATCCTCCTGCCAATGCAGGGGACACGGGTTCGAGCCCTGGTCCGGGAGGATCCCACACGCTGCGGAGCAACTAAGCCCGTGCGCCACAACTACTGAGCCCACATGCCACAACTACTGAAGCCCGCACACCTAGAGCCCTTGCTCCGCAACAAGAGAAGCCACCGCAGTGAGAAGCACGTGCACCGCAACGAAGAGTAGCCCCCGCTCAGAGAAAACCCACACGCAGCAGCGAAGACCCAACGCAGCCAAAAATAAAATAAATAAATAACTAACTTCAAAAAAAAAGTGCATGAGATGCGCTCGTTTTTTTTCAATGCACGATGACAATGGAGAAAGCAATCGTAGATTTTTTACTTTATTATTTTATTTTATTATTATTTTTCAATCTTTTGGCCGCACCGCTTGGCATGTGGGATCTTCGTTCCCTGACCAGGGATGGAACCTGCGGCCCCTGCACTGGAAGTGCAGAGTCTTAACCACTGGACCGCCAGGGAGGCTCCCAACTGCACATTTTTTTTTAAAGCAGAGTCTTGCCAGAGACCAGTGACTCCTAAAAAGTAAACTCCTTGAGGATAGCATCCGTGCCTCATTTATTTTTGTATTGTCACAGAATCTAACTGTACTTGGCACATTGGGTCATGAATAAATAAATAAAGCGATGAATAACAAATATGACCCCGAGACTCAAAATCTGGCTCCTGCTCCAGCCGACAGAGCAATTTTAATCCTGCATCTTGAAACTGGCTGCAGGTTAAGTGCGACATGATATCACCTCCTAAACCAGCTCTGTGGGAAGCTCTGTCCTCTGTGACCTTGGTTCATTTTTCATATCATGTACCTCCTTCACAAGTGATCCTGTACATTCCGTGGTAGGGCATTTATTGCTTGTCTCCCCTACTAGCATGTGAGCCACAGACGGCACAAACTCTGTGCATCTTAATTGTAAGTGATCCTGCTGTCTAGGTAGTCTCAGGCTCATATAGTTGGACAGGAATAAATTTTTGTTGAATGAATGAATGTATAAGTGAATGCATGAACACAGAAGGTGTGTAAGTATCACCTGATTTTAACTATATATTCATTGAGAAAGTAATCTGTGCACTGTATCGTTTGAGACCCTATAAAAGAGTCAGAATTCATAAGCTTCTTGGAAAGAAGAAACAAACACCAGCAGCCTCTCTGACCTTCACTCTCCCATCTCATGAACTTGCACCCCTGACTCCACGGTCGGTAGGACTCGCCATCTACTCCTGCAGCCATGAATGTTCCTCTAGCATTGAACGTGGATTCACGCTTAAGATTCTACATGTATGAAGCTCTAAAAAATGTCAGATGAATCCCTGGCGACATAAATCACAACAGTGGTTGCCTCCTTGGTTCAGGAGGGGTTGGAATTGACTGGAAAGGAGCATGAGGGAACTTCTGGGATGTTGAAAAATTTTTTAAACTTGCTTGGGGTGGTGGTTTACCTGTGTGTATGCGATTGTCAGACAGACCCCGTTGAACCATGAAGATGTGTGCATTTCATGATATTTAAATTATGTCTCAATTCATTAATTAGTGGACAATGCATGAGATTAGATGATATTTAGAGGATGATTCTACCCAAGCACACGTGCTCCCTGTTAGATCTTAATCTGTCCCTGACCAGATCCCAGTGCCCTGTGGTCTCCCCACAATCCCAGCGCTGGGGCATGGGGCAGGTATGTGTGTGTTGGGGGGAGTTCTTAGAATCTGCTAAAACATCTTAGGTTGGTTTGCATCACCAAAGTGGGCAGCATAAATGTTATTTATCTAAAAAGGTAGGTTTGGCTCTTGCCTGAAGTTAAGGACTTTAATCACTCAGGAAACAGGCCCAGATGAATCAAGCGATTTTTCCTAAAATCATACAATCAACCACAGGGAACTGGGCTTGAAACTCAGAATGGCTCCCTCACCCCACCCGATATCTGAGCCAGTTTTCTTTCCATCATAGTATGTGGAGCAGGAAAGTCGTTTCCTCGGTCCAACCTACGTTCTGATCCTTGATCTATCATGTTATTACCTCTATGAACTCAAAACGGTTTATACTTACTATCTCCATGCCTCAGTTTCCACATCTCTAAAATGGAGACACAGTATTTACCTGGGGTTAGGACTAAATGAGATAATACCTATCAACACCGGGTGCTTAGTAACTGCTGACCCCTCCTCCATCCGAACCTATTCATCACTAACTCTCCGTACTTCCTCCTCGTACTCATGCCCTGGGTATGTTTATTCACAAGGTTATACTATAGTGAATCAGTTCTTTAAATAAATATTCTTCTCCATGAGAATTAATAAGCCTAACTGTTTAAGTAAAGCTTAAAAAATCCCCTAAGCCTCTTTTCCCCCATCCCCAGCAAACTCTTGATCCAATAAGAAAATGAATCTCATAAACATGATAAACTACGGCCTATTGCAAAGAAACCAGATACTTTTTTTTTTTTTTAAAGAAAATATGTGAAAAGGCAAAAACACTTGAATTTCTAGTAGACTTTCTATCATCTTTGGCAAACCCTGTCACTTTTCTGTGCCCATTTAAGAACCCCTCAGGATAAAATTGGCTGTTTCTGTTGCAACGTGGAGACCCCCTAGGAAGAAATAATTATTATTTCTCTATCTAAATACCTTGTAGGAAAATTTTGAGGTGCTGCAGCAGACCATCATGTGGTCCCTCAGCTGACCTTGAGGACGTTCCAATACTGAGAGTCTGTTATCTGAAGGGGCCAAAAGGGACCCCTGCTGCTTGGATAATGATGCATTTATCTTGCCTTGTCCCATTGGCAGCCTCTTCTTGTCACTGTGTACCAGTTATGCCCCCTTTTCCTCCCCATTGAGTCCAACCTTGGCAACAGTTCTTCAGAGGGTTGACTAGGCAACTAGAAGCACAAATGGCAAAAAAAAAAAAAAAAAAAAAAATGTCTTGTAGACTTTACAGAAGAAAGGCAAGCAGTCCAGAATGGAGTGATTGATATACCCACTGCTCTTGCTTCCGACCGTGTGAGGCCCCGGTCAGGGAAGACTGGGCCCGAGGAGAAAACCATGTGAAGAGATTGTTCCCAGCATCCTCATAGCCTTCCCTGTGTCAGATCTGGCTGTAGATTTAGCCCACAGTGATCGAATTTCCTGCATAAAGCTGTGGCTTACGCGGTGTTCGGCATTCCTGTAGCAGGCACTACAGTGGCTGGTGCTTTTTATTTCACGATGGGCTCAATAGCCTCTAAGAAATCACACACTGCACACAGGAACACCCCAAACAAACACACGCATCAAATCCCCATGAACGTCAGGCCACGCTGGAAAGTGAACTCCGACCTTTCTCACTTACAGGGACTGAACTTGATTGGGAAACTTGAACCTTCCCTTGGATATATCAGACACCAAAACTCTGTTCTTTCTGGGCTCATCTCTCAAACTATGCACCTCCAGGGGGTCTTCGTGGATTTATGTTAGTCATATGCTTATGCTTAAAAGAAAAATCACATCCTGTAGATTCTAGCTGAGATTCTCAGATTGGTCTTTAGCACAAACCATTCCTTTGAATCACATGGGAAGAGAATTTGGCTTAAGGGCTCTGTTTTTCTAGGAAGACCCAATAATTGTTGGGCTGTGCCTATTACAAACTGAGACGTGCTTTAGAAATTATATAGCCAAGATAATTTAATATATTTGCTTTATTTCAAATAGCAAGGAACTGGTGTATGGCAAAGAGGTCAGGTCACGGACACTCGAAGGCAGACAAGGGCCTCAAACCTGGAATTCAGGGTTCTAGTTGGGTGACCTTTGCACAAGCCACAGATTCTTTCTTTTCCTTTTTTTTTTTTTTTTGGCTGTGCTGCTCAGCTTGTGGGATCTTAATTCCCCGACCAGGGATCGAACCCGGGCCCATGGCTGTGAAAGCGCTGAGTTTTAAGCACTCAGGCCAGAGATTTTGCTTTTAGCAATTGTGCTTTTTAATCTGACGTGCTTTCCCAAAGCAAATCTGGGTGATGTTTCCCAGAAGCCCCGCTGACTGCCTTAACTCACAGCCCATAAGATGGGGGCAGCTTTGGAAGCAAACTAGCATCTCTCTGCTCCCTTCCAGGCTGGGCTCATCCCAGGCCTCTGTCCCAACCCTCAAGCCTTTCTCTCTCTTGGCTTTGGAGGCAGAGCAACGCCGGACACACAGAAGGTAAGAATTTTCTCACAAAGAAGGTGAATATGAGAGCAGGGACAGTTAATCCTAGTTCCATCCTAAAAAAGCTATAGGTGGAGGATATTCCACTTTGGTTCTCATTTTATTTTCAAGCTAAAAAAAAAATTTGATGGCAACTTCTTTCAGTTGGCTTCACCAGAAAACTTTGGGACTGATGGCTAGCAAGAAATATGTACTCTGTTTCATGCATGTGCTTTGCAAATCTTTAACAGAATGTGGAGAGCTCTGTAAATCGAGCAATGAGTCGATAAATAATGGCAATTTCTAGCTTAGCTGGGTATTGTGTTTGAGCTCGGCTAGCTGTCAATATGCTGAGCTCTATATGTTAATAATAAAATGGACAAAAATAAAGATGGTGCTTGGCTCTACTTCATTCACCAGCTGGGAAATGAAAGCATGAACATGCTTTATAAGTGGCTGGATCGTTTCCATCAGGTAGAATGCCAAATTTAAAAATAGGGAACCAAGCTTTGAAGCATATATCACAGAGTTCTTCCATAAATTCCGACTTTTCCAAAACTGTATAGTCACTCAAGTCTTGGTATTTGGAGGGGCCGCTGGGTTTTCTTTTTTCCCTTGTAAGATGTTTGTAAATTCCAAATGAGAGACTACTCTGCTGGTTTTTACTGTCGGGAATAAAAGAAGCCCCCCAGTGGTCAGAAAGTGCACAGACCAAACAACGCAAACTGCATTACTTGTGCAAAATTTCAGGGTTTTAACTAGACTAACACTTAAGCCTCAAATCTACGAATGTTTTACCATTAGGAAAAGGATAACACAAATAAAAAAGCAACATTTTAATATACACTCTGAAAGAACAGAGCGCCTAAAAAGAAACAGGTTAAGTGTAATTTGTCTTTTAATGAAAGCAGAAAAACAATCACATTGTATAAGTTTCATAACTGCCTCTCCCTGCCATGACTTTACTGTGGGTTTTTAAAATTAGGTGTTGCATCATCCCATGATGGGCAGCATACAACTTGGCTCATTCAGGCCTTAAAACATACTTTGTGGATTTGGAAGGCAATAAACTCCTGTAACTGGAGCACAGGGGTCTGGGATCAGAATTGTTTGGGTTTGCAGAAAACCGGTAATTTCTCTCCTTGTGCCCCTTTGTTGATTTCTGGATTTAAGAAATGGATGTTTGGTGCGTGTCTCCTTTTTCACTGGGCTTCTGTGAAGCCCGCTCTTGGGTTTGCTACTGGAGCCACTATCCGTAGAGCCTGGCTTTGCCAAGCAGCTCTTGCTTTTCCTAAAGACCTTGTCTTTCTGCATGCACTTAAAAAACAAAAAAATGAAATAATTATAGGTTCATAGGAAATTGAAAACAAAATAAACAGGGAGAGCCCACCAACTCACCACCTAGACTCACCCTATGGTTACATCTTATATAACCACAGGACACTAGCAAAACCAGGAAACTGACATTGGTATAATCCATAGAGCTTTATTCAGCTTTCACCAGCTTTACATTCATTTGTGTGTGTGTATGTGTATACATGTGTGTATATAAAGTTCAAAGTAATTGTATCACATGTGTGTTTGTGTAACCACAACTATAGTTAGAATACAGAATTGTGCCATGACCATCAGACTTTTTCATGCTACCCCTCGTACCCACACCCAATTTCTCCTCCACCAACTCCTACCCTGTGGCAACCACTAATCTGTACTCTGTCTCCATAATTCTGTTATTTTGAAAATGTTGTGTAAATGGAATCATACGATATGTCATCTTTTGGAGATGAACTTTTTTCACACAGCATATTTCCCTTGAGATCTATCCAAACTCTTGCATGTCTCAAGAGTTCATTCTCTTTCATGGCTGAGTTGTGTTCCGTGGTGTGTCTACAACCCACTTTGTTTAACCATTCACCCATTGAAGGACACGGGTTATTTCTGGGTTTTGGCTATTATGAATAGGGTTGCTATGAACATTCTTGTACAGGCTTTTGTTAAATTACAAAATGCTGATGAATGAAATTAAAGAAAACCCAATAGCTCCCTTTGAAGGAGAAGCAACACAATTTCTTCAGCTGAAGATCACATTCATTAATCTAATACTTAGCCTCTTTGAGGGCTCTTTATGGGAGGTTCCTTTTCATAGAAGTCCTCCTGGGTTCTGAGTTTAAATTCTTACCTCTTATTATATGGCAAGATAAAATATCATTAACTGGTGTGGTTTAAATTTTCATATATGGGCCAATGGCATATAGCTTCCATCCTCGCCATTGTCCCCAACCCTGAAGTGTACTATTAGCATCAGTGATTTCCGAAGAACTAGGTGTGTCCTAGACCAACATAATCCAATATGGTGGCTGCTAACCACATGTGGCTATTGAGCCAGCAACATTCTTAATTGAGATGTGCTGTAGGTATGAAATACATACCAAGCTGAAGTCTTACTATGAAAGAAAGAATGTAAAATATGTCACTGCTACATTTTTATTATGGATTACATGCTGAAATATTACTTTGGATATATTGGGTTAAATAAAGTATATTATTAAAATTAATTTTATTTCCTTCTTTTTATTTTCTCTAATGTGACTAGAAAATTTAATACTATCTATGTGGCTTGTATGATATGTCTGTTGGATAGTGATGTCGCCTGAGAAAATAAAGGTCTAGGACAGCTAAGTAACTTGCCCAAGGTCACACTGTAAACACTTTACGTGATGTCCTTTGTTTATGCTTTTTATTCCAATGACTACTGATGGGCTGTGTGTCAATGTCATGATTTTGTGTTAAACTTGTGAAGGCAGGAAGAGATCCTTGTGATGGAAGAGTCAGGGACTGTCCAAACCCTTTTGGATGACGGGCTTCATTTCGGGATGCCACTGATGCTTTCCTTTTGTGCCTCCTGGGTGCCACTGCCATACGGCAGCCTTGAGGAAACTTTGCTTTATATGTTCCACCTGGTACAGATATGTTTAAACTGCCTTCTACCTTCCATTTTTCTCCCATATCTTTCATTAGTCCTGAAACAGATACCAGATGCTGTGCTTTTAAACCCATTTTAGAATTAGTATTGTGCCCTAAACACGTCTGGCTAATATTGGCTAACATTTATTCAGTAATAATGCCCAACAGTGTACCATGAATTATACTATTTAGTCCTCACAACAACCCAGTGAGGTCCATGAGCTCGGTTCCATTTCATAGATGAGGAAACTGAGGCTTAGAGAGATTAGATAAATTGCCCAAGATCCACAGGCAGAAAGAGTGTACCCCAAGATTCTAGTCTTTTCTCTCTATTGAATTCCTGCCCTTGACTCCTGTTATGTATTGCTCTATCAGTGAGAGTCTTGCTCTGAATAGAGGAATGAGTCCTCTATTCACAAGAGAAATTTTATTCAAAGACCAAGTACTCATATTCTAAAACATCCCTGTAAAACCCACAAAGCATAACTATATACTATACAGTAATCACACAACTCACACCACCTCGACGGTGCTAGAATCTGTGCTTGGTGCCTATGGACTTTCCTTTTCTTCAATTCAAGGTGTATTCTTTTCAGGGAAGGTTATCTGTGCCCGTACCCTCCCAGAACAGTAGCGAAGGGTTTTGCTGTGTGACTCCAAAGCCCTAAAGTTTCTTCAATCTTATCTGTACTTATGAGCTTATTTAAAATGATTTGTTTGTGTGGAATACTGGTGTCCATAATCCGCCATTGGTGCAAAAGTCTTGACTATCCTGCTATATCCTGGGATGACCAAATATTAGAGCTGAAGGAAATGATTTCTTACTGTGCGGTCAGCAAATGTTTTCTGTAAAGCCCCAGATAATAAATATTTGAGACTTTGCAGGTCATACAGTCTTTGTTGCAACTGCTCAATTCTGCTATTGTGGAGTGAAAAGCAGCCATAGATAATACGTAAACAAATGGGCATAGCCGTGTTCCAATAAAACTTGATTTACAAAAACAGGGGCCATAGTTTGCTGACCCCTGTTCTAGTGAAATGCTTTCCTTTTCTAGTCGAGGGAAGAGGTCTGGATGGAGCAGCTTAGTCAATTTCAACTGCTGGTTTGTTGCAGGGCAAGGTCTAGAAATCAGACTATCAGCATTTCTTCCTACTATATTATACTTACTCATATCCATTTCCTTCCCCACCTCTTTAAAAAATTATGTAAATTTCAAACATTCAAAAAGAAATACGGAATAATATAAAAATGAGCTGCATACAACCGTCACCATGAAAAAAATTACAAATATGGTTGAAGCTTCCTGTGTCCCCTTCCCAATCCCTACCTCCCAGGTAACCATTATCCTGACTTTGATGTTTGGAAAGCCCTTGCTAGTCCTCCTTCTGATATATATACAAATAAAATGACTTTAGAGAAATGCTTTTTTCCAAATAACAAAATGTTAGAAACCTAAATTATCAGTAGCAGAAAAAATGGGTAATTTACATTTGGTAAATGATCCAATTTTGTCTCCCTCAAATTCCTTATTAGAAAGGGATTATTTGTTTAAAAGAGAATTGGCGAGAAGATACACACAGAATATCTTTTTGAATCAAAGTCTACTTGTAAAGTTGTGGGACCGAATTTCCAGCTGAGTGACCTTGGGTATGTTATTCACCCTCTCTGTGCTTCAATCTGTAACATTGGAAAGAACAAGAGCACTCACCTCTTGGGGCTATAGAGAGGGTTAAAGGAGTTAAGATATGTAACATGCCTAGAGCAGTGCCTGGAATACACTGTTAGCTCTTATTGCTTTTAACATCCATAATGTCAGGTTTCAACTTTTTTTTTAAAGCTTGTCTATTAGGAATGAAGATGATAGAAATATTCTGGCCAAAACTGCAGATGTTACTTACTTAGATGGAATTACTAATTCCCTAGACTGAGAGCCAGCATAAATTTGGAAATGACTTTGATAAATCTGGAGGGTTGCTGAAGGAGATATTTGCTGAGGAGCATTCAGTAAATAGCTATGAAAAGAGATAACATTAATTACAATCCACAGATAGACACCGAGTAGGGAATACAGCACTGGAAATATCTCAAGAGTGAGAACCCAGAGATCCAGCTGCAGGCTTCCTCATCGGGAGCGGGATGATCTCAGCGAAGTTCCAGAGCTTCTCCCAGCCCATGTGCTTTTCTGTTAAATGTGGGTAATGACTGACCTACCACTTAGGGTGGTGACGAGCCATTAGCAAGGGGCAACAAACTTAGATGCCACTATCACTGCTGCTGTTGTTGAGATTATTACAGAGACACGTTTAGAGGCAAAATGGCCTGGGTGGAGTGGACTCAGTTTACTAAATAAATATTCCTCAGAAATGCTGTAGTTCTATGGAAGAAAGCCACCATGGTACTGAGACACCAGAAGTAAAACAGGAAAGGTTTAGGGAATCCTTTTTTGTGTGTTCTTTCTTTAAGTGTTTCACCTTAGTCCAAACTTTGCTAGAAAACACTTTTTTTGTTGTTTGTTTGTTTCTCCTGTTAAAAAAGGATGTGAAGACACCAGAGACACTAAAATGCTGTAAAGGGTACAGTTAGTTCTGTGAGAAAAGGTCCAGGGGTTTGGGGATGTTTGGCCCAGAGAAAAGCAGGCTGAGGGAGGCTTAATGACGATCTTTACATAAATGAAAGATCTTAACGTGGGGAATGTGTGCCCGTTTTTTGTCAGATTTGTGGAGGACCAAATTAGTGAACGTGAACTTAAATTAAAGAGGAGGGATTTCACATCCATAACTGTGATCAAAAGTCACAGCCACCAACTCTTGCAGGGAACTGCCAAGAGAGAACAGGGAGTTGGCCTCCAGAGGTTGGAAGAAAAGCAAAAACAAAAGTATGCCATTAAGATGCTCTTTCGAAACTCTCTTCCAGGCCAGTAAGTCTGCCGTTCTTTGGATCTCACTCTAGGCAAAGAATGTCAAAACTATTTTCTTATTTTCAGCGCAAACAAACTGGTATTTTCTCACTGATATCTGGGATGTTTATCAAGTCCACCTGTTCCCACAGCCACTTTCTCCTGGCCCTTGTTCCTCTGGCTCCATCATAAGGCTGGACTTCTGGTTAAATCTGCCCCTGCATGTTTATCCCTATTTTTCTTCCTTGTACCTCTTTTCTTTCCTCCTGGGACTCATCCTCCTATCTCCTCTCAAAGTCGCCTGTCTCCTTCCTCCATTCTCTAAATTCTCTGAGTTGCGTGTCTTTGCTTTTTCTTTTATTATGTCTATTTCTAGGATTTACAATCAAGAGGTGACTTGACAGCATGCTGTCACATGCATTTACATTTTGTAATCCAAATGCATACATTCCTGAGAAGCATTTCCAAGGTTTATTTTCTATCTATGAAAATGTACAGGTTTAGCCCTTTCATTAAAATATAATTAAAGTTCATTCTAAACTTATAACACTTGTAAGTATAGCACAGTGTGGTACGGTAAGATATATGTGAGCGTTTGGCAACCACTGCCATGGGTCAGATCTGACCCCCTTCTTGTTTTTGTACCATCTGTGGGCAAAGAATGGCTTTTCCATTTTTTAAATGTTTGCAAAAAGCACCAAGTAGGAAGCAACATTTACAGTTGTACCCTCAGTTCTCCTGCACTTTAAAGTGATGACACCATGTGGCAAAAGCAGAGAAAAAGCATATAAAGGTGCAAGGAGGAAAGTCCTGCCTCATTTCTGACAAGAAATTAATATGTCCAGGACTGAAATTCACATACAGGAAGATTAAACGATAGTTCTCACAATATGGTCATACGAATTTAATAAAGTGCTTTCCTATGACATATATGCTCTGTGTGTCCATATTATACTGCAGGATATATAAACATGTGCTTTTTAAAAATTTTCATTTATTTATTTATTTCTGGCTGTGTTGGGTCTTCGTTTCTGTGCGAGGGCTTTCTCTAGTTGGGGCAAGCGGGGGCCACTCTTCATCGCGGTGCGCGGGCCTCTCATTATCTCGGCCTCTCTTGTTGCGGAGCACGGGCTCCAGACGCGCAGGCTCAGCAATTGTGGCTCACGGGCCCAGCTGCTCCGCGGCACGTGGGATCCTCCCAGACCAGGGCTCGAACCCGTGTCCCCTGCATTGGCAGGCCGATTCTCAACCACTGCGCCACCAGGGAAGCCCTAAACATGTGCTTTTTATACTTCGGCTTACAGAACCATACAATGGACCAGGAGATTTGCGTCTCAAGACCCAAAGAGATCTTGTTACGATCTCTTCTCTCATCTTATATGTTAGTACATCAAGCCATAATCTGTTTCCAAGACAACAGTTCTGTTGAGTTAAACAAACATTTCTTGAGCTCCCATTAGGTGCCAGACACAGTGTTGGGTGCTGAGGATGCAAAAAGTGTAGCCTGGTCCCTGGCCTTTGGAGATGGCAGTGAATGAACTCGTGGAAATTATATCTTCTAAAGTCTCAAGCCTGCACTTCTCAGCCTCTGTTCAACTCATTGACTAGGATCCCTTGAATCTCTGTCCTTTTGTTTCCCCAATGTCTATTTCCCCCTCATATCCTGCTTTCTACTTCCCAACCTGCTGGGTGAGTCTGAAGGTCAAATGGCTTAGGAACGTGGCCTTCAATTTCACCTGCTGATTCTGGGCTTTCTGAACCCAGGTGAGTTGGCAGGGACCCTGAGCAGCAGCTGTGGTCTTTCCAGCCCACCTTTGCCCTAGTTTCTCTCTAGATGAAATCTCCGCGCCCCCATCAAGTACCAGCAACCCGCCTTGGTCACAAGAGCCCACCCACTTTCTCTCATCAGTCATGGGCATGCTTCTATGATTCTTCCTTTTCTCTTCTACTCGTCAATTTTTCTCTCCACCAGCCCATTTTACCAGCATAATTGGCTCCACCCACCCTACAAGCCATCACCTCACTTCTATTTTCATTTACAGCAAAAGTTCTCGTAATGTTTGTTTCATCTCTCTGTCTTCAATCTCTCTCCTACCCTTTACTCTAGAAGATTCGCTAGCTAGGTCTTTGCTCCACCCTCCACCATGACTTCCCTGGTTAAGGTCCTCAATCACCTCCCCACTCCTAGATCCCAGGTTAATACTCAGTTCTCACCTACTTTACCTATTAGCAGCATTTGATACAGTTCCGCCTCTTCTCCAAGGCTTTCTTCCTTTGACTTCCAGAACATTTACTCTCTTCATTTTCCTCCCTGCTCAGCCTCCATTGCTAGTTTCATCTTTCCTCTCTGACCTGTTAGATTGGAGGCACTCAGAGCCGCATCCTTGAACCTCACCTCTCCTCTCCCTGTATCACTCACTTGGTGATGTCATCTAGTTTTATGACCTTAGGTACCATCTATATGCTGATGACTCCCAGATTAAAACCTTCAGCCTCGACTGCTCTCCTCAACCCCAGACTCGCATCTTCAAGGGTCTACTTAATATCTCCATGTGAATGCCTAACTGATCTCTCAAATTTAAGGTATTTAAAACTGAATTTCTAGGCTTCCCTAAAAGCCACTTTACCCACAGTCCTGCCCAAGTCTGTTGATGACTCTGTCTGCCTTCCAGTTGCTCAGGCTAACAACCTTGGAGCTATCCCAGACTCCTCTTTCTCTCACTCTGCTATCCAAAGGAAAGCCTTGTCTGTGTCCAATCAAGAAAATGGGCAGCCACTAGGGAGAACAGTATGAAGATGCCTCAAAGAACTAAAAATAGAGTTGCCACATGATCCAGCAATCCCACTCCTGGACATATATCCAGACAAAACAATAATTCAAAAAGATACATGCACCCCTATGGTCATAGCAGCACTATTCACAATAGCCAAGCTATGGAAACACCTAAATGGCCATTGACAGGTGAATGGATAAAGAAGATGTGAGATACACACACACACACACACACACACACATACACACACACACACACAATGGAATATTACTCAGCCATAAAAAAGAATGCAATAATACCATTTGCAGCTACACGGATAGTCCTAGAGATTATCATGCTAAGCGAAGTAAGTCAGAAAGAGAAAGACAAATACCATATGATATCAGTTATATGTGGAATCTAAAATATGACACAAATGAACCTATCTACGAAATAGAAACAGACTCACTGACATAGAGAACAGACTTGTGTTTGCCAATGGGGAGAGGGGTAGGGGAAGGTTGGATTGGGAGTTTGGGACTAGCAGAGGCAAATTATTATATATAGAATGGATAAACAGCAAGGTACTATTATATAGCATAGGGAACTATATTCAATATCCTGTAATAAACCGTAACAGAAAAGAAAAAAGGGGGGGGGTACCCTTTTCTGCACACAAAGGCTCTGCCTGCTTAGTGCACAGAGTGGGATCCTTTAGCAGTTTGTCTGTGCAGAAGCCGTGAATGAAAGCTAGCAGCAGGACTACTTCTATTTAGAAAGAGAAATATAGCAGTAGTGGGTTCACTAACTTGCCCAGAGTCAAGGGCAACTTAATGGTTCTAACCATAGCTTCTAAACATTCTCAGCCCTGCTGCTTCTTCTTGTGTTTAAACTAGCAATTTGATACTGTGGTAGATTGTAAAAGTGGCCACCAGATTTGTCCCTCCCTGCATCTGTGCCCTTGCAATGTGGTAGTGATGACCCTCCCTTCAAGAGAGGGAGTTTGTTCCTCCATCTCTTGAATCTGGGCTGAACTTGTGACTTGCCTTGATCAACAGTATGCAGTGGAAGTCATCTGTCTCTCTCTCTCTTCCTATGCCAGCCTGGGCTACCCACCTGCAAGATGAGAGGCCATGTGGGAGACAGTGCCCCAGGCAACAGCCAGCCAACTGCCAGACATGTGATAAAGCCAGCAGGGAAGAGCCAGTCTCCAGAGGACACGCCAACTGATCTCAAAACAGCAGCTGATCACAGATACGTGAGTGAGTGCAGCAGAGAACACAGAAGAATCACCCAGCTGAGCCCAAACCAAATTACTGACCCACACCGCTGTGAACTAAATAAAGAACTGAGATTGGATGAAAATTATTGAGAATTTTTAGGTGGCAAAAACTTAACTGAAAACAGATAACCGCCTTTGATTTCTCTTTAATTTGCCTAACTAGATTAAAAATTTTTTCAATGCAACAACCTGTATGTAAGTTACCTTGTTTTATAATTTGAACTTGAAGTCCTTGACCTTTTGAAATATTGTGACTCATGAATCTCACTGATGGGGGCAGGCTTTGTTGTTGTTTTACTGCATTTCTCTTAGGAACCACATCTAGTGTCAAAAAGGCTTATATTTTAAGGCCCCAAAGCAAAGGAACTACAAAAGTCAACTCTTGAAATCTTCAAACCCTTGAATAGACATTGTGACATCTGGTTTCTTGAAGTCTTCTAATGAATCTCAGCTCCAAATGCAGAGAAAAACTCAAAGCCACAAGAAAGAAGAAAAAGACTTTAGCCTGAAGGGCCTCACCTACTACCTGTGCAAAGATGTTACCTTAGAAATGGTTAAGTAGTTTAAAATTAAAGGTAATTTCCTCTCATTGATCTAAAGAGAAATTATTCTAAACATTTTCCATGTATTCCGGACAATAATAAAAAGGAGTATTTTTAGGGTATTGTTCCCTATGCCAGGATGAAAGTTAGAGTCATCTTTCTATCAGGTAGCAGTAATGACGGACATGAGTGCCTCATTTATGTTATGAAATTTACAATAAATGAATAAATTTGAATATCGTAATTGCATCTCCCAAATGGCATGGGCAAAAGCCATTAAGGGTGCCAGGAAATTTGGGGGAGGGAACAAGTTTCTTTCAGGAATAAAGCCCCAAAACAAAAAACAGCTGTTTTTAAACATTTGACGTGCAGAAAGACGAATTCCACCCTAACCATTGTTTCACAAAGTGCAAGAATGTCCCAAAGGGTTCTTTTCACTATAAATGCTTTTGCCCGCGTTATGAAATCCTACTATCAGCTTATAAAGTCTGCTTTTAATTTTCATCAAACCTGGAGGCAAAGATGAAAAATATGTCACCCTCTTCTTTTGAATTTTAAAATTTATTTATTTTGGCCAGTGTGGAGAATATTTCCACATAGACAGTATTTCCTCTATTTGTCGTAAAACAACGTGAACTGTGTTTTGAAATGCCAACCAAAAAACCAGTTTCACGAGAAACACATGAGATACTTATGCTGATCTATTGCATGTTAATGTGGGGACTGCAATAGCCGTGTGTGTGTGTGTGTGTGTGTGTGTGTGTGTATCGTCTTTTAATAAATAGCCTTCCATTGAAAAAACACATTTTAATGCTGACACTTTAACAAGGGAACTGAACACAGTCTTACAGCGAATTAGAGAAAGAGTCCATGAAATCCTTAAGCGTAAACTGTCGGATTAGCAAACTAATTTATGAGATGCTCGTTTTTTCCTCATTTTTGCTCTTTAGGTAAATGTTCTTCTAATCCTTATTTTAAGTTGTCTTATTCTTTTGACTATATGAGTTAGGACTAATGACTTATCACTAAACCTGACCCCCAGGGAATTCTTTATAGACACATCCTGGTAATAAGATTATTTTAACAGACATCAGTGGAAATTGTGTTACACATCTGAGTGGAAATAAAATGAAAATTATTCTCAGTCTACGTGTGTTTATGTCTTTTTGGCTAATGGCTGCTTGCCAAAAGTCTATGGTCAGTATATGTAAAATACTACTTAGTCAAAGTAATGAGCACCCCTTGTTACCCCCATTTTAATTTCTCATAGTTTAGATGAGTTAAAATAAGCAGATGACAGAATGCTTGCAACATGTACCGCATCATGACCTAATGACTGTGCAACATACTTTCTCCAGGACATGTTTTCCCCCAAATTCATAACTTAGAATGACGCCTTCCCTCTTTGGGAGAAAGCCCCGGGAGCACAGGGTCAAGGGCCTCCCCTTTGACCCATGACCAATGCCTGCAGCAGACCTGTGCGGGAATCTGCTGTGGGTGGCGGCATCTTAGCCTCTGAAAAGCAAATAAGGTGACTCTAGGATGTAGACTTTTGCAAAAGTGAAGTGGCAGGATGTCAGTGTTGCTGATGTAATTGCTCATTTGGGGAGATTTTTCACAAAGAGTTTCCTCTGGAGTCCTGGGACCCCAGAGCCACTAAAGGACTTCCGTTTTGGCCACATACAGGGAGTGCAGGATCCACTGATCGAATGCTCTTTTTGGATCTGTCTGGGTTTTTCCCGTTTTGGTCTATTTTTGGTAACTGGCTACAAGATCATATAAGCAGCTATGAAAGCCCAAGAACGAAGCATGCAGTTGCATTCATTTCGGAGAACATTTATTGTGTGCCTATGGTGTGGAGGGCTTTGTCCTGGATCCTGAATGTAAACTGTGGACTTGGCTCTCCGTGCACAGCGCTTGAGTTCCCTTTGAGATGGGGTGTGCTGGCACGTACACACAGATGCCGGCGCCCGGCCACCTAAGTGAAAGCACTGCTGGCCTGTGATTCACAAATCTACACACTGAGTTAAAAAGCCCCGACTGGAGGATGCAAGTTACAATTTAGGGATGCCCTTGCTGCAAACGTACTCAAACTTGATCTTCCAGACATGACCACATGAAATGTACATGAGGGTGGGGCTCTGCCTGTCCAGTGGCTCCAGGCTACAGGGAGATGTGTGTTAGAACAAGCTAAGCAGGGGCAGAGGGCTCGTCCAGGAGCTCTGGTTGAGACGGAGTTATTACCTATTTTGGTCTTTTGGTTTCTTCTAGATATTTCAATCATCATAGCAGATAGAAGTGAACTGGGGAAATCTGAGATTCTTCTGATTTAACATTGGTTTCTGATTCCAGCATTCTCCTTTCAGAACTTTGAGTGGGTCATAGATTTCTTAAGCTTCAGTTTGTCTGGAGGGAAAGCACAGATTTCCTTCTTGCATAGACTCATCAGTGTTAAAAAACAGGGCAATTACGGGTCCACCACAACCTAGTCCAACATATGGACACTTGACTAAAGACCAGCTCATACACAGGAACTGGCAGTGGAGGTGGAGTAGCAGGGATAGAGCAGCAGATTCCAGCCCTTCTGCCTTCATGGGGGCGACAACCCTTGTTTCTCAATCCCAAGCACCCAAAACTTATCGATCTCGAGCAGCATCTTACAGGCTGTGTGGAGGGCTTCATTAGGCTGTGTGACCAACTGTCCTGGTTTGTCCAGAACTGTCCTGGTTTCAGTCCTAAAAGTTCATGCACCCCAGGAACGCCCCCCAGCCCTGGGAAAATCAGGATGGTCATCCCATCCTTAGCTGTAAGAGAAATACTGAACACAGAATGGTTCTGTAGCCAAAAAATTGTAGAAACTGCTCCTACGGTTTCCATCTTTTAGAGATATAAAAGATAATAATATATTGAGGCACTTAAGTTCTTCAGCAAAGACACCTGTTAACACTTATTGTTTCCCAAATTTATTTGGCCATAGAACCCTTGACAACACCTCTTTAACATTGTTGATTATAACTTGAAAAATACCCTTATGGTTTCAAGGATATTGTGATTTATAAGAAGAAATATATTTCTCATATATATTTCGTCTTTGTCCATGGTTCCTGGTTCACAGCTCCTCAAACCCTTGGAATTTCTTAAGCAATAAGAGAAATGCGGGCATCTTTTGTCATAATATTTTGTCTCTTGTCCTCAGTTTGTGAAATCACTTCAGAACCA
Organism: Eubalaena glacialis; assembly: GCF_028564815.1. Classification (NCBI taxonomy): domain Eukaryota; kingdom Metazoa; phylum Chordata; class Mammalia; order Artiodactyla; family Balaenidae; genus Eubalaena; species Eubalaena glacialis. Next base: position 14,691,794 of record NC_083719.1, read on the forward strand.
TAAGGGTAAAAGGGGTGTCTTGTTATTCATAATAAGCCCCTTTCCAGCACAGCTGGGTTTATGTTAATGAGGTAAATTTTGGAGAGCACCTAAGGATGGGGGCTGGTTGTCAGGAAACCAACCATGAATAGAAGGTTGGAACTTTCTGTCCCATCTTGATTTCTGGGGAGGGAAGAAGGGCTAGATGTTGAATCCATCACCAATGGTCAACGATTTAATCAATTGTGCCTGTAATGAAGGCTCCATAAAAATCCCGAAAGATGGGGTTCAGAGAGCCTCTGAGTTGGTGAACACTTGGAGATTTGGGGAGAGTGGCCTCTTGAGAGGGCGTGGAAGCTCTACGTCCCTTCCCCGTATTTTGCCCTGTGCATCTCTTCCACCTGGCTGTTCCTGAATTGTGTCCTTTTATCATAAACCAGCGATCTAGTAAGTAAAATGTTTCTCTGAGTTCTGTGAGCTGCTCTAGCAAATTAATTGAACTCGAGGAGGCGTCGTTGGAACCTCTGATCTCTAGCCAGTCAGTCAGAAGCCCAGGTGATGATCTGGACTTGCTTTTGGTGCCTGAAGTGGGGCAGTCTTGTGGGACTGAGCCCTTAAGCTGTGGGCTCTGACACTGTCTCCTGGTGGATAGTGTCAGAACTGAGTTGAATTGGAGGACACCCAGCTGGTGTTGGAAGATTGCTTGGTGGGGTGAGGAAACACTGCCCCGCTCCCAACTCGCACATTGAAATTGGATACAGAATTTTTAGTTGCCCTTTTTAATCTTGTGCAGTGATAAACGTATCGAGTGATGTTTTCTAGTAAGCAAATTTCTGCTTTCTGGAAGCATCTACTGACCTTCCCTAATTCACTAGAAGAGTGGAAGAGAAATGTGTTTCTGATTTCCATTTCTGGCTAAGAAGGTATTTTTTCCATAGTTAACAAGGTGTTACGAGAGATGGCTAGAGGTCTCTAGAATCATTTCTTCTGTGCTCTGACCTAGGAAATTTCCCATTGCAAACCTATTGGTGGTGCCTGGGGTCTGACATGTGATTGGCACACAGAAATATTTTTACTGAACGGAACTAACCTTCACTTATACTCTTGCTTCCATGGGGGAGATGGATTTTGAATTATAAACATATATAACAACAATTTGTTTAAAAATTAGAGACAACCTGTAATTATATTTGAAGTTTGCCTGTGGTAAAAAAGATTTTAAGAGTCTAAATTTTATAGTTTAAAACATGTCTTTATATTCCCCACCGAAATAGTTCTGTTTGAGATGACATTTTAATCTTCTGAGAAGTGTATGAACAATCTCTTAGAATTTCAGGATGTCGGAATACGGTATGTTCTCAAAAAATGGCAGCCGGTGTTATCTTATTAGTTGGCCCAGGTACCTCAGGGATCATCTATTTCTATGGATAAATTGAGGCTCAAAAGTTGAAGTTGCTTATCCCTGTAAATGTCAGAATGGGGGCTAGAATCTTAATGTGATAAATTCTCATCATACCTCATCTCAATATTCTTCAGATTATTACTTCCTGTGAGAAAAATATAAGGTGAGGATTTAATTCCAAGTCCGTATGAGTTAGTACAAGCTCTTTCCCCTCCCCCCTTTGAATATCTAGCAAATGGCATTATATTTTCTACAACCAACGTTGCATGATCAAATCAGACTTCCTCAAGTTTTAGTTTTTCGGGAGCCACAGCATTTGTGGCTCCTGAGAACTCTGTGACAGAGATTACGTGAAGGACGTTTATTAGGGAGTGTATTTGATGTGGACACCTGTCAAAAAGAGAGAAAGTTTGCAAGATTAAGTGAGGGAAGCTGTGATGCAACGCATCTCACTAGGAGCTCTGAAGCTGAGGTGGCCCTCAGAGTTGACTCCTCCTGGGGCAAGGGTCTTGACCTTTATAAGCCCTGTGAATTAGTCACTGGATGTGGGCAGTTGCAGGAAGGGGATGCAACTTCGAGTGAAGCAACTCCTTTTCACCACGGCAGTTGTCATGGGGGTGACACACAGAGTCTGGAGCCTGCAGTACTGCCAGCCCCTGGGGGAGTGAGCTTTCATTCCCGAGGGGGATCTGTGCTGAGCACTGCAGGGCCCACCGCGGGCCTCATCCCGTCTTTCCTCCCAGGCAGGGGATGATTAGATTAAAATGTTCTACGCTAACTTCTGTGATGCATCAAAGAACATGGACTGAACCCAATACAGGAGTGGCTACAGAGCCGACTCCTTTTTGAAACAAATCTGAACAGATAATAATAATCCTTTTAATGTCAGCCTTCTGGATGCTAATTCTGTTTACTTTGATAGAGTTTACTTTGATAGGTGGTAAAGAGGCCTGAATTTAAAAAGAAGGAGAAGGAGGAGGAGGAGGGGGAGAAGGGGAAGAGGAGGAAGAGAAGAAGAAGAAAAAAGTCATGGTGCCAGAGTATGGGCATTTTTTTTTAACTGTTTCGTTACTTTGTATATTTCCTTGCAATCATGTATTGTGCACCATTTTTTAAAAAGTACTGCATAATATAAGTATAATTCTTGCCCCCGCCTTTGAGAGTATCTTTGGAGCCCTAAACCTCAGGGCAAGCAAAGAATAGTGGTTAGTGACAGCCTGGCCGCTAGAGCCAGACTGCCTGGTTCAATTTCTCCAATTCCACCACACACGGGCTGTGTGACCATGGGCCTCATGTTCCCAGGATCCTGCCTTAGAAGGTGGTTGGAGAGTTTCACTCCGGGACACTGCTCAAAATACCAACCTCACCATATGATGCAGCAGTTCCACTCCTGGGTATATATCCAAAAAACCCGAAAACACTAATTCAAGAAGATACATGCACCCCAATGTTCATAGCAACATTATGTACAATTGTCAAGATATGGAAGCAACCTTAGTGTCCACCAACAGACGAATGGATAAAGAAGTGAGAGATATATATATATAAATACACACAGTGGAATAGTACTCAGCCATAAAAAAGAACGAAATGTTGCCATTTGCAGCAACATGGATGGACTTAGAGGACATTATGTTAAGTCAGACAGAGAAAGACAAATACTGTATGATATCGCTTACATGTGGAATCTTAAAAAACCCAACAAACTAGTGAATATAACAAAAAAGAAGCAGACTTACAGAGAAAGATAACAAACTAGTGGTTACCAGTGGGTAGAGGGAAGGGGGGAGGGGCAATATAGGAGTTGGGGAGTGGGAGATACAAACTACTGGGTGTGAGATAGGCTCAAGGATGTCCTGTACAACACAGGGAACGCAGCCAAAATTTTATAATAACAGTAAGTGGAGTATAACCTTTAAAAACTGTGGATCACTAGGCTGTGCACCTGTAATTTACATATTATACATCAGCTGTTCTTCATAAAAAAATAAACTGTAGGTTCCAAACAAAGAAACAAAAAACACACAACCTTTAGTTGCTGTTTTCCCCCCAAATGCACACCTTTCCTGTTGACCTCCATCCTAAACCTTTCAAGTGTGCATCTGGAACATCCTGTTTTTTCTGTTGTAAAGACTTTCTTTATATCATCAACTCGTTGTAGTCTAATCCGTTGTCCTCCCAGAGGGACGTTGTTTTTCTTGAATTACTGGAGGCTGCTCTTTCTTCTACAGTCCTTAATCTGGGAGAGGGCGTCAGCATTGTCCTCAACCCCTTTCCGGTGCCTGGATAGTACCTGCCCTCTGGTAGAAAGCCTCTTTGTTTTGGGTCATGCCATCCATCTAATCCACCCTACATCCTTGTGAGTCACTGTCATCTACTGGCCTTCTGATCTCTCCCACATTAAGGAAAACCTTGGTCGTTGGTTCACGGTCTCCTCTAGGTCACCATCTGCAACATATAGAGTCAATTTGACGTCCATGTTGATAACCTCAGACGTGGTGACCTCTAAGGCTTCTTGATCTCAGAACCAATGCATTTTCCTCCACTGCATTTTAGCATCTCTCTTTCACTAGCACACTCTGTACCTTTTTACCGCCAAACAGTGTCACCTCTGAAAACTGCAACAGCAATAGCTTAATGTTTTGGCTTGAGTCTCCCAAGAAGCAAACACTGAAAAGAGATTCCAGTCCAAGTAGTTTACTGGACCTAATCCCAGTAGGGGAGTGGGGTGACAAGGAAGAGAAGGAAACAGGACATCCCTTAGAGCTATCCCATCTGGAGGGAGGGAAAAGGAGCTGGGCAGTTATCCACCAATTCCCATGAGTCCTTGGCTAAAGGCTGCTTCTAGTGGACATTAATTGCTTGGTGTTTCTGGCCTGAGAAGGCGTTGAGCTGAAAGCAAGTAACAGTCTGGCTAGAGAAGGGGGCATAGAAATAAAGATTGGGTGACACAGACAGCATCCATTTCACCTATCAATTCATCTCTCTTAATGTTGCATTTCCGCTAAACATGCCTCTCGTCTTTATTGAGGTCCCTAATCCCTTGACTTGTTCGTTTTCAGCTAAATGATCAGCCTCCTGGTACCACAATTCCTTCCATATGGAGCCTGGGTCCCAACAACAATTTGAGCTTCTTTCTCTCAAGCCTCTCAAATTCACTGTCTCCTGGCTGTTTTTTTAAAATTTTTTCTTCTTTTTCTTTTTCAACCACAATTTAGTATTTCCCAACTAAGCTCAGACTATAATAGCTAGAAAGAATTGCTCACCCAGGCACACTGGTGCCACCGCAAACTAATGGAAATCTGTCTTCCCAGTCTATTATATTCTTTCACTTGTTCTAGATCAGCCCTCTCTTGAATAACTCTCAGTGGCTTGGCTAAACTTTCCCTCTTTCGTCGGGCATCTTCTCAGCTTTTGTCCCTCTCATTCTCTGTGATGACTTGGCCACATTTCTTCGTAGACTGGACTATATTCACTGCCTCCATTTCTTCTCTCCCTCATTCCACGACCTGCCCCAGTGTGATTTCTGGTTCCATTACCACAATAAAACTGTTTTTGCCATAAAGCCAAACTCTGTGTCAACTCAATGGACATTCCTACTCTCATCTTTCTTCTTAGCAACCTTCTTGGATATTTTCTGTTTCTGGAACATTCTCGGCTCTTATTTTCGGTGCCATGAAACTATCTTAGTTTTCGTCTTATCTTTCTGGCCAGTTCTTCTGTCTCTGGACAGTCTTATTATCTTCGACGCATCCACTGAATGTTTGAGCTCCTCAGAAGTTTGTCTTGGACCCTACCCTTTCCTCTATTATCTTTCTATAAACCATCTTGCTCTACTGATGCCTGTGCTTTATATCTACGGGTTAGCCTTCTCCTTCAGGATATAGGCTCCTATGTGCCTTAGTCAAAGACACATTAAGGTCAGTATGTCCAGAAGTAAACGCATAATCTTTCCCCCAAACCCAGCCCACCTTCAGAGTACTTCATTTCAGCAATGCACCCGGTCTGTGCGGAATGGAAATCTAGGAGCCAGCCTCAACACTCTTTCACCTTATCTTGCTGAACCTCGCTTCATAAATGTCTCTTGAGCTCATCCCTCAGTTTTCACCACTACCACCTTTTTGAACTATAGTTACTTCTTGCCAGGATTACACAGATGGGTCCCTCTTGTTCTCTTCTCACTCTTCTAATCCTTTCTCTGGGTTATGGCCAAAATCAACTTCATGAAATCCGAATGTGATCGTGTTACCTCTGCCCCCAGCCCCTCTTGAAATTCCTCAGTGACTTCTTAGTACTTTACTGATTAAGATGTGCCTTCCTGACACGTCTTACAAGGTCCTACTTATGTCTCCAGCTCACTCTTTCTGCTCCAGCCACACTGCCTGTCTTTTCCTCCAGGCTCTTTCAATTCTCCCCACTTTCACAGGACTTTTGCAGATGCTGAACCCTCCCTCTATCTCTTCTCTAGTTGACTCCAACTTGTGGATTACAGTCACATCTCTTCAGGGAGTGACATGTCCTAGGTGTGTTACTTTAGCAAAGAAGCCTTTGTTGATACCTTGGTAGGTCAATTCCTTTTTGTTATAAACTCTTATTGCACCATGTAAATCTCCATACATCTATCCCAGTTGCAATTTTACATGCATTGGTGTGAGTCTTTTTTTGTTTTTTGTTTTTTTAAATTTATTTATTTATTTTTGGCTGTGTTGGGTCTTCGTTTCTGTGCGAGGGCTTTCTCTAGTTGTGGCGAGCGGGGGCCACTCCTCATCGCGGTGCGCGGGCCTCTCACTATCGCGGCCTCTCTTGTTGCGGAGCACAGGCTCCAGACGTGCAGGCTCAGCAGTTGTGGCTCACGGGCCCAGTTGGTCCGCGGCATGTGGGATCATCCCAGACCAGGGCTCGAACCCGTGTCCCCTGCATTGGCAGGCAGACCCTCAACCACTGCGCCACCAGGGAAGCCCCATGTGTGAGTTTTTGATTAACGCCTGCCACTCCATCAGATTTTAAGCTCCAAGTGGGCAAGGATGATGCTTATTGTGGTGTCAGGGTACTTGGCAGGCGCTCAGAAAAGATTTATTGAAAAAGTGACAATTAATGAATGACTAATTTTCTATTTCCTGGAGAAAATCAAGTTTCTCGAAGTGAATGCCCTCATTTTCCAACCCACACCTTAATGAGTCTGTAGTCCCAGGAAGATCTCTGTTCTAGATGAACCCCCTCAACTGTGCTCTTAATCACGTGCCCTCCCTGATCTGGTTCCAATGAGTCCACCTTTCTCATATTTCCATCTTTGCTTATTGCCTTATTCCTTTCTTGTATCCATGTATATTTTCAGGCCCCATCAGAAAAAAATATCCCCCTCAATCTTACATGTTGTCTGTCTCTCCTTCTCATTTTCATGTGCTGTCATCTTCCCTAATTAATTTTGAAATCAAATTCAAATCTTTTCCTTGAACTCCGGACTCAGATTACCGACTGGTGACTTGATATATTTATCTGCATGTCTCAGGGGCTCTTCCAATTCAACCTGTTTCAACCCTTTCGAACCTGCTCTTCCTCTACTCCTTTAGAACTGGTAAAAAGTACTATCCGTCACTCAGTTACCAAGTTAGGGTTCTGATACTCAACCTAACAGCCTTCAACTTACTCTCTATCCCAATTAGTCAACATGGCCTCTCTGTAGTGTTTCTTAAATGTTTCTGGAATCTCTGCATTTAATCCGTATTGATACTCATTGTTAGCTCTTGGACTATTGTGAGAGCTTCAAAATGGTCTCCCAGGTCAGCCCAGCCTCACTTTAGTCAGGTATTCACACTGCTATAGTGATCTTTCTAAAGCACAAGTCTGGTCCTGTGTAATCCGTACCCCTGCCCAGGGTCCCCATGCTCTCGAATGCATTGATGTAGCATGCAAGCCCCTACATGATTAACAGCTTCACCTCCAGCTGTTTCTCCCATTATCCCCTCTGCTCTAGATATTCCCCAGTCCTTGCTAATCTTGTAATGCTAGGACGTTGCACTGTTTTATGCTTCTATGCCTTTTTACGCACTGTTTCTCCCTACAACACCCTCCCCAGACCTTTGGAAAAATGCAGAAGCCCTACTCATGCTTCGAAGTCCAGGTCAATGACTACTTGTTTTGAACAGCTTTTCCTGAATCTTCCCAAATAGTGTTGAGCATTCTGTCTACTGTGCTCCCCATGTACCATGTCACATTCTGTTAGAACTCATGTTGGCAGAGTTGCTGCATAGGGTTGTTCAGGTTGCGGACTGCACAACTCTCGGACCCTTGTTCACAAAATCAGCACAGTCATACCTCACGGCATTATTTTTGAGCTCTTTTTCCATTCTTTGTTCTTAAGGATCACAGGAATGGGGAAGAAGGATAAAAAGGTTAAGAATGTAGTCTGTGGAAGGAAACCATAAACAAAACGAAAAGACAACCTACAAACTGGGAGAAAATATCTGCAAATTATGTGACTGACAAGGGCTTAATTTGCAATATACACAAATAGCTCATACAACTCAATAACAAAAAAATCAAACAACCCAATCAAAAAATGGGCAGAAGACCTAAACAGACTTTTCTCCAAAGAAGACATATAAATGGCCAACAGGCACATGAAAAAATGCTCAACATCGCTAATTATCAGAGAAATGCAAATCAAAACTACACTGAGGTATCACCTCACATTGGTCAGAATGGCCATCATTAAAAACTCTACAAATAGGGACTTCCCTGGTGATGCAGTGGATAAGACTCCGTGCTCCCAATGCAGGGCGCCCGGGTCCGATCCCTGGTCAGGGAACTAGATCCCACATGCATGCTGCAACTAAGAGTTAGCATGCCACAACTAAGGAGCCCGCCTGCCACAACCAAAACCTGGTGCAACCAAATAAATAAATAAATATTTTTTAAAAGTCTACAAATAATAAATGCTGAAGAGGGTGTGGAGAAAAGGGAACCCTCCTACAATGTTGGTGGGAATGTAAACTGGTGCAGCCATTATGGAGGACAGTGTGGAGGTTCCTTAGAAAACTTAAAACAGAGTTACCATGTGATCTAGTGACCCCACTCCGGGGCATATATCTAGAGAAAACGTTAATTCAAAAAGACACATGCACCCCAATGTTCATAGCAGCACTATTTACAATAGCCAAGACATGGAAGCAACCTAAATGTCCACTGACAGATGAATGGATAAAGCAGATGTGGTATATATATATACATCTCCACACATACACACAGCCATAAAAAAGAGTGAAATAATGCCATTTGCAGCAACATGAGTGGATCTAGAGATTATACTAAGTGAAGTAAGTTAAAGACATATCATATGATATCACTTCTATGTGTAATCTAAAATAGGATACAAACGAACTTATTTACAAAACAGAAACAGACTCACAGACATAGAAAACACACTTATGTTTACCAAAGGGGAAGGGCGGGAGGGATAAATTAGGAGTTTGGGATTAGCAGATACAAACAACTATATATAAAATAGATAAACAACAAGGACCTACTGTATAACATAGGAAACTATATTGAATGTCTTGTAATAACCTGTAATGGAAAAGAATATGAAAAAGAATATATATGTATAACTGAAACTTTGCTGTGCAGCAGAAACTAGCACAGCATCGTAAAGCAACGATACTTCAATTAAAAATTGAGAATGTAGTGTGTGGAATTTACACGTACAGGATTGCTATGTTAACTCAAGACAAATGAAGGACAAAGACATGGGTACAAGTTAAGTCGGGATGCTCATGTGGTAAGGCAGGAGCTTAAGAGCTAAGTTTTGTTGGGCTTTAAGGTACCACACTTAAGTGGCAAATTGCGTAAGAGGTGTGACAAGAAGAAGCTGGCTTAGGGTGGTGATGTTCGTGCAGAACCCCAGAGCAGGAAGAGCTGGAAGAACATAAACAGGCTCTTTAAAAATGACCTGCCCTGGTGGCGCAGTGGTTGAGAATCTGCCTGCCAATGCAGGGGACAGGGATCCGAGCCCTGGTCTGGGAAGATCCCACATGCCGCTGAGCAACTAGGCCCGTGAGCCACAACTACTGAGCCTGCGCGTCTGGAGCCTGTGCTCCGCAACAAGAGAGGCCGCGACAGTGAGAGGCCCGCGCACCGCGATGAAGAGTGGCCCCCGCTTGCCACAACTAGAGAAGGCCCTCGCAGAGAAACGAAGACCCAACACAGCCATAAATAAAATAAAATAAATTCATTAAAAAAAAAAAAATGACCTAAACACAATTGACCACTGAAAGAGGAGTTGATGACTGGTGCTGGCAGTGGGGAATCTCGCCCATAAATCTCCTCCCAGGGCTGCTTAAGTACTCAGTTATGGACAGACCAAGGCAATCACCACTAGTGTGGGTGGGTCGTTTGTTTATATGTTTGTCCCTCCTCTCTCTCAATAGATGGAGAGCGTCACTAAGCCAGGCATTGAATCTTTTGATTTTAAATCACCGGTATCTTAGGTGGTGCCTGGCCCATGATGGGCCCTGCCACACCCGTCCCAGCCAGAGGGAAAAAAGAGAGAGGTTTATGGACTTTGACAATAACAGCAATAATAAGAACAGTCAATACTCATATAATCTTTATTATGTGCCCTGCACTTTTCTAAGTGCTTATCTATAGTAACTCACTTTATCCTCATATGTAGGTATCATAATTCCCATTTTACAGATGAGGAAACTGATGCTAAGAGATGTTAAGTAACCTGCCCAAGGTCACACAGCTAACAAGAAATGGAGCCTCCTTGGTACCCCACCTCTTGGGATGGCAATTTTAATCTGAAGAGAGGTTGAGGAGTTTAAATGAGACTTCTGTGCAACCTCCTGCTCTGTCTCCCTACAATCTCATTGCTTTTTGTCTTATTTTCTCTTTTGTCTTTCATCCTTGGAAACCCCTCATTGCTAATAGAACCAATTATGGGCTTTCATGCACATTCTTTTTTCTCTTTGTAGTCCTGGTGGGTGAGTCAGTGGGCAGAGAGGTTGAAACTCCTATTCCAGGGAGACATTCCACTCCATTCTACTGGGCTGCCTACCTGTTCCCTTAGGCTGCCTTCCTTTAAATTGTGGAGAAATTAGGGAGATTTTCTCCCAACGTTTTACCCACTCATCTTTTTGTTTTGGTACTGTTTCTGGGGATAGAAGGCTAAAAGGTACCTTCCCATCTTTGTAAACACACAGGTTTTTCTGGGTAACACTTTTCAAGGATTTAACATGGGTTTTCCCTCCTTATCTGTTTAAGGACAGTTGATAACACTTCCTTTTTCTCTAGCTTATGCTTTTCCTTATGCTTTCCTATTTTCTTCAATGGCTTTTGTGAATTGAGCAATTTTATAACTTGGTTCCACTTTGTCATCTGACCCCGGAAGTCAAATAATTATATTTCTTTCGGAAACATTTATAATTTAATTTTCTTTGTTACTTAGCTGTATATCCCTAACCTGTAGAGAGCTTGGAGATACAGTGTTATAATACGAGGTCTGTGAGTCTGAAGTTTCCTGGTGAAAGGCAAAAAACAAACAGAAAAAAACACACCTGGCTTGCATTTGCGGAGGATCCCACATGTTCCATTATTTTCTTTGGATCCCCAACGGGCTTTTAAACAGGTACATGTTAGTATTTTTGTGTCGCGTATATTAATAAATAAGAGCTTTGATTTTTAAATTCTAGTTCTGTGGGAGAAAACAGACATTGTGTTTAATATGCACAGTATCAACAACGATGGACAGATTCCAATTCATTCCTTGATTTGGATCTTGAAAAATATTTAGTTGAAAATAATCCCTTTCCACCCCCGTCCCCTGGTGTTTTCTAATTATGTAGTTGGTTGGCCTAAGAGTCTGCAAATGCTGGCCTATGCCATTTCTCTTACAGGATTTGTCTTCTTGAAGCATTTAGGCTTCTTAGATTTCCTCTTGCCTAAAAATAGAACAGTATGTGCTCACAGTCACTTATATGTTAAGGACAAAAAGTCCATGGATTTCTGTCCTTAATTCTCTCTAAATTACATTTGGTTTCTAAATGGTGTCAAAATGATGCATGGCAGTAAACCTTCAGTTTTACAATTGGTACATTTCCAGTGGTGGTAATAGAGCTCCCTTTTGTAAAGAATTGAGTAAAAGTTATTTTTCTAGGATTAAGTCATGTCCTATTTGGAAGTGAGACTACAGATTAGGTATGGCTGGGTTTCAAATATAGGGTATTCCAGTCAATTGATTCTATAAATCACTTGTACTTGTCAGGCCACTTGTCCTAATTTTCCACTAGGAAAATACGGTCCCTGTATTCATTTTCTAGGGATGCCATAGGCTAGGGGGTCCTAAATAACAGTAATTGCTTTTCTCACAGATCTGGAGGGTAGAAGTCCAAGATCAAGGTGTTGGCAGGGTTGGTTTCTGCTGGGGTCTCTCTCCTTGGCTTATAGATGACCATCTTTTTGCTATGTCTTCATGTGGTCTTTGCTCTGTGTTCACATTTCGTGTCTTAATTTCCTCTTCTTGTAAGAACACCAGTTAGATTGGATTAGGGCCCACTCGTATGACCTCGTTTTACCTTAATTACCTCTTTAATGATCTAATCTCCGAAACTGTCTTATTTTGCAGGACTGGGAGTTAGGACTTCAACATATGAATTTGGGGGGTGGGATGTCGGGGACACAATTTACTCCATGACAGTCCCTACAGGGCTGGTCATCTTCTGGCCCTTGGTAGGTAACCGGGACCTGACCTTCTTTAGGATATTTATTACTATACTGAAGAATGATAGTGATCTCAAGGGGTTGACATGCTCCTTGATACCACCAAAGAATAAGGAATGTTTTAATTCCAGAAAAAAAGTTTAATAGTATAAATATAATAATATAATAGATTATTATTATATAATAAATACAAGAACCTGGAGTGCCTTTAGATAATAAATCGCTTTGTCTAGCAATGGCAGAATCTTAGGCTACCAACTATGATAAATGACATCTCAGTACTTATTAATTAGTTAAAATTTACAAAGTAATGCATTAATATTCTTTCCTCACCTATTATGAAGTAGGCACTTTGCCCTGCTAGGAGAAAACAAACACTTTATCCTCCTATCCTTGAGTTCCTAGTTTAGGATCTCAAAGATCGCAGATATAATGGGGTCACATATATGTGTCAACCAGGTATCAGGCTACCCACCCTGCCCTTAGATCTGGATCAGATCTGTTCAAACTCCTTGTCTACCAAGAAGTCCAATGCAGTTGCCAAAAACTTCTATCCATTCCTGGTGTCACACTCTCAGTCACCTCTGCTTTCAGCTTCCAGCTTCTGCTGAATTTTTGTTCTCCACTCTATGTTTTGCAGCTGTTCCTTTATCTTTTCCTTGGAATCAACCCAAACATGGGACACAACCCTTGATTATTTGCTCCTTCCACTAAAATACAATATAGGATGTAGCTGTGTGCAGTAGATTTCTGTTGGCAATTTGATGACAAGGAAAGTTACACTGCAAGGCCATAGAGCAATTAATTTAAAATTCAATAACTGACTTCCCTATTCTTCAAAACACTTCTTGGGCATTTCCATTAACTCGAATTCCATTCCTCCACTATTTTGCTGAGATCTCTTTCTGTTCTCTGCCTTCCTTCTCATTTCCTTCTCTCCCTCTCTGCCTGCCTTCCCTGCTCTCCCTACCTCACTCACTCCATCCATCTAATTCTCTTTCACTAAATAAGCAGAGCTGTTGGACTATCTTCCTGTAGTTTGCTTCCAAATTACACACTCAGGGCCTCAGCTTCTACCCCTACAAGTTTTTTCTTATACAAATACAGTTCTATCCCAGAGTAAACCACTACAGCTAATTGGGAATAATGAGATTTCTTAACTTGATATTCATGCAAACAGATTGAGTGTTAGCATCTTAGCAGTAGAGGTTAGTACACATTCTTTGAAAATTTAGGAAAAGAGGTAATTAGTCATGCCTACAAGTGTTTGAACTTTGTAATAGGAGGAGGTGACTTTTTAACAGGGTCTTGAGGGATGAAAGGAGGGAGGGAATTTCCCCCTCCTCCACCCCCATTCTACTTAGAGGGAGTAGCCCAGGGGGTGAAGCAAAGCACTCCATGGCTGAGCGAGGGGTCCTAAAAGCAGAAGGCTGGGACATACGGGGGAGAGAGAGGCTGGGTCCACATTTCTGATAGCCTGTGGTAGGTTGGAAGGTCCAAGCCTCAATTAGGGCTTTTATTTGTTTCATTTTAACAGAGAATTTTCTGCAAAGGCTACTACAGATCTGAGATCAAAAGTCAGAGGCAGTCGACTTCTTAGAAAGTTTAAGCCCCTCTAGTCCCAAACTGCAGCACCTCTGTTTGCTCAGAGAACAGAAAGATGATAGGCGGGAAATTTCTTTTGGTTCCTTGCTTGCTTATCAAGGTGATTCACTTTCCCATGTGACAGGTCTCAGAAGCTTTCCTGGGTTCTTGGTGTTAAAGGGTAAGTTTTTAAAAAAAGGCAAAGTCATGATTCTTATGAAAATGAACACATGACAGAGATATTCTTGGACTTCCCTGGTGGCGCAGTGGTTAAGAAGCCGCCTGCCAATGCAGGGGACACGGGTTCGAGCCCTGGTCCGGGAAGATCCCACATGCCGCAGAGCAACTAAGCCCGTGCGCCACGACTACTGAGGCTGCACTCTAGAGCCCATGTGCCACAACTACTGAGCCCGCGTGCCTAGTGCCCGTGCTCTGCAACACGAGAAGCCACCGCAATGAGAAGCCCGCGCACCACAACGAAGACCCAACGCAGCCAAAAATAAATAAATAAATAATTTTAAAAAAAGAAAAGGCAATTTCTTTTAATTAATTTTTGGCTGCGTTGGGTCTTCATTGCGGTGCGTGGGCTTTCGCTAGTTGCGGCGAGCGGGGGCTACTCTTCGTTGCGGTGCATGGGCTTCTCATTGCAGTGGCTTCTCTTGTTGCAGAGCACGGGCAATAGGCACGTGGGCTCAGTAGTTGTGGCACGTGGGCTTAGTAGTTGTGGCTCACGGGCTTAGTTGCTCCGCGGCATGTGGGATCTTCCTGGACCAGGGCTCGAACCAGTGTGCTCTGCATTGGCAGGCGGATTCTTTTTTTTTTTTTTTTAAAGTATGTTTATCACCTCTTTCATGTCTTACTTTATTTATTTATTTATTTATTTATTTAATTTATGGCCATGTTGGGTCTTCGTTTCTGTGCGAGGGCTTTCTCTAGTTGCGGCAAGCGGGGGCCACTCCTCATCGCGGTGCGCGGGCCTCTCACTATCGCGGCCTCTCTTATTGCGGAGCACGGGCTCCAGACGCGCAGGCTCAGTAGTTGTGGCTCACGGGCCTAGTTGCTCCGCGGCATGTGGGATCTTCCCAGACCAGGGCTCGAACCCATGTCCCCTGCATTGGCAGGCAGATTCTTAACCACTGCACCACCAGGGGAGTCCCTGGGTCCTTTACTTTGATAGGTGATTTTTACTTAGTATTGTAGATATTTCTTCCCTGGACTGTATCCCTAAGGCCAGTGCCTTTCTCTTTCATTACTTTGGGCAGGTCACAAAAGCAAATTTAGACCAAATATATATTCTAGAAGAGTAACACGAATAACCTTCTATTTTATAATAGTTGTACACATTACAACCCATCCTCACTGTCAGTGTTTCCATAGCACCATGCAACTGGAGGTAGAGTCATTCTGAAATGACTAAAAAAGCCCTCCGATGATTTAAAAATTTTTCTGTTGCTTCTTTTACAATAGTAGCTGAAAATAATAATCTGACACACTGAATGCTGTGATCCTCAGATGGGGTTGTGTGTACTCAGAAGATGCAAAAGCTAATCCAATCGGGAGTGGGAAATATATTTAAACTATTAGAGTTTATTCTCATATTTTTAAATGTATGTGCAGTAAAACTGACTTTTTTTAGTGTACAGTTCTCTGGATTTTAACACATATATATATAAATTTGTGTAACCATTGCTGTAATCAGTACCCAGGACATTTTCATCACCCCAAAGTATGACACATGAGATTATGTCACACTTTCAAATTGATTTTCATGTGTGTATTATTTTATGATATGCACAATATATTAGCATAGTAATACATATTTGTAATTTTTGAATAAGTCATCGTATTTTACAGGTATGAGAGCTTAAAGTTCTTTACTAACAGAGGCATATAAATAAAAGTGTTTGAAGACAACCTCTATAGACAGTAGTAATGAAAATTGTTAATTGGGAAAAGTGACATAAGCTGATTTGTTTTAAAGATAACTGGGCAGCTGTGCTGAAGCTGCTATGCAGAGAACCTGAAGGTTGGTGGACCAGATAGACCATTATGATTACTTAGGCAAGAAATGCTGAAGGCCTGGATTAGTTAGTGACAGAGGAGCAAGGTGGCATTCAAGAGACTCCTCTGGGGTGAACTGGGAGGTGTGGGTGAGTGAACGTGGGAGAAATTGAGCAGAGATGTGGGATTTGTTGGGTGTGAGGCAGGGCTGATGGTGGTACCACCCACGGAGAACTTGACTGCAGAGGCAGACCTGGTTTACCAGATGCGGAGATAATGAGTCCAGGTTGATTCCATTAAATTGAAAAGAAACTGATTGAAATCATGTGAATGATGTGCAGTGGTGAAGGTCTTGGGGTCCATGTTGGGATTACCTTTTGGATTTATAGTTTATAGTTACAGCCAGTTGGAGCCAGTTAGGAGATGCATGGGCCCATTTCCTATCTGTCATATAACAGGACTGACTTCACGCTCCAGGATTTAAAAATGCCTTAAAAAGGACAGTACCGCGGCTTCCCTGGTGGCGCAGTGGTTGAGAATCTGCCTGCCAATGCAGGGGACATGGGTTCGAGCCCTGGTCTGGGAAGATCCCACATGCCGCGGAGCAACTGGGCCCGTGAGCCACAACTACTGAGCCTGCGCGTCTGGAGCCTGTGCTCCGCAACAAGAGAGGCCGTGATGGTGAGAGGCCCGCGCACCGCGATGAAGAGTGGCCCCCGCTTACTGCAACTAGAGAAAGCCCTCGCACAGAAACGAAGACCCAACACAGCCAAAAATAAAATAAATAAATAAATAAATTTTTTAAAAAAATTATCAAGTCTTAATGATAGAGAAAAAAAAGATTTAAAAAAAAAAGGACAGTACCTCTTCTTCATATATATATATATATACACACACACATACATATATATACATTTTATATATATATATTTTATATTGGATTATAGTTGATTAACAATATTGTGCTAGTTTCAGGTGTACAGCAAAGTGATTCAGTTATACATATACATGTCTCTATTCTTTTTCAAATTCTTTTCCCATCTAGGTTGTTACATAATACCGAGCAGAGTTCCCTGTGCTATACAGTAGGTCCTTGTTGGTTATCCATTTTATTTTTTTTTTATTTATTATTTTTTTAAACATCTTTATTGAAGTATAATTGCTTTATATCCATTTTAAATATAGCAGTGTGTACATGTCAATCCCAAACTCCCTAACTATCCCTCCCCCCACCCTTCCCCCCTTATTTATATATAGTTTTAATTGAGATATAATTGACATATAAGATTGTATTAGTTTAACAATGATTTAGATATACGTATGTATTGCAAAATAATTACCAAGATTAGTTTAGTTAGCATACATCACCACACTTAGTTACAAAAAATTTTTTTTCCTGTGTTGAGAACTTTTAAGATCTACTTTCTTAGCAACTTTCAAATGTACAATACAGTGTCATTAACTATAGTCACCATGCTGTACGTTACATCCTCAGGACTTATTTATCTCATACTGGATGTTTGTACCTTTTAGCCACCTTCACTAAAAGGGACACTTTTAATCTCCTGAAAATTTGTAGTTCAGACTTCTGGCCAGTTATACCTCAGGGGTGTTCTCAACTGGAAAGCAACTTGGCTTCTGGCTGTCAGGAACCTCTGCCTTTTCTGTCTTAACTCCTTCGCTGCCAAAAGTTCAGCAGGATTGGAGCAAAGGGCCGGATGGAGGGGGCATGAAAATGAGGGTGAAGATGGGGACGCGTGGGGTGTGCTCTTCTGAGCAGATACGTGTTTATCTTTAGAGCCAGATCTGAGGCTACAATGAGCAAAAAAGGAAATCCAGAAGGGCCTTGGGTTTACTTTAAAAGCTAAAGACCATAAATCGCATGCAGGACTTCAGAAAGGGACTTAACTGTGATCTGATATCTTTTCAGAAAGTTCGCTCTGGTGGCTGTTTTGAGCAGTGGTCTCACAAGTTGCAGGGGAGACTTGTACTCTGAAAAGTATGCAAGAAAAAATGAGAAGAAAATTGGTTGCAGATGTACTCTTTTATTTGAAAAAAGAAGACACTAAACTTGACTGATATTTAAACACTACTTCAGAGTATTACATATGTATAACTTATAAATAAATGTACCCAGATTGGGAATGCCTGCTCAGAAATATTTTACTGATGGAGATGCAATTATGGTCTTTTGCTTTTACTTTAAAATAAACCCAAGGCCCTTCCTTGGATTTCCTTTTTTGTCCTTTATGGGATACAAAAGAGGAGGAGATGAAGCAGTTGGGATAAAGAGAAAGAAGCAGATGGGAATGGTATTTAGGATTTGGTGATTGATGGTTTGTGAGCGAATCTTTGATAAAACCCTGGCCCCTCAATGAAGAATGTATTGCCTTTCTAGCACTTCTACAGAACTGCCATCAATTCTGTGATGGCATTGTAATCTATCTAGTTATTTACCAGTCGTTTTCCTCTCTGTCTTTCAGAGGTGTATTCCTAGCAATTTAGTGGATGCTAAAATAATATTGCAACGTGACCATTACTTTAAATGTTTTAATAGCTCAAAAATGGAAGAGATTCATAGCTTTGAATAAGAGAGAATTCCATATAATGGTTGGCACTCAGCCTTCTGCTTCAAGAATGAAATAAGAATGTATTAGGCTATGCTGTGGAATTAGGGTTGTTAAGACTGGCCTTATGATTCTGCACTACAGGTTGGAAATTGAGTTAGTCATTTGTTGGTGCCATTATTTGAAATTTACATGGTGATTCAGGACACTATTAAATATTCACATTTTACAAACTGCAAACATCAGAGTCCAAATTAATCATAAAAGTTATTTTTTGCTTACAAAAATTTAAGAGTCAAAATTAGCCATAAAAGTTATTTGCAAAGCATTTCCTTTTGGAGACGTAAGGAATGCTGACTATTCAACAAACAGTAGTTGCATAAAGAAGATTTTTGGTCCCATGATCTGGCTGAAGCTTTGCAGGAACAGCTGCTTATCTCATGAATGGAATTTCCTGTTAATATTCTTGTGGGCTAATTGTTCATCAAAAGTATAACAAACGTCAACAAATATCACAAATGTGTTACATCTTAATATTTAAGAGACAGCAGAAATAGTTCAGATGTTTAACTTGGTTGCGCTTAAAAGGCAAGAGCACAATCTTTAGCTTTTGTCACAAACTACCCTTGAAAGGATTAATGCTATTCAGAGAAACCATTTGGTTTAAATGTCCTTTTCTTTTAATTTACAGCAACATATGGCTTAAGATAAGACAGGCTAAGGGAAGAAACAAAATTGTAACTTCAAACATCGTTATTATAAAGCACCTTCATTTTAAATGGATTGCATATAGTTTTCGTCCCAACTACATATGGAAATAAATCTTCTTAGACTGAAAACACTTCAAATGGACTCAAATTCCTCAGCAGCAACCACAAGGACATCTACTTTTTAATGTGAGATGCGAGGTGCTTAGATGGAGGTCCCAACCATGGGAAGTAACATCACCGAACCCAGGGCTGAGGTCAGAAGTGGAAATTTAGTGTCAGTAGAAACTTCCCGGAACACAAGACAACAGGTTTTTAAAAAGCATTTCCACTTTTGTTTTTTTGTTTTCCTCCTAGTAAAATTAGCATTCTGCACTAAGGAGCTGTTTCAGGAATTTTAGCATAACACTCTTCCCTTGTTCAGACTGTTAATCCTACCCTATTTTCTCTTCCTTCACCCTAACACACTCAGAGTGCCCAAGAGCTAGAAACAAGCTACAGGTCTTTTTCCATTCTCTTCCAGATGGAGTCAGGCTTCTGAAAACCAGAGCTGCCTCTCACCTGGTTGGCATCTTCTCCTGGGGAGGGAAGGTCACACCGTCACAGGCACTGGAAGCCACTTTTGGGGTTATAAGGAGGGAAGTTTAATTACTCCCACCTCTGCTTTCTTGTCTGTTCTTGTACATTTGTAGCTGTTAACTCTCTTCTGGCTACCTGTGTTTAGTCCCAAGAACCTCCACGTCAATGATGATCACACCTACGCATGGCCACCAATCTCCTCTCACCCTTGGAAGAAGGCTTGGCAAGTGTCTGAACACACAGGGTGGTACTGCCTGTAACCAGTGCTCTGTTTATACGTAATGTTTTTTATAGTTCTGTATAGCTCAATTTTCTGTATTAATAACAAATTCTTGTAAGTACACCATATAATAATTTTATATATTCATGAGTTTCGCAAACATTGAGTGAGCATCCCTTCCTACGTGCCCTGCTATAGGTGGGGCATACAGGGATGAGTGAGACTTTTCCTGCCCACAAGGTATATGAAATAAGAAAATGACATAAGGAAGGTGTTGGCAAATACCCAAAAGCCAAAGCTCAGGGCGTCGCCTGTTTTTGTCCACCCTGCTAACTGAGAATATGAAGAATTACAGACGAGAAGAAGAGTATGTGAAAGAGATGCATGTGACTTGCAAAGCCTACAGTAGCTACTATCTGGCCCTTCACAGTCAAAGTTCGTTGACCCTGGACACAAGGACTGTAATGCAAGGTAGAACCTTGAATGTTTTACCTCCACTGAAGTCCTATCAGGAATGGTCAAAATGCTATAGGGTTCCAGAGGGGGCAGCTGCTATTTTTGAATTCCATCCTTCGTCCAACTGACACTTTTTGACTCTCCTTGACAAAAATGAAACAACACAAAAACAAAAACAAACACATTCTACAGAGTTTTTTTTTTGGTTTTTAAAAAAAATTTATTTATTTATTTTTGGCTGTGTTGGGTCTTCGTTTCTGTGCGAGGGCTTTCTCTAGTTGCGGCGAGTGGGGGCCACTCTTCATCGCGGTGCGCAGGCCTCTCATTATCGCGGCCTCTCTTGTCGCGGAGCACAGGCTCCAGACGCGCAGGCTCAGTAGTTGTGGCTCACGGGCCTAGTTGCTCCGCGGCATGTGGAATCCTCCCAGACCAGGGCTCGAACCTGTGTCCCCTGCATTAGCAGGCGGATTCTCAACCACTGCGCCACCAGGGAAGCCCTCTACAGAGTTTTTTAACTTCACTGAAACCTTTGGAAATTACAAATATGGCAATAGTTAAAGCTGTTTTATTCTTTTGGGATAGAAATCTCTTTACCTCTGAGAGTGGACACAGAAACCGTCAAAAAAAAAAAAGAGAATTTCCTTTTGTTCTCTTGGAGTTTCCTAAAGCATCTCACATTTAATTAGTGGCATCATTTTGTTGAGTTATCCATTTCTTCTAGCACATGCTGGGTGATCAGTTGTCTTCCTGCGCTATCCAGAGCTGTCATGGGAAGCGTCCAGAGGAATAGCACAGTATTATTATTATTTTTCTCCACAATTTTCTAAACTGAATAGTAAATCCTCATAATTTTAAGTGCAAGAGACTGAAAACTGTGGAACGCTTGACGAATTTGCAGGTCATCCTTGCACTGGGGCCAGGCTAATGGTTCCAATTTTAGTATATGTGCTGTTACTCTTGACTAACGGGATCAAAGGAAGGATTTAGAATGGAGGAAATGAGCCTTCAAGAAAAGGTGGAATTTCAATAAAAGCAAATGGTAGAGAAGCGGTTTCAGGAGGAGGGAAAGGGAAGAGAGAGCAAACAATCCAGTCCGTGCCTCCCAACCCGTAACTGCACCCTGGAATCCCTGGGGAGCTTTTAAAACATATTGAGGCCAGACCATAAAATGGAAAACAAATGGGAGCAAATACACCTAACTGTATATCAAGTTGGAACATAAGCACCCAGAGAAAGAATTATTCCAAGTGACTTTTGAACTCAGTACTCTAACTAGATATCCCTAGCAGGAAATATTGTAAGGATAAAAAGAATTGCAAAGAAATGTTAAACTTCCCTCAGCAGTTTTATTAGTAGTCATATGGCACTGTGATCTTGATACTATTTTATTTGTATGATGAGATAAAGCAGATTAGTAAATATGTTAATTTTATTAATGTTTGGTGAAAGGGAAAAGAGGTACAAATTAAAAAGTCAAAAATGTTGAGAAGGCTAAATTTTAACAGGAAATACTGATATGAATTCATGATTTGTATATATGTAGATATCTTAGTTTTTGATTTAAAGTGTGTGTGTGTATTTCTACTGAAAGAACCTAAACATGATGACATCCCAGTAGCCACGAGAAGGCTATGGTCACTTAGTTTCTCAATATCATTTAAAGAAATCGGTGCTTTTGGAGAGCTGGCTGGTTCTAGGCCTGGGTCAAGGGAAGTTCAAGGTGAGAATAGGAATCTTACTGTGCCAGAAAGGAAAAGTGTCAAAGGCTAATGAAGTCATCAAAAGGTCAAATGCTACCAACTTGATAGCATTTCCATTAGGCAAATTTGGGACACTTTGAGAATGAAAAAGAATGACAAGTGTTATTGATTGTAAAATATGGAATAAATTCAGAAGAGCATAGTTACAGAAAAGAAAGAGAGACAGAGAGAGAAAAAAGAAAACCTTGCTCGCTACCACTGGAGGTGATTCCTATAAAAACTCTCTATTCTAAAAATTGGTAATTAAGCAGAAAGAATTAGCATTTACTCTGCCTTTATGATAAGAGATAGAGCTCATATCAAGTTGATGAGAAAATGTGTTTTTTTTTTTTTTGCCCCCTATGGGAGATTACCAGTTAAGAAATATAAAGGATGATAGAATTTTAAAAATGACCATTTAACTCTCATGCATCATGAGTGAGAATGTAAGATGGTACAGCCACTGTGGAAAAGAATTTAGCATTTTCTTATAAAGTTAAACATACACTTACTAAACAATCCAGAAATCCTATTCCTAAGTATTTACCCAAGTGAAATGAAAACGTAAGTTCACAGGGAGACCTGGATGAGAATGTCTGAATGGGTTTGTTCGTAATTGCCTCAAACTGTAAACAACCCAAATGTCCCTCACCTCGGAATGGCTAAACAAACTGCAGAGCACTCTTGCAATGGGATTCTATTCAGCAATAAATGGGAAAGGACTACTGATACATGAACAGCATGGATGGGTCGCAAATACATTCTGTTCAGTGAAAGAAGCCAGACTCAAAAGGCTACACAATGTATGATTCCATGTATGTGACATTCTGGAAAAGGCAAGTCTAAAGGGACAGAAAATATATTTGTGGTTGCCAAGGGCTGGGCTTGGGGGTTGACTGTAACAGGATATGGGGGGACTCTTGGGGGGGAGTGGAACTATTCTATATCTTAGTGGTGGTGGTACAAACATATACATGCATTTGTTGAGACCTACAGAACTGTACAGAAAAAAGAGTGACCTTTCCCTGTACATGGATTTTGCCTTAATAAAAAAGTGAGAAAAAATACTTTTTTGCAACTTCTAATCAAATAATTCTTCCAGGCAAGGGTAATCAATAGATCCTAAAACTATTAGATGGAATTTTGTTGGGGAAATAAGAAATTCATGTGCCAGAATACCACCTCACAGATTCCTTGTTAATTTTAATAGAAAAAAGAGTTTTAATGGAGATATATGACAGTCACCCCCTTAATCACAGGGTCAAGGTCAGGATCACTAATGGTATGACAACCCAACATTATATGCCACCTGGTGTGGTGTAAAGACACACCTCCTATGAATTATACTTGCCTCAAAGCTTGATCTGAATCTAGTCTCTTTAGACTTAAATTTCAGTTTA
This sequence comes from Eubalaena glacialis, assembly GCF_028564815.1. Taxonomy (NCBI): domain Eukaryota; kingdom Metazoa; phylum Chordata; class Mammalia; order Artiodactyla; family Balaenidae; genus Eubalaena; species Eubalaena glacialis. The sequence goes on from NC_083719.1 coordinate 14,715,147, forward strand.
GGACCAACTGGGAATAGATGTATAAGTTAAATAATGCCACAAAGAGACAATCAGACCAATACAGATTCTAGGCTATGCTATAAGACAGCCGGCCTGGTTGCTTTAAAATGTCAACATAATTTTAAAAATAAATAAATAAAAGGGAGAACAATAGACTAAAGAGTCTTAACAAGCAAGTGCAATACATGAAAATTGATTGGATTCTGGTTTGAAGGAAGAGCAAAAAATGAGATTTTTGAGGCAATTGGGGAGATTTGAACATGGACTGGATATTGGGGAGTTGCTGTTATTTTCTTAGACCTGATAATGTTACTGTGTTTATGTAGGACAATGCCATTATTTTTGGATAGTTCCATGCTTAAATACTTACAGGTAAAATATTATGTCTGCAAATTATGTTCAAATAGTTCAGCTATATATATCTATCTGTGTATCTATGTATCTTTCTATGTATCTATCTGTGTTTATATATATATATATCATCTATCTCTCTATCATCTATTTCTCTATCAATCTATCTATCACATTGCAAAATATTCACGATTGTGATGGGTTCACAGATTTCCATGTGTTATTCTCTCCACTCTTTTTTAAAAAAATTAATTAATTAATTCATTAATTTATTTATTTTTGGTTGCGTTGGGTCTTTGTTGCTGCGCGCGGGCTTTCTCTAGTTCCGGTGAGCAGGGGCTACTCTTCCTTGCGGTGCGCGGGCTTCTCATTGCGGTGGCTTCTCTTGCTGTGGAGCACCCACTCTAAGCGCGTGGGCTTCAGTAGTTGCGGCACGTGGGCTCAGTAGTTGTGGCGCACGGGCTTTGTTGCTCTGTGGCATGTGGGATCTTCCTGGACCAGGGCTCAAACCCGTGTCCCCTGCATTGGCAGGCGGATTCTTAACCACTGCGCCACCAGAGAAGCCCCTCTCCACTTTTCTTGATGTTAAAAAAATTTTATAACAAAAAGTAGGGGAAAAATTAATACCAGATCCTACTCTAGACAAAATAAATCAGGATGTCTTGGGGACAGGACTTAAGCTACAGCATTTTTTAGAAGCTCCCCAGATGATTTTTTCAAAAAACATAAAACAACCAATTTATTAGGCTCCTGGATTCTGTTGGTCAGGAATTCAGACAGGGCAAAGAGGGGATAACTTGTCTCTGTTCCACGATGTCCAGGGCCTTGGCTGGGATATACTGGTACCTGGAGGCTGGGGTCATCTGGATGCATCTTCACGCATGTCTGGCGGTTGAGCCTAGCTGTTGGCTGGAGACTTAGCTGGGCTGTCAGCCAGCACTCCTCTAGGTGGCCTCTCTACGTGGTGTCTCTGTATGGCCTCCAGGTGATTTTAATCTGAAGTCAGCATTTTCCCAACCTTGGACAGTCATAAGAATGATCTTAAGCATTTATTAAAATTCAGATTCTCTGGCTCTTTTCCTGGGTGTGGGATAGGGACTATTAATATTTATGGTTAAAAGCCACCCAAGTGATTCTAACAGAAAGGTGAGTTTGGAAAGCACTGACCTAGTGCATCAGCCGTATTTTTCTCTTAAGGTCCCAGATCTGTCCAGACACCAAGTACCAGACACCAGAGAAGAGGGGTCATGTCATTTTCTATTGCCTTATTTCTGAAATTTTGTCCCACATTCTTCCTCTGATTTCTAGATTATCTTGCTGCCTTTGACTCTGTCTTTCACTTGGCTGTGATTATGGTTCTTCCATGGCTATGTGGCTTTTGTTGATTTAGTTGAAACACTTATCTCATTTGACTAAGCCCTTGGAACTTCTTACTCAAGGCATGATTATGTGGGTATAGAAATTGGATGAGTTTGAGATAAACTGGGAGAGAGAAAAATGAGGCCAGGTCAGACCAGGTCTTGAATACTGGGTTGAGGAATTTGGCCTTAAGTCAAACTTAATATGCAATGGTAATTCAGAGAGAGTTTCTTGATTAGGAGTGCAAAAGGATCAAGGATGTGCATTAAGAAAGTGAATCAGGGGCAGGGAGGACCTGGAGGCATGGAGAACAGGTTAGGGCCTAGGAGAAAAGTGATGGGGGGCATTTACCAAGAAGGCAGCAATCTCAGTGTTAAGGAGAAGATGGACCTGGGATCCATCATTTTCAAATTCCTTACAGACCACCATCATATTCTTTGGCATCACTGTTGGTGTATAAAATGGAATAAATATTTTATCTTTGAAGTAGAAAGATGACGCTGCTGACTTATAAGCTACACTCTGAGTTGGTTTTAGGCTAGTCATGATGTACTTGAGGTGATCAAATGAGGTCATGACTCTGGTTCTCCTCTTGACCAAGGGAACTGAAACTGAGCCAAATTTTGGATGTGTGGACCTTTACCTCAGGAGCATGATTTTCCAGCCAACTGAGCCTACTATCATAATCTAAAACTAAGGAAGAACTTCTCTAAGGATGTTCTTCTGAGGAGGTTCCCTCAGAGAAAAGGATGGTCTTCTGAGGAGTTCCCAGTGGAATCTGTTAAGTGATTACTCAGATATACTGGTGTGTTTTTTGTTTTTGTTTCTTTTGTTAAAATTCTGCCTAAATTTAATGAGGGTATAGTTCCTGCTAGTTAGTTTGGAATACGGAATAACTTGTAGATGAATCTAGGATAGGTCATCAAATTATAGGCCACAGCTAAATAAGGTCCAATGCCTGTTTTTGTAAACAAAGTTTTCCTGGGGTGCAACCATACTCATTCCGATATGCCCTCTATGGCTGCTTCCAGTGACAATGGCAGAATGGAGTAGCTGCCACAGAGACTTGGGTATTTACTATCTTGTCCTTCATAGAAAATGTTTATTGACCCCTGATCTAGAAGAATGACTTTCTCATCAACTGATGGCGTGATTCTGCACGTTCAGGATATTGGAGGAAGGACAATGAGAGGAATGCAAACATCTTTATCTATTTTTTCCTTTAAAGCCAGGAAAGTCTAGCTGGCAGAAACAAATTTGAGTCCCCTTTTGTGTGTATGTTCTTTGAAGTTTCCCGTCTTTTTCTCCCCCAGCTCCTCCTCCCCCTCCCCCTCCCCCCTCCTTCTTCTCCTCCTCCTCCTCCTTCTTCTCCTTCTTCTTCTTCTCACACCTGTGGTTTCATCTGTGATTTGTGGTACCAGTTAAACCTGTGGGCTCTGGAACCAGACTGCCCATGTTCTCAACTCAGTGGCTCCACTGATTCCCTGTACACCTTGGGCAAGTCATTTGACTGCTTTGTGCTTCAGGCTCACCTATGATAATAGAACCTGCTGTCCAGGGTTGTTGGGAGGATTAAGTGAGATAATGCAAGACATGGCTAGGACAGTAGCTGCCTACAAGCAATACCCTGTAAACACTAGCTCTTACTAGTATCAATTTGACTTAGGGTCATCTACAGCCAACATTCCTTGCTGAGACTTCCAAGATTCTTCACGTCAGTGATGACTTATTTCAGGATAAGAACCTGTCATCCATTTCAGGGCTCTCTGAAATGTTTTTCCAAGCAGTTCTCAAAGTGTGGTCCCTGGACCAGCAGAGTCAGCTTCACCTGGGAACTTACTAGAAATGTAAATTCTCAGGCCCCATCCAAGATTTACTGAATCAGAGACTCTGGGTGATGTCGTGATAAAGGTTTAACAACTGGCTCACCAGGGGAAGATATGTCCTAGAGTTTGCTGATTCCTGTCGTTTAAATTCTCCCATTGTGACTGCTTTCAGGCTATCAAACTGAAGTTATCGAATGCATTGTTATTGAGTTGGAAAGAGATACACACAATCATCTCTCCTGAGCTGATAGGGGAACCTGCTCTAGCATGCTACTGGCCCAGAGAGCTGTGTTTCAACAAGCTTTCTGGATGATTCGGATGCACGCTGGAATTTGACCACCATCGCCCTAAAGAGCTTAGTCTTCCAGAGATCCGGGGAGAAAGTGTGGCAGAGCGCCTGGGCTTTGACAGCAGAACAGCTGGGCGCACATCCCACTCGGCCACTTCCTGACCTTAGGCAAATGCCTGGCATATACTTAAGCATAACTGCATATCCGTTGTTATTATTATTACTCCAACTTCATTCCTTCTGCAGTCAACCAACACCTTCTCAAACACTTAGAGGGGCTCTGAGGACTTCTACTGCTGCCCAAGACCCCCTGGGTAAGCCAAGGATGATCCCATTGCTGCGCTTTGCAGGTAGAATGGGAGAACTTTCCTGAGGACTTTGTCATATTGTCCGTTGTGTCTCACGGTGATTATGCAAAGAGGAAAATGGTTGTTACCCCCATTTTACATGATCATAAAAATAGCCAACATCAGTGTGGTGATTTGCAGAGCATTGTTGTAACACTAGGTTGGGGTCCAGCCTGTAGGTGTGCTGGAGGTTCATTTTTGTCCTATAATATCTGTATCTGAAACGACTCAGATGGAGGTCTGGCAAATCTTTTTTTTTTTTTTTTTGGCCGTGCCCCACGCAGCTTGTGGGACCTTAGTTCCCTGACCAGGGATTGAACTCACCCTTCCTGCGTTGGAAGCGCAGAGTCTTAACCACCGGACCACTGGGGAAGTCCAAATCCTTCTTGATAATCCCAATTTTCACCACAGTCAAATAGCTGGGCTCCTGCGTGTAAGGGAGCCTAGAGGCCAGCGTGGTAAACCTGAACTCTCATGAAACTTCCTTAACTTCGCTGAGTACGCCCAGCCGCACCCCAAGGTTCACACCAGCGTCTATGCCGGCCCTCCTCTGGTCTTCCTTTTTTGTTGATTGCCAGCCCAATGTCCACCTCCACTTCTTCCTTGTGAACAGAGCCCTGAATTTGTTCAGACACCAGGAGAAGATGTGCTTAGGGAAGGTGGGTCCCTCATGTATGAACTTTGATTCCAGAGCTGTCCAATAGAACTTTCTGTGAGGATGGAAACAGTCTATATCTGCAATGTCCCTTCTGGGGACCACTGGCTGCATGTGACTCTGGAGCCCTTGAAATGTGGCTTGTGTGACTGAGCAACTGAATTTCTAATTTTCTCTTTGTTTTTTGGCCACACCAAGCAGCACGTGGGATCTTACTTCCCCGACCAGGGACTGAACCCGCGCCCCCAAGTGGAAGCGTGGAGTCTTAACCACTGGACCACCAGGGAAGTCCCTGAATGTCTAATTTTAACTGATTGTCATTTAACTCTCAATTGCTTCATGTGGCTGATGGCTACCGTGTCAGGTCGTACAAAGACTCCAAATCATGATAGTTCCGGCCCTCTTTGCCAGGTGTTGCCAGACATGGTCACCTGGCCCAATCCTGACCTCCAGGCTCCGGTGAAAAGGGATGTGGGTGTCTGGGAAAGACTTTTGTCCCCGCTAAAGGAGAGGGATGCACTAGGAAGCACCTGTCATTCTCATCCCCTGCCCCGTCCCCCTCCCGCAATTTCCTCCCTGCCCTGCAGGTTGTCATGTGCAGTGTGAAGCTTGGTGCCTTGCGAACCCTCTTGTGACAATGAGAGGATGATATTAATAAATAAAGATGATACAAACTAACATGTATGGGAACTTCCCTGGAGGTCCAGTGGTTACGACTCTGTGTTCTCACTGCCGAGGGTCCAGGTTCAATCCCTGGTTGGGGAACTAAGTCCCACAAGCCACGCGGCCAGAAAAAACACAAAAAACAAAAAACAACCACCCCCCCCCAACATTTATGTAGTGCTTTTTACACATCAGGCCCTGGCCAAGCAGTTTACATGTACTAATGTAATGCTAGCAAGGCCCCTGGGAGGGAGGTACTGTGTCACCTCCAGTTTCACAGCGGAGAGAACTGAAGCTCAGAGAAGTTAACTTGCCAGAAGTCCCACAACCAGGAAGCACCAAAGCTGGGATTTGAACCCAGGGACACTGACGGCAGAGGCTGTGCCCCTCACTGCGGCACCATCCTGCCTTTCCAGAACCGAGAGAACGGCATAACCCTGAAACCACCAATTCCCTAGACTTCTTGGTATGTGAGACGAATACACGTCCTTATGTTTAAGCCACTTTAGCTTGGTTTCCTGTGACTTGCAGCCTCAGACATCCTAACTGATACTGTATCTTTGAGTGGGTCTCCTTCATCTGGAGTTCCCGACCACGCTGGTCCACTGTATCACACCTCCACCAAGGGCTGATTCACAGCTGACACGGATTAGGAAACCATCCCAATGTCAGGGAGGAACAATCCATCTGAGGCCTGGGAGCACCGATGTCGAAATATCTAGATAGAGATGCTCACGGGGGGATTCCATCCGTGCTTACCCTGGAGCTTATATTACAGCAAAGCTCTGTCTTTCAGCTCCTGCCCTAATCTCTGAGTCTGATAAATGAAGCTTGTCCAGAGGTAATGTGCAAAAGAGAAACTCAGAGAGATAGGGAGACTTGAAAATCATGCATACAAGTCTGCAGTGCAAATTCTTCAAGTCTGTTCATTATGTTCTCATCGTGGAGTCAACGTCTGGGCTCCCCAGTCTCTCCAGCCCTCTTCTGTGACTAAGAATTCAGGCCAACTTGAAGTTGTATTTCACTGATAATAAGTAGGGTGTTTGTCTCTCCAGGCTGATGAAAATTTGGAAAGCTATGAATGTTGGATTCATTCAGTTAGACGTAAGCGTGGGCTTAAGGGAATAATGCTGAGACTCTCTTGTCCAAGACAGCGTGTGACACATTGAGCAGGGACAGAGCAGGCGCCCATTCACAGGTGGAACAGGAAATCTCCTTCCATCCCCAGAGCCATCCTCCTTCCTTCCCTGCTGCTGGGTGGCTCCACCTTCTCCACTGCCTTTCTCCACACTGCCCCAACCCTTGTAGTAAAAAAGAATTTTACTACATCCCAGGACGAAGTAGAGCCAGGGCTGCAATGGCAGGATGCACGGGATGGTCTGAGAGGAGGAAAGAGCAAACCTAAGTGGCAGACAGTCCCGGGTCCATTCTTCACCACTCTCTTTATTTGTCCCTTTACTTATTCAGCAAAGAATTCATGTGCACCTACCATTAAAGCACCAGAGATAACAATTGTGGAAAAACTCTTCCTGGGAGAAAAAAGAAACTGCTGTAGGATCCCGCTGGGGTTTTATTTCGTAATCTTATTTCAGTATTTGGTGTATCCAAAGACCCAACATTATATCAAGTCCGCAAGATAAATAGGTTAGGTGTTATTGTCTCATTTCACAGGAAGGTTGAGGTCAAGTGACTTTCTCACGGGATGTGGGTAATTGGCAGACGCAAGCTGCCCGAACCCACATCTTCCGACTCATTTCTTTTCTCCCAAGACACCTCACCCTGGGTGAGGGCCAGTCCCTGCCGGGTTCACTGCTCTGAAGCAGACCCTCAGAAGTTCTTCTTTCACCATGAGCCCCTCATTGTAGGGATGGGAGGGGCCCCTGGCAGACTGTGCAATCCTGCTGGCTAGTCTTTGAAGTAAAAAAATCTCGAGATCAAAGGAAATATTTGGTTGAACCCAGTCATTTGGACTTGATCTGCTAGAAACCTTAATTTAATTAGCAACATAAACTTTGTAAAGACTTCACTTTCTCAGCTTGGTTTAACATATATCATTTTTTAAAATTTCTGAGTGACTTGGAACAAATAAGGGGAAAAAATGTAGAATATCTCATGTAAGACACGAACTTTGAAATACTTCGACTTCATGAGTATTCTTCAGTAGTACTGACCCAGACTTGTATAATTTTCATGCTACTATGAGTAAGAAGTTAGAGAGTGGGAAATATTTTGGACTGAATTATCTAGCTGTGTTACAGAAAGGCAACCTTCCCAGATTCTTTGATGTTTGAAATCATAGCATTTTAGGAAGGAGGGTACTAGCAATGTGGCAAATTCCATAGGTCAGGTGCTTTATATATGTTGAAAGAATTCAGTCCTTATAAGAACCTGTGACATAGGTATTCCTCTCTCTAGATGGCAGAAGAAATCAAGTGACATTCCCGTGGACACACAGTTTGGATGCGTGGAGCTAAGGTTTGATGCCGGCAAAGTCCGAGCCCTGGTCTGTGTTCATAGTTTACTATGTATTTAGAGCTGCCTTTAGACTTTCAGAAATCATCTGGTTCACTTCCTCCTTTTACATCAGAGCTGAAGAAATTAGGTCCTGAAACTTAAATCCCTGATGGAGCACAGACAAAACCCAGCCACTAACTCTCTGGAGGGTGGTCCTCTCTTTCACACCTCTGCAGATGGTAAAGAATTGCGAAAGGTTGTCCCGAGTGGATGCAACCACCTCTGGGGTCCTCGAGGAAACCCTTCCATTTCGGGATGTTTGCCTGACAGTGAGGAGCCTTCCAGGGCATTCATGGCCCAAGAGAATGGGTCTCCTTATTTCTATATGTGTATGGTGTGTGTGTGTAAGCTATGGAATCCACCCTCCTCTGTGGGAAGGCATTCATTTTAGAGACGTGTCTGCCTTAAGCATTTTTTTTCCAGGGAGGAATACACGTGGAAGTGGAGATGCCTCTGGCCAAGATTTCAGCCCGGATCTATTTCATGCTAAACCTATTGTTTGCTGTTACGTAGACATGGTCAGGATTTGGAGGCCGTCATTTGAGTTCATCAAATCCCACAATTGGAGGTTTCCAGTGACTCTGGAAATAAATTACATGGCTAGATCTTGAGCGAGAATTGGTACCTACTGCTCATATTTTTTTCTTTTCAATTTCACCTGCTAACAGAAAACAGGAGAGTGGTTATATGACTGCTAGTACTGATGATGTGAATTCTCTTTTTCTTAATAAGGCCAGACTCTTTAGAAAGACAGAAAGAAAGAGGGAAAGAAGGAAGGAGGAAGGAAGGAAGGAAGTGACGAGCTACATTTGAGAAACTCTCAACAGACGGACCATCCTCTCCCCCTTGCTCAAGAATAGTCAGACTCTCTCTAGAGTAGTCTCCATTGACTCACCCTAAAGTGACCTCCATGGACTCTTTTTCAACAGTCTGAAACGTAAACTTGCATGACTTGGCTGGAGGTTACAGAAATCCAATATTATTTGTACCCCCCCCCCCCCCGCCGCCTCCTTCTTATTCCTGCCCCGATCCTGCCACCACGAGCATTTCTTTAGCTGGGAAAATTTTAAAGCTTCTTACCAGAATTTGCTGCATGTGGTTAAAATCCCCAGGGAAAATGTGAGCCTGGCATAAAGAATCAGTTTGTTTTAGAGCCACGTTCAGAATAATAAGTGACAATGAGATAAATTCCTTTGTAAGGAGGCTCCTAATTCCTATCACCTAATGATTTCCCTGAAATCTATTTGAAATTCAGAATCTAGGAACAGTTTGCAAAAACAGATTATATGTCATTTGTGCTGAGAACTATTTCAAATCTGGGTTCCAGTGTAAGAGGAAATATGGAAGGAATGGGGAATCGTACTCCAAACTGTGTGCAACATTTTAATGCATTTTTAAAGGGATACTGAAGAGAGTGGCTAAAATGAGCTGATGGTTGCTGGAGCTGAGTGATGGATACATAGGGCGTTGTTATTCTTTCCTCCATGCTGTTGTGCATGTTTGGAACTTTCCTTACCAAAAAAAACCCCCAAAAAAACAAAAAACAAAAAAACAAAAAAGGAGAAAAGAGAAAGAAAACAGTGGCCAAGAGAAATGATCATGGCCCTCGTATTGGACTGCTCTCAGCTTGCAAGAGGGTTCAAGGGGACCTTAACAGAAGCACGGATTCCATTTAGTTCCAACTCATCTTTTAAAGAGACTTTAAAAAAAATGTTTTCTTGGAACTTTAAAAGCACACTCAAAAACTATTTCAACACAATCCAGCCTGGGAGGGGTCAGAGATGGCAGGAGAACAAGACGGTTGAGAAAGTCTATGACGAATGGTTAGCGGCTGGTTGAGATCCTTTCCAAGCAGAAACAGAAAGGGAAGATTAGAAAAATAGCCTAAAACCAGTGAGTCCGAGATTAGTCACGTGGCTGCTACACACTCGACTTTACCTAGGAAGAGAGTACTTCCGTTCTAGGGTCTTAATTATCATAATTACTACAGGTCTGGCTCTTTTGTGTGACTCCGTGTCCCACCCCTTCCAGACAAGCAGAAGGTACAGTCATGCTTTAAAGCAAATTGTCCTCTGGTTCAGATTTTCCAGTGGAAAAAGGCATGTATATTAGGCAGATTATTTTACCTTCGCTGTCACGCCAGGGTAAGCTTCCTAGACTGGTTAATTCTCCTCCTGCGGGACTGACAGCTCCCAGCCGTCAGCGGGCGAAGCAGAATCGCTTCCTCCTCCACGGTATCTGCGGCCCCAAAGATCCCCCTTCCACCTGGGGTGGCGCCCAGCCGACCGAGCGCTCCGGTGCCCCGGGGGCTCAGCGGACTGGAACCGACTGGACGCTTGTGGGGCTCCTGGAGGCTGGCGAGTCCCATCGTGTCTGCCATTCTGTTGTCCCCAGGGATCACCCAGGGGCTGGCCCCTCCGGTAATGTGTCTCCCGTGCTCCCTGCTGCTCTGTGGGTCTCTCGCAAGGACTTCTGACTCCGCCTGTGCTCCAGATCTTCCCACAGCGCTGGCTGCATCCTGGTTACAAGCCGGATAATCTCTTCTGTATTCTCAGAGCCTTCAAAGGATGCTAACCCTACCTGAAATCTGGCTTTCTGTTCACCTTTCCACCTTCCACCGGCCAGGGTGGGGATTCAAGGTTATGTCGGTCTCCCCTCCTCCCCCCCCGCCCCTCCCCCAATCACTTGCAATCCATCACTTTTCTTCTTTTTTGGAAAATATCCTCCGTCTGTTTGGTGCTTGACATTGTGTGATTCCTCTCCCTTTCCTCCTGACTGTCCCCTATGGGATGGCTTGGTGACTGCTCCCCCCCACCTCCCCAGTTCAATTAAGATGTGAGTGTGGGGGGGTGTGTGTGTGTACCTATATAGTGTCAAGACCCCGGCTGCAATACCTGATGACTTGGATTCTAATTTCCGCTTTGTGCTCGCTAGTTTGTGTGACTTTTGGCCAAGTGACTGAGTGTTTTTAGGGTTATGAACTCCTCTCTAAAATGCAGATAACAGTAATTCCTAGAGCATATGGTTGTCGAAAGGATGGAATGAGAAGATCCAAGTAAAGTGATTGGCACGTTTCAGGCATAACTCAAGAGTTATTAAGTATTATATCTGGCTGCTTCTTTTCCTTCCCAAATCCACCACCATCTGGGGAAACTTCAGTGTTCTTTGGAACAACCTAAGCTGTTTCCCACCAGAGATTCCCTGCCTTCTGCCGCATGCCCATCCCACATCCTAATGACAACGTCCTGGTCTACGTGTCCCCCCTTCACCGCCAGTGTCACTGCCTTCTTATCCATCACATCCTCGTCTTTCTGTGTCACTAGCTGGAACCTTCAGCCTTGGTCAGATGAATTACGTTCCCTGCAACCTACACGGGCTGTGATGTGTATGTAATTCATCCTGTGTGAGAGTCATGTTTATTCTAAGGTTGTACTTTCATAATTCTTCCATTAAAAGGATGACTATGGGGCTAAGCCACTCCCTATGTGAAGAATCTTATCCTCTACCTCTCAGCTGGAGATTGGGCCTTAGGCCAGTAATGGCCTTGATCCCAGGGGTTGATCCGTCTAGGACACTGGCTTGGCAGGGAGGCAGGATGGCACCCTTCACCTGATAATGACTCAGTCGCTGGGACACCAGGAGGTGGCCTTCATCATCTGAATTCATTGTCTGAGCTCCGATGAGGAATGGGACAGGACCTCTGAGCCCTGGGACAAACCCAGCTATGCTTCTCCGCTTCCTTGACTTTCTTTGATTTCCCTTAAATTTTTCTTTGGTAATTTCGGAAATTCCAGTCTGACTCAACCCTGCTGAGTCACAGCAAGGATAAGGGATTCTGTCCTAGCGTGAGCCAGACCTGGAAGATGGCACTGCTCTTTGGGAGGCAACATAGGGACGGCAGAGGGAATAGGACCAAGGGCTGCCTGAGGCATTCTGAGCGATCTTGGCGCACAGAACCAGCAAACTATGATCTTCCTGTGCCAGGGACGTGGGGAGCCAGGAAAGTTGGGGAGAAGGTTTAGCTCCGCTTGATCTTTCCCATATTCTGAGAGGTGGCTGGCCCTTTTTCAGCGATGCAATGGCGAGGAAGGGAGAAGAAACTCTCATGGATACTGAGAAATTAGAACATGACAATGTACTTGTACCACATGGCTTGAGGTTTTATGAAGTCCCAGAGAATCAGACACATTTCTATCCAAAATACAGAAAAGGCACCCAAAAGGCAACTTTTGATTGACCCTGATTTTGGAGGATTTCTGCACTCTTCTCTTATTGGTGGATAATTAAGAATAAAATAGAACTGTACAATATTTAAAAGAGACCACAGTAGCCTACCCCCCCTTATCCATGGGGGTACGTTCCAAGACCCCCAGTGGATGCCTGAAATCACAGATAATAACAAATCCGATATATTATGTTTTTTCCTGTACCAACAGACGGGTATGCTGGACAAAGGGACGATTCATGTTCTTGGTGGGACAGAGTGGGACAGTGTGAGATTTCATCATGCTACTCAGAACGGTGCGCAATTTAAAATTTATGAATTGTTTACTTCTGGAATTTTCCTTGTAATATTTTTGGACCGTGGTTGACCTCAGGTAATTAAAACCATGCAAAGTGAAACCTCAGATAAGGGGAAACTACTGTATACAAGGAGTTGGGAGATCTGTCTCCCAAACCCTGTTCATCCACTGAAAGGCTATGTGATACAGGACAAGATGCTTAACTTGGCTCTATATTTCCTGAGGTTTAAAATAACTGTTCATTAAAAAAAAAATCTCTTTCTTTAAGATGTCATGAAGAATAAGGGAACATTTATGTCATCCTTTGAGCAACTCAAGGGAGCAAGATGCTTTAAAAATGCCACCTGCTCTGTGAAGTTTTTAGGCAGTTGAGGAGAACTATAAAAGGCACCAGGAAAAAAAAAGGACATATCTCTAGAAAGCATTAAGAGCTGTGCATGTAAAGATAAATAAAAATAGTGTTTTATATTTCGCAAAAAATTGGAATAGCGGGGTTGGTTAGACAGCAAAAAAGGAAACGAAAGGGAGAAAACAGAGGAAAAATTCTTTAAAGCCTTACATAGTAAGTTAAGTCTCTCTTCACTGCCATTCCCGGAATTCCATCCTACTGTTTCTGAGTTTGGTCATAAATAATTACCTTCCTAGGGATGCAGTAACACAGTGCCATAAACCAGGTGGCTTAAAACAACAGAATTATGGATGCTGGAAGTCTGGGATCAGGGTGTGAGCAGGACTAGTTTCTTCTGTGGGCTCCGAGGGAGAATGTGGGCTATCCTTCTCTCCTAGCCATTGTCCGCAATCCTTGGGGTTCCTAGCTTGTAGATGGATGACCCCAATCTCTGCCTCTTTCATCACATGCCTCTTCTCTCTGTGTGTCTCAGCGTTGAAACTTCCTCTTCTTTTAAGGACAACAGTCATACTGGATTAGGGTCCACCCTAATGACCTCACCTTAATTTGATCACATCTTCAAAGAACTACTTTCCAAATAAAGTCACATTCAAGTGTGTTGGGGAGTTAGGACTTCAACGTATTATTTTGGGGCAGGGGGACACAATTCGACCTACAACGCTGACCAAGTTAAAACTGAATCTTCCCTTTGCCCGGGTGATTGAGGCACTGGTAACTTCTCTGCGTGGGTAAGGCGTCTGAGGGCACTTTAGAGGGCAGGCGGGAAGCCCAGGGACTGAGCTGTAGGGACTTGAATTGTGCTGTACGTACCTTTATGGTGCCTTTGCTGTAGCTTTTGCCCAGGGTTCCATTGTGCCCTCCACGAGCCCCGAGCCTCAGCTGTTCTGCTCGCAGCCCAATAAATTTAGTTTTAGTTTAACAAATAAATCAAATACTTTAAAAAATGGAGTTAGTTAAATGAAAAAGTCAAATGCTTTTAAGAAATGGGTCAGAATACGTGCTTCTAGCCTCTTGCACTCCACTTCGTTTTCCTCGGCTCCATTTCCTGCAGCCACAAAGGAGCCCCTCTTGACCTTCTGAGGCAAAGGGACCACATCCCCCTCGAGATTAGGCCCTCACTCAGCTGGAGGCAGCTGGTGATGTCAGCTGCATTATGAAATTAAATGCCTTCTACTCCTAAATCTTATTTTAAAGCTTCTCTGAGTCCCCTAAATTCTCTTGTCTGTGTTTATCAGCAGGGGTGATGAGGGGGTGGGGAGAGGAGAAAGGAGGGGGGAGGACATTTTCAGCAGAGCCAGTGCAGTGCGACAATTACGAGACCCGCTGTTAACCTCTGACCTGACCGGCTTGGTTCACATTCTCATGCAGCTTCATGTATATTAACCTTAGTACAGAGTCAATTCTGGATGCCCAGAGTGAGCGACTTTTTAGCTTCTGCTGCCAGAAAATGGATTTTTCCCCCTTCAACAAAATGTGAAAAAGGTGGCCTCTCATTTTGTGAAAACAATATGCTTTTGACAATATTAGTGAAATGACTTGAGTTTATCCCAGTTGATGAAAGGTTTAGAGTTCATTCTGGTCTGCTTTGACTGCAGTGCTCCCTAGTGGATACTTTTATAATACGGTTCTCACGGTTGATCACTTGACAGAAATAGAAGAATGCATTTTAACAAACTCATTGTTTTCTAAAGTGGGTTCGTATTTCGTTTCTTCTTTTTTTTTCCAACGAAAGTTCACTTCAATACATGACCAGATTGTGTATACGTATAATCCTCTGACTGTTCACATGAAATTCTCTGCACATCCCCTCTTGCTTGTTTCAAGGGAAGGGAGAAGGAAGGGAGATGTAATGAAATGGGCACAGAAGGAAATGACCATAAGGACTTTCTGAACTGTGGTTGGTAACGTGATATAGGTGCCTCGAAAACTAAAATGCTGAAAATATGGCTATAGTGAAGATTTTTTTAAAAATAAATTTATTTATTTTATTTTATTTTATTTTTTTTATTTTTGGCTGTGTTGGGTCTTCATTGCTGCACGTGGGCTTTCTCTAGTTGCGGTGAGCGGGGGCTACTCTTCGTTGCGGTGCACGGGCTTCTCATTGTGGTGGCTTCTCTTGTTATGGAGCACGGGCTCTAGGTGTACGAGCTTCAGTAGCTGTGGCACACAGGCTCGGTGGTTGTGGCTCGCAGGCTCTAGAGCACAGGCTCAGTAGTTGTGGCGCACGGGCTTAGTTGCTCCGCAGCATGTGGGATCTTCCCGGACCAGGGCTCGAACCCGTGTTCCCTGCATTGGCAGGCGGATTCTTAACCACTGCGCCACCAGGGAAGCCCTATAGTGAAGCTTTAAAACTGAGATTATCATGACTAAACAATTTTAACAGCAGGATAAGGATATGAATTCACACAGCCAGAGTCTGACCTCTATTTTCTGCCAGAGGGCTTGTAACAAGTGCGTGGGGAGGAAACAGCAGGTCCCCAGATAAAGGCCACTTTCTTGCTGCTTTGCATAAAGATGTTCTGCCTGTGACTTTACCCCCATTTTATTCAGCTAAGACCCGGATCTCCAGCTGCCCTGCCGGCTCCCTCTCCTTCTGGTCCATAATTGGGGTGGGGGTGAAGGCCCTGGCCTCCCTTCCTGGCTCTGTGGCTTCCAGGAGACTGCACGGCTGCAAAGCCAAGGGATTCAAGCAAGGATTGTCTTGTACGGGAAACAGATCTGGGGGTGGGCTTTCTCAAGTCTTCTCTAAAGCTATCGCAGAGATTCTCAGACTTTGAGATTTTACATGCAAGCCAAAAATAAAAGAAAGTTTTAAATGGGGAATTAAAAAAAGACTGTTAATTAAAAAAGTTTTCCCCAATGAATGGCATTAAAAGTAATAATTAAACAACTACTATCCACATTAGTTCATAAAAGAGAGAACGATTATATACGGAAGACATAATTATAGAAGGACATTTCTTCCGGTGGAAATTGTGTTTTCTATATATGTTATACATGTGTGTATGTGTATGCATAGACACACACACACACACACTTGCCCTTCCTTGTCTTTCATTTCACCACGGAACAGGGAAAAGTTTGTCCTGAACTGTCAGCTGTCTGTGAACTGGCTTTGGGGGACGGTGTGGGAACTTGGCTCCTGAACTTTTACCCTCCCTGGCATGATTTGGAGAGCACCTCCACTACCTGATTTCTTTGAAATTGGACTCAGGACCCACTGCTGTGTAAGGAGAGATGAACTGTGAGAGACAGAGTTTGCCATCTAGGGCTACAGAGCTTGTTCCCTGCTGGGCTCTGCTTGCTGTGAAGGGCACATGAGAAGTTCAGACTTCTGAGAACCTTGGGGACCACAGGACCCAAAGACAGTGCCTGGTTAATCCTTCCAGGTTAGTGCAGAACCACGTGTGAAGCATCCCAGACAGATGGGCTGTGCTCACGCTCAGGGCCAAAGCATCCTCGTACACGGTAATCCTACCCTCAGGAATGCTCGCCCTCAAAAAGGAAATCCGCAGACCCTTAGAATCAGCAATTTAGAGCCAGAGTGGGCCTAAAATCACGTAGTTGAATTTCCCCATATTGTGAAGTCACTCATTCACCTGGAAGAGGCAAAGGACAAGCACAGATTCACTAAAATGCTCTTGGAGGGGCTGGCACTACTCCGTATGCACCACTGCCCAACATTGGAGCCTTGAACACGGAACACCTCAAGGTGGTGGGTGCCTGGGCTGGGATCTCCTAACCTCACTAGTGAGGGTTAGCCTCACTCCTAACCCCAACCCCCTGAGATACAGCCTTTACCTACTAGTACCCCTGTGAGCCGAAGAAAAGGCAACAGCAGAGGACTTTCTTGAGAGCCTTCTCCCCCTGGGCTTGGATCAGTTATTTTATCGTCTAAGCTTTCTCTTATTGATGCTCAATCTTTTTATCCTTTCTTTAAAGCCATTATTTTACAAATATTTAATTGTTAGTTATTGTTTTTTTCAAATTTAGTTCCCTTTTCACAAGTATTGTTCCAAAGGGGCCACAGTGTCCTAATGTTCAATTGACATTGAACATTTACACAATTTAGGCATTTTCCTATTCTGTCCATTTTGAGTGTCTGTGCATTGCATACTCCTCATATTTTTATTGGTTGTGTATCCTTCCATTTGCCTTGTCTTAGGTCATCAACCTTTGAGTTAGTTGTATATTTCAACTATTTAACTCAGTTTGTTGATTTTGTTAGTGTCTTGATCGTGAACTTAATGATGCCCCTTTCCCCACTCCCCAAAAAAGAGAAATGTTCACGTCCTAATCCCTGGAACATGTGAATGTTACCTTGTTTGGGAAAAGGGACTTTGCAGATCTAATTAAGTTAAGGATCTTCAGATGGAAGATCATCTTGGATTATCTCAGTGGGTTCTATATCCAGTGACAAGTGTCCTCATGAAAGACACATGTGGGAGAGACACATGGAAAAGGTGATACGGAGATGGGAGCAGAGACTGGGATACGGCCACAGGCCAGGGAATGCTGGCAGCTCCCAGAAGCTGGAAGAGGCAAGGAAAGGATTCTCCCCCAGAGCCTGCCAAGGGCGTGTGGCCCTGCCAGCACCTTGATTTTGGACTTCTGGCCTCTAGAACTGGGAGAGAATACCTTTCTGTTGTTTTAAGCCACCAAGTTTGTGGTCACTTGTTAAGGTAGCCACAGAAAACTAATGTAGTCTCCAATATTCTAAGACTATGTTCAGCACATTTCCTATATAGTGCTAGTCATTCACTATTCCCATATTTAATGCTATTTTCCAACTGTCGACATTTTACTGCACCTTTTAGGTCACTGATCTCAGTCCTTTGTGTATTCTAATCATTACTTTTTTTTTTTTATAAATTTATTTTTTTAAATTTATTTATTTTTGGCTGTGTTGGGTCTTCGTTTCTGTGCGAGGGCTTTCTCTACTTGCGGCAAGTGGGGGCCACTCTTCATCGCGGTGCGCGGGCCTCTCACTATCGCGGCCTCTCTTGTTGTGGAGCACACGCTCCAGACGCGCAGGCTCAGTAATTGTGGCTCACGGGCTTAGTTGCTCCGCGGCATGTGGGATCCTCCCGGACCGGGGCACGAACCCATGTCCCCTGCATTGGCAGGCAGACTCCCAACCACTGCGCCACCAGGGAAGCTCCTAATCATTACTTTTTATGTGTCAACTTATGAGCTGTGTCTAGGATTGGAGGAGGCTTCACTGTCTCTCTACCAGTCAACAGAAAATAAATTGGTTTATTTTCTGATCCGCAAATTTTGGAGCAAAAGTCTGGGAAACTTATAGAGTTGAACGGTTTGACAACTCAAAAGGAAATACATGTCCTGTGAAGGTATTTGTGAGCAATTACACTGATTACATTCTTGCAGCAGTTTAGTGTGGTTTGGAGCTAGACTTGCTGGGCTGGGATCCAGCTTTAGCAGTTGATGGTGGGCAAGTTATTTATCTTCTCTGGGTCTCGATTTCCTCATCTGGGAAATGGGTATGATGATGGGTAAGAAATGGGTACCAACTTATAGGGATTTTGGTGAGGATTAAGTTACACATTTAATCCTGTGTAAAGTTCTTAGAACACCAGCAGAGGCATGCTGAGTGCCACAGAAATCTTAACTATTCATGTCTTTATACCTCAAACATCCAATTAGTGTGAAAGCACCTGAAAAACGGGGAAGGACTGAGTGTTCATAACCTTAAGTTATTCCTTTAGACTAAGAGCATCAAGAAAGATCTCTGACAGACATACAGAACAGACTTGTAGTTGCCAAGGGGGAGGGGGTGGGAGCGGGATGGATTGGGAGTTTGGGAGTTTAGCAGGATTATATTATATATAGAATGGATAAACAACAAGGTCCTACTCTATAGCACAGGGAACTATATTCAATATCCTGTGATAAACCGTAATGGAAAAGAATATGAAAAAGAACGTACGTATATGTATAACTGAATCACTTTGCTGTACGGCAGAAATTAACACAACATTGTAAATCAACTGTACTTCAATAAAATAAATTAAAAAAATAAAAGAGAGTGCCCCTAGGTACATAACCCTGTGTATAACTGAAAATAAAGTTTTAAGCAGAATACACTTGCCTAGGGACAAACAAGGAATGATAGTCATAAAGTTAGTAGTATTGTTGTGCTTTATGCTGTTGATGGTTGTTTTTACCAGGCGGTGTCATGACAAATGCCCTCCCTTATTAAACCAGCCAGGACTCTTTTCTTGGTCCTTTGCAGTATTCCTCCAATTTATTCCATCATTGCAATTCAAGGGCTAATAGATTAATCTCATTTAGCTCATTACGGTTACATGACTGTGCTCTTGTAAATATTCATGGAACCCATCCCCACAGGACTAAGTCTCTTCCCTCCAGCAGAATTCTGAGCACAGCCTTCTGCGGACCCCAGACCTTATGAAATTCCCATCATCTACAGTAGCGGGTTCAAAGCTCTTTTGATCCTGCGTACAATCCGTGGAGAAAAAAAATTCACAAGTCATATAAATAATATGCAAATACAATTATACTAAGCATAGGTACATGATAAAGCACACAACAACAGAAAGCTTTAAAAGATAAATCTGTGCAGAAATAGAAAGTATTTCTAGATGTCTTGCTAATCATGTTGCTCAATCCCGCCATTAGCTGTCACCTCCAGGCACGGTTTACTTTTAGGGCGAGGTTCCTCTTGAATAATAGTGGGTGCAAATCCTCATGACAATGCATCTTCCTGGTGCCTTAAAACTTTTTGTCCATAGTATTATCAGAGGTGATCTGATTACCGTTGCTTTTACCTCATGCTGAAGTAGAGATATATCTGCCCTGACATTTTCCTGTTGCTTGTCTGTGTTGGCTTTATGTTCAGTATGCCATTTCTTTCTGGGAATCTATTTAAGCCACTTGTCCGTTTTTTTGAGGGTTAATTAAGCTAAAGCATGAACTGTCTGCACTGCAAAACGTGACAATAAATAGGAAGTGAAGAAACAAAGAGGAGCCCCCTTGGTCACCCACTCCACTTTGGGATAAACTTCCGCACTCACTGGCCGTCTGACACCCAGGCTGAGTGAGGACATCTGTGTCCATTGCTATATTTAATGCTGACAAAAGAGAAGACCCCATATGCTCTTGTTGCCTCCCATTTTGTGTACTTTCAGGGTGAACGTGCATCTCTTTGGGGACCACTGTCTACAGATAAAGTCCAAACTGTTTAGCCCCACTTCCAAGACCCTCCAAAACCTGGTCTCCACTGGCTTTTCCTGCTCAGATGGTCAGACGGCTGGGGCCATACTGGATGTACACAGTTAGACTTGTCTAAGTGGATTGCTCTCTGTTCCCTTCAAGTATCCCTCATTTTTGCCTCTAAAGTCCTTGGACCACCCCCCCCATGTTCAAGTAGACAATTCTACCTTTCCAAGAAAACTTGGGCCGGATCTCACCTCTCCACAAAGTCTTTCCTTACAACCTCAAGGCTGCGGCGAGAGCTCCTCTCTCTGACTCTGGAAATAACCTTTTGGGAATTAGTCAAACTGCCTGCTGAGTTATCTTCTATTATTGTCTTTAACTGTTATTGAGACTTTTATTATTATTATTCTAGTTCTACATGCTTCTGTCTTATCTCTCCAACTGGATTGGTAACTCCTTGATGATGAACCTGTGTTTTATCTTTTTTTTTTTAGTTAACTTAAAATAATCAAGGTAATAGGTGCACATAATTTACGATGTCACAAGTAAGAAAAAGTTTATAATGAAAAATACCATTTTTCTACTCACTCATCTTTCTTTTCATGTTCCTTACAGGAATTCCCTTTCTAGTCTTATTTGGTCCTCCTGGCAAATTTCTCCCTGTATTATTGCCCTTTCTCTAGTTCTCGAATTGTCACTTATAGGCTATCTATTGAATTTCTGCTAAGGAATATAAACATAGGGTATTCTTCTCCCCATCTTTTCCTCCTCCTTTTCAACCTCGCATTTTCCTAATAAGTCACAATTTGTTGTTAAATTATTAGTCAGTATTTACATACTTATGACTATATAACTGAGCCAAGTAGAGTATATGAGCTCATTTCTTTTTCCAAACTTTTGTTGTCTCTGAAACTGTCATTACATTTTATTTCCAAATGCTCTCGTAGAACTAACAAGTGTCTGTCAGTATTGTTTTCCAAATTCTCAAATGCATCATATAATCTTTCGGTTCAGGTTTTGCTGGGAGAACTTCCTCCTCTAGATTTTAATTCACTTGATCTAGTCTGGACCAGTTGTTGACTGAATTGGCGGCACTGTTGTTCTACTGGGACTTCCCTTTGATGCTCTCCTATGTTGAGCATCCTCCTTTTTTGATTCCATGTCTCACTTCTCCTTGGTGTTGGTCCTCATTCCGATGGGGTCCTTAAAAGTTTGCAAATGTCTATTCCACTCTTACTTTTGGTGCATAGATTGGCTGGGTATAAAATCCTAGACTGAGAACAATTTTCCTTTAGAATTTAAAAAGTTTTCTCTCTCACTTCTGGTGTTTCCATTCTTATTCCTGATTCCATTTGTTTCTTTCCTCTCTGAAAGGCTCTGGCATCTTCTCTTTATCACTGGGGAATTTCAAGATAGTCTGCTTTGTTGTGATATTTTCATACATTGTGCTTGGCACTCAGTGTGCCTTTTTTATTTGGAGACTTGTGATCCTCAGTTCTGGGGAAAATTTTTCTATAAACTCTTCGACAATTTCTTCCTTTCTGTTCTTTTTCTGGAATTTCAGAAATGTTGGACCTCTTATTCCATACCTATCTTTCTTTTCTTTCCTAGTTTCTATTTCTTAATATTTTTGTTTTACTTTCTAGAATTTGCTCCATATTATATTTTAATCTTCTATTAAAATTTATATCTTGGCTATAATTTTTTTTAATTCTCAGGAAGTCTCTCTTGCTCTTTGATGCTTGTTTCATAGCTTCCTGTTCTTATTTTATGAACAAACTCTGTTCTCCAATAGCTCTGATGGGGGAATTCCCTGGCAGTCCAGTGGTTAGGACTCGGCACTTTCACTGCGGGGGGCCTGGGTTCAATCCCTGGTCTGGGAACTAAGATCCTGCAAGCCGTGCAGCGTGGCCAAGAACAAACAAACAAACAAAAACAGCTCTGATGGTACACACACACGCGCACACACACACACACACACACACATCTGTTTCCTGCATCATCTCTATTTCCCCCGGAGTCCTTCCTATCACTCTTCTCTAAGTCATGTTACAAATTTTCTTAAATACCTGGTAATCCTTGGCTGTCCTTTTGTAATTTAGACTAAGAGACTTGAAAGCAATTTACAGCTCTCTGTGCGGGCAGAGCTGTGGGCAAGTGGGCTTCACAATGGTGTCAAACTAAAATTTTGGCTAGAGGGCCAACTGGCCTTTTCATCAGGGAGCCATTTCTCCAGAGAAGACACCAATCTCCTATTGAAGGGTATTTTATGGCTGCAGGAAAAGACAGGTAACACGTTCTGGAAAACGTTTCTGGCATCAGGTTGTGGGAAATGGGCTGGGTATTCTACTATCATTGGGGCGACTCTCAGTTAATTCCCACACTTTCAGGCCTGTTGCCTCATCCTCTTTCTGTGCTCACCAGTAACCATCAGGCTGGTGCTTCTCAGAGTCAGTTTTTCTAGAGCAAGTTTCCAGTTCAGGCTGGGGGCAGGGAGCTTGGAGGCGGTTGCCTCTGTTGAATGGTTGGGAGGGAAGCTGGGGCTGCATTTGTTCTATGCAGAGTCTGTCAACCACCCCCCTGCACTGCCCCTCTGCCTTTGGGTATCTCCCACCTCGAAGTTGTGGATCTTTGAAGGTTCTATAAGGTAAGCTGGCTTTCCAATACTTCTGGAAAAGAATTACAGTTTAAACCACTTTCTTTTTCACTAAAGTGACCAGCTGAAGAATTATTGTTATGAATTGTGTGACGGGGTGGAATTGGTGATGCTTGATCTGGGCTGAAAGAATCAGCAGGAGCTGCAGGCCAGAATCTACATGCCTCAGCATGCTGGCTGTTAACAGGCACGCATTAAAAGCTGTATTAAGAACACTAAGTTGTCACCAACTGGAAAGTAAATTTGTATTCTTTGGGACATTAGAATGCATTCTTGCAGAAACATCAAGGGGATGTAAAAATAATTTTAATTTGGCACCAAACAGACATTGCTTTGTTACCAGTTAGGACCAGTAGGGGAGTATGTACTTTCCCTTCCTTGATGCCGAGAACATAAGTGAAGAGCACAAAATTATTTAATGGAATGGAATTTTAAAGTCAGAGTATCTCAGGTTAAGTAATTTGGTTTCATTGAATGCACTTAGCAGTCAAAGAAATGTGCACCTTCCGAATAACAGGCTGTAAAGGCAGAGTAGCAGCATCAAGGAAATTAACACTAGCTGTTCAAGAAATGACTCTCGAGTATGTGCATCCCATGGATGGCACTTAACCATGCTTTCCATCGCTCTCCATGTAAAATATGTCTTAGTCTCTTTATTAAACTCTAAATCTCATTTTAAACCTCTCTATGATGCTAACACTTTCTAATGCAAATTAGATAAAGCCTAAGTATGTTTTTATCATGAATATGGTAGGTAAAGTGGATGAATGGAAATGATCAATGATACTAATAACTTAACATTTATTCATTGCTTAATCTACACCACACTTGAGGCTAAGCATTTTATAGGTATTTGTTCACTTATTCTTACAACCACCATATAAGATATTGTATCAGTCAATTTAGATTAAGTTATGCTGCAGTAGAAAAGAGCCCTCAGATCTCAGAGGATTATGACAACACTCGCTTATTTTTTATTCACATGACATGTCCATTGTGGGGCTGCATCACTAGGGACCCAGGGGTTAGAGCAGCATCTGGGTGGGTGGTGGTAGTCTCAGGTGATGAGAGAGGAGAGATGGTAAACCATGAGCTGGTTCTTAAAACTTCCATTCAGAAGCGATACGTGTCACTTCTCCCCTGCATTCAATGGCAAAAGCGAGTCACGTGGTCACTCCTGACCTCTATGCGTCAGGGAGGTTTTATTCTATTTCATGGAGACACATCTCAAATCACGTGGCCATGCCTGCTATCAGTGGGTGGGGAAGTCCTATCCTCCATCAGGAAGAGCAGCACATATTTTGAGGAATACACCCTACCATAGACAAAACAAAACCAGCAAAACAAAACAAAAACACAATATCGAGGGCTTGATCATGCAGAAATGTTAGAATCAAACCCTGTATGCTACTTTTTTAAAAAGAGAAAGAATTAAATTTCCCCTGTATGTTATTCTAGGAGGTAGTTGGGAAAGAAAAAGAAAATATTAAGATATTATCTGTGAGGAATAACACCAAGAGAGTTCTTTACAAAAGGGCCAATCTAATGTTATTTCTACAAATTAAATTCAGGTTCTAGAATCTTGATTTCAGACAGCTTAGGTGGTCTCAAAGAGGATCTTGTTTCACTCTGGAGATTCTGTAGTGTTTTACATTCATCACGTGACTCTGAAACTTGCCAAATTTGAGAAATAGCTGAGGCAGTTAAGTGTTATTGTTTTAAAGGGAAATAATTTTATTTTATTTATTTAGTTTTGTTTTAAAGGGAAATGATTTTAAAAGGAAATAATTTCACATCATCAGAAGCATATCTTAAACTCTTGGGTATCTAGCCAATCTTCGCATTTTATTTCCTTTCTCATGGTTACATAAAGTCTTATCTGTCAAGTAAGTGCTTTCCAAGACAAATAAGTTCATACACATCTCAATACTAGAAATTGTTTTCTAGTTTATTTGAATGTTCATTAAAAAGTCACCATTTCTCTGGGTTTAGCATTTATCACACTATAGCAATTAGCTAACCAGGTGACAGTGTTTTCTTGGTACGAGCCTGCCACCTTGTGGTCATTTGGAAAACCAGAGTTGGCAAAAATGTGCTCTGCAATACTTTTCCTTCAATAAGTATTTTTTGACCTCCTAATGTGTACCAAGTGATGTCCTAGATACTCAGCTTATGACAGTGAATGAAATGGACAAGAATCTCCACCCTCCTGGAGCTTATGTTTTGAAGCACAAAGACTTGTGTATATAAGTTAAAATTTGGAAATGTGACCCCCTTTCATAACCTGCTAACCTTATATCCTACCTGCATGTGTGCCCATTTTCTCTACGATTCTTCCTGCTGTATGTGAGCAAAATATCCTTATTGCTGTACAGGTCAGCTCATCCCTTTTTTATTCTCTGGATCCAAATACCTCTTGCCCTCCCAAGGACTCAAGGACTTTACATCTGTAATTAGCCCCTTGTTCTCCTACTTTCTGTTTTCCTCCTTCTTTCTACATTTCCTTCAACATAACACATGCTCCAAAAACTGCCATTAAAAAAAAACTTTCCCTAACTGCAAATTCTCTCTAGCTAATGCTGCATTTCTCTGCTTCCTATCACAATAAAACTTCTCAAAATTTTGTTTTTATCTCTTGTGCCCACAAGAACTTCACCCGCCTTGTTTATTGCTGAATTCTCAGCACTCTTGCAGAGTTCCTGGCATTTAGTAGTTGCTTGATAAATGTTTATTCTGCATATGAATTCATATTTCAAGAATGGCGACTCCCACCCGACCCTGGTCTCTGGGTAATCTGGTATATGGAAAATAGAAGTAGAAAAGGCATTAAATTGATGAGAATTGTGCTTAGCACTTGGGAAGATGCTTTAACCTTATGGCTTCCCAATTTGTAAAATGAGGGACTGGAATACATTGCAGATGACAATTACATATCAGCCTTGGGTATGATCTAATTAGCAGTGGCATCTTGGGTATAGTATTACAACGAATTTTTTGGCCAGGAAAAGAATGCTGTGATTGACTGATATTGATGGATTAGCGATGCCCACCTGGATGTGGAAGGCGGTGTTGGCTGTGCATTCCTGGGTCACATGGTTTCCTTCAGCTCTAAAGGGAATGTGATTTTAAAAGACAGATTGTCAAAACACTGTTGTTTTAACTGCATTTTAGATCTGAACTAGACTTAAACCTTTGAGCAGTTCTCAACTTTTAATGATAGGGTAAGAATTCAATTCAGACGCAAAATGATAAACTACAATCTCCAGGATTAAATCTGAGATGAATGGAAAGGGATCTGCATCTATTTATTTAACCAGTGTTCATCTGATATCCTATATCTCGAAAGAAAAGCATTTTATTGTATACTAAAAATGTTCCTTTCAGAAAAATGTCCTGCACTGTCCAGTATTTATTATGCCTATTATTTTATTTCCCTAGATGCGTTATCTTTTCTTCTATTTGACTGGCTTCATTTGCTTTCTTTTCTTCCATTTTGCTTCTTTACAAGGAGATAATTCCAGACTAGCCTGACAAATATTTCAAGATATATTTCAATTATGGGAACAATAAATGTGAAATTAATGAGATTAAGATAAAATGAACCCTAGAAGGGAGTGTAACCCCCTTTTAATGAAAATCAGGATTAAATGCAAATTTTCATCACTTTATAGGTCACTCAGGCAGTCATAAATGTTTTGAGTGGATGAAAAAAACACTTGAATGGACATGGAGACTTAAAAGAATGTGTAGAGTTTATCTTAGTGAAAAGAAAATACAGTGACTGGTGATTTTAGCAGGAGGAAATTACTGATGATCTAGAGCAGGGGTGGGCAAACTGCAGCCCTTGTGTCAAAGCTGACCTCACAATGTGTTTTTTTTTTTCAATAAATGGCTTACACGCCTTTTTTTTTTTTTAAAATAAATTTATTTATTTAATTTTTGGCTGCGTTGGGTCTTTGTTGCTGCGCGCGGGCTTTCTCTAGTTGTGGCGAGCGGGGGCTACTCTTCGTTGCGGTGCGTGGGCTTCTCATTGCGGTGGCTTCTCTTGTTGCGGAGCACGGGCTCTAGGTGCGCAGGCTTCAGTAGTTGTGGCACGTGGGCTCAGTAGTTGTGGCTCGCGGGCTCTAGAGCGCAGGCTCAGTAGTTGTGGCGCACGGGCTTAGTTGCTCCGCGGCATGTGGGGGGGGGTCTTCCTGGCCCAGGGCTCGAACCCGTGTTCCCTGCATTGCCAATGTGTTTTTGTAAACAAACTTTTATCGGGACACAGCCATGTCCATTTGTCTTTATGGTCTATGTGGCTGCTTTGCTGTGAAATGGCAGAGTCCCAGTGGCCGACAGAAATCTCATGGCTTGCAATACCTAAAGTATTTACTACCTGGCCCTTTCTAGATTATAAGCTTCTCCATTAGATTGTATATTTTTGAAGGCAGGGATTCTAGGTTTAACTTCAGTTTGTAACTTCTCTTTAAAAAAGTATCAATCCCTTTGAGATGATCAGTTAATACCAACTTTAAGAAACAGAGTATAAAATATAAATTTATGCAGTGGGTGGTATTTTGTATCAGTAATTACGTGTGTCCTTTAGGCCAACCCTGTTTTTTTCAGCCATCAGAGAAAGGCTTGTGCCCTCTGCTTCTCTGCCCTCAGCTGGGGTCTGTAGCAAGCCCCACTCGGAAGGGCGTTCTGCACAGCAGGACATCAGGGCCATCACCCTCCAGCCTGGATCTGCTCCCAACATTCCCCAGGAGCCACTTATGGCATCTTTGAGGCCATCCAGCTGGTTGGCAGGAAACAACTGCCCTCAAAAGTCTTCCCGGCCCAGGCCGCCTCTTCCATCCTCAGGCTTTCAGCCTCTGGAGCAATTGGCAGGCCCTTGAGCAGATTTTAAGCAGCTGGCAACAAGATGTGGGGTGTCCATTGCCGGACTCCCACGGCACCCCTTCTGGCAGACATCGGGGAACCCTCTACCTGTGCCAAAATACAAGCTAGGGGCTTAAGTTGAAAAGAAGAAAAAGAAAACCTTAAAATACAGATATTTTCTTATTATTTTTCTGCCAAAACAATACTTGAGAAGTCAATTTTTGTGCTGCAGTGTTTGCTTAAACTTCACATGAAAATATCTAGTAAGCATTTAGTAAGAAGAAGCTAAGGGAGAGGGGTGAAGAGTTCCCTGATGGCCACCCCTAAGTCCCCGGGGAGTCTGGAGTCCCAGGTTGAAAACTTCTGCCTGAGACTCGAGGGGAGAGGTGGCATCAGAGCCTGGGGGTGAGGGTGGACGTGTATCTTGAGTAGACCTTGCTCCCGCAATGGACATTCTGCCCAGTCCAAGGAGAGGCTCCCTGCTTCCTCCCTGTACCCTCCATCCACACGGAGAATCTGTCTATGTGCTCCAACACAGAGTTGCTGGTCTGGACCACATGATTTTTACTCTTTTCATAAAAATGCTTTAGCAGAATTATACTGAGATGGTTTCTGCAGTTTGCAGGTGGATATAATAAATGGCCTTATGAGAAAATTGCCGTATCTCCAGTAAAAGTCATTATTGAAAAGTTGTCCTTTGTGAGATTCAGCATCTTTTACAGAAAGGGATATAGTGATACATTCTTCTTAAAGATGATTGCTAGGAGAGTTGTCCCTTCTGACACACTTGAAATGTTTTCCCTTTTTAGAAAAATTAATAGCCTATAACATTTTGATTTTTTTCTCTTGGCTGCCAGGAAGCTTAGAGCTAAATTCTTTATGGAAACATAGCGACATATTTCAGGTTTTCTGTTATAGCTATCTGAGCCCGCCCATCCTCCCTGATTCAGTTCTTAACTCTTGTTATTTTATCCCTTCCTTAATGGTCCTGTTGGTGGTGCTGTAAAATTAGCTTCTTTAGGACACATTTTGTGAGTGTGTTTTATAAATTGGCTAAGGGCTTTAAATCCATTTTCTTATATGATTTTCAGAACAACCCAATGAAGTTGGTAATTTTCCCATTTTTCCGATGAAAAGACCAAGGCTAAAAGACAGGAAGGATTGTGTTCAAACTCATAAAGCTAGAAAGTGAAGGCAAAGTTAGGATTTGACACCATTATCATCTAAAAGCCAAGCTTGTCAACCACTGAGATGGACAATCTCCCCTAGTCATACTCCAGTGGATTTCAACAGATGTCAAAGAGAATGGCTCTATAAAAATGGAATCAATTTTCCCATTGAACAATGATTAAAAGGATGAACAGTTAGAAGACTTTTACCCATCGAATTGCTAGTAACATTTTCATAGGAGACTGTTACACCAAACGAAATGCAAGCAGTGAATCAACATTGGAAAAACAGAGTCTAATCTTGTCAGTAATTAAATATTGATATGTGCAACTTAAAACCATTTTGCACCTATGAAAAGTTGTAAAATGTTTTGGCATTGAATCTCTGGGGAGACGGGTTCTCTTAGGTTCTTTTGGTTGCACCAAATTAGTTTAATCTTATTGGAGGGCAAAAGTCAGTCCCATTTCCAGAAGCTGAAACTGAGGAAATTTTTTTTTTTTTTATTTTTTAAAATTAATTAAT
The DNA here is from genome assembly GCF_028564815.1 of Eubalaena glacialis. Lineage (NCBI taxonomy): Eukaryota > Metazoa > Chordata > Mammalia > Artiodactyla > Balaenidae > Eubalaena > Eubalaena glacialis. Next base: position 14,744,488 of record NC_083719.1, read on the forward strand.
TAATTAATTTTATTTATGGCTGTGTTGGGTCTTCGTTTCTGTGCGAGGGCTTTCTCTAGTTGCGGCGAGCGGGGGCCACTCTTCATCGCGGTGCGCGGGCCTCTCATTATCGCGGCCTCTCTTATTGCGGAGCACAGGCTCTAGGTGCGCAGGCTCAGTAATTGTGGCTCACGGGCCCAGTTGCTCCGCGGCATGTGGGATCTTCCCAGACCAGGGCTCGAACCCGTGTACCCTGCATTGGCAGGCAGATTCTCAACCACTGCGCCACCAGGGAAGCCCTGAGGAAATATTTTAAAAGATGAGGACTATGTGTTCAAAGCTGTCACCGCAGCATTATTAGGAGTAAAAAAAAGAAAGGAGATAATTGATCTTCAATAGAAGATAAAATACTTAAGTGATTTTTGATTCAGCAGCAATGCTGTGTACTAGAAGTTCACTGATAGACTGAGGAAAACATGAAAAGCAATGCTACATAGAAAACAGAACTTTGTGTTGATTATGAGTCCATCAATGCAAAAATTAGGTCAATACAAGGATGGAGTAGCAGGGGCTAACTGTAGACCAAAACCTTCTTGTTCCTGCAATCACCTGAAAAGCTGGGGATAGGAGGCAGTCTTCTGCATTAGAAGTGGACTGGATTAGGGTACCCCAGAGACCCAGGCCCACAGCCAAAAGGGGAGTGCCAGGGCTGCGGCCACATTCTTCATCCAAACTGAGCCACTAATTCAGAGGTGAAGAAGCAGAGAGATGCAAGAAGCAGAAGTACGGTGTTAAAAGACAGAGTGTCAGGAAAGCTGATGAGAAGGCAGTTTCCAAGTAGTGATTTCTCAGCCTAGGTCTCCTGAGCAATGTACAAAATTATATATTCTGATTCCCAAAGTAATGAGTGTTCATTGCAGAAACATTCGTTCAACATAGAACTTTAGAACACAGTACTAGAAAGATGAGCAACCCTCCGTCCCACCTCTGAAATGACACCAATTCCCAGCGAGAGCTACAATTAACAGTTTGGGCTAAAATCCTGCAGATGCTTCCCATGTATTGATATTTATTTATAGCATAATATAGGGACAATAATACTCTCTATATTGTGCAGCAACTTCCTTTAGGTACCTAAGAAGTTGTTTTTGACATCTTTCCTTGTGTTTGATTTTGATCAGATGAATATTTTAATGACTACAATGAGATTGCTTTTCTTTTTTGTCCCATGTCCTCCAGAAACGCTGATGCTTTAAGACGGGAACCATGATTTTCTTGTTGTGTCCAATACCCTGGCCCATCACTCATTTTCACAGATGGCTTTTGGGTGCCCTTAAAACTACTGACACAATAGCTGTTTTTGTGGTTGGTTGGTTTGTTTTTGGATATCCTCAACTATTTATGCCAGCTCTTTCCTTACTACATTTTAAGTCTGGCTCTCTCATTTCTCACTATTTCCCTTTTTTTTTTTGTTTGGGGAGAAATCATTCTTTCTGACATTGAGTTGAACTTAGCTGAGTAGGAGATTCCTGGGCTTGAGAAGCAAGAGGGTTAGGGCATCTGTTCAGGAGTCTTAGGGAATCTATCCAAAGAGCAGAGTTAGGGAGATGTTGGAATTTGACAATATTTGCACTTGGAGAAGTAGGCAAAGCAGCATCGCTTTATTAATTTACAGCAAAAAGTGCGTCCTCTGCATTCTGTTTGGCAACGTGCTTTTGCAATTACCAATTGATTTTGGGCACCATTTCTTGCACTGGAGTTAAAGTAAAAATATTTTCGTTACCAGTAGGGGCTGATCTGAGAGAGAAGCAGGTGGTAACAAGAAATGGGGCTAGACTTAAGGTTCACACTATTTAACGTTGGAACCTCTGCAGTCTCATTTACTCAAAAAGGAAGCCATGTGAAAAAGTGTTCTACAACATTCTTTATGCCATTGGAAAGTCACTTGTTACTTGAAGGGTTTAACCGGTGATTATGGGGGAAGGGAAGCCAAAGAATTAAGGACTATTCTCCCAAGACGAAGGTCTCCCTGTTCTAATCCCCTGCCCTGTGTCTGTAGAAACACGTAAGCACTGCCTGAAAAAAAGCCCTCCCTGGTTAGTGAGGCAAACACCCTTTGATCACTGGTTTTATGTATTTAATTAATTTATTTATTTATACTGAAGTATAGTTGATATACAATACTGTGTTAGTTTCAAGTATACAGCACAGTGATTCAGTCACATACACACACACATGCACACACATATGTATATATACATATATATATATTCTTTTTCAGAGTCTTTTCCCTTATAGGTTATTACAAAATATTGAGTATAGTTCCCTGTGCTCTACAGTAGGTCCTTGTTGTTTATCTGTTTTATGTGTAGTAGTGTGTATCTGTTAATCCCAACCTCCTAATTTATCCCTTCCCCCTTTTCCCCTTTGGTAACCATAAGTTTGTTTTCTATGTCTAGTTGTATGTATTTCCTTAATAGAAAATGCTGGTGAGTAGAAAATGTGCTTTGGGATTGAAAGGATAGGTGGGGAAATTCTGGTCTATGAAAGGGAGGAGTTGGGAATGAGAACTATTCAGGTGGAGGATAAGATTATTTTTTATCCACCTTTTATCTTGGGCAAAAATGTTCCCAATGTGGTACCAAGGCCAGGTTGCTCCTTGCATTTCAAGTCCGATGCTTCGTGGTAAGCACACGTTGGCTCAGGTTTCCAACTATCCTCTTACAGGACATAAAAAGGAGCGTGAAATAGGGGACCGGGTAAGCTGGTTACTTCCAGTTACTCAGCATGTAGTAACAGAGTGGAATTCATAATCCCGGATGGTAACCTTTGTCATTGCCCTGGAAGCCACCGCCTAGATCTATGTTCTAGCCAAAGAAGGTGGCAATGAAAGGCTCGGGGCACAATGCAGCCCCTGCTAAAAGGAAAATCTGTTACATCTTTGCATCTCCAGACCTGCTGCCTGCTACTGACACCCTGAACCACAGCAAGAGGCGGTTCCCCAGGCAGCATGTGCTCTTCAGAAAAATCAAGTTTTAAACCAGGGTTTCTCAACTCACCATTATTGACATTTTGGGATGGATAATTGCCTGTTATGGGGCTGCTCTGTGTGCATTGTAGGATGTTTAGCAGCAACCTTTAGATGCCAGTAGCATGTCTCCCCTTACAGTCTTTTCCCCCAAAGCCTGGAGATATTGTCACATGTCCTCTGGGATGCAGAAGAGCCCCTGCTTGAGAACCACTGATGGAAGCAAAGTCCTTTCACTTGGCTATGGGAAGGGTGAGGTTGTAACACGAGGGGGAGGGTAGAAAAGGAGAAAGATGAGGTAAATATACAGATTTAAATATTTTCCTTTGATTAAAAATTATTAACATATTTAAGAAAGAAATGCTATCTGCTTTCATATGTAATATTGGCTGTCTGGCCTTTAGCTTGCAATTTGTAGAAGAGATCTTGTGAGCAAATGATAGCAGTTCAGTCCTTCACCCAATACTTAGCTGTCGAGCTGAACTGATCAAATTCTCTACATGGGTCTCTGTGGGTCTGCGTTAATGCAGTGGCCTTGAACAGGAGCTAGTCAAAAAGATGTCAAGCAAAGGTGGCTAGGGCAATACTGGGGTGACACTGTTGTCACCATACCTTTGCTTCATCCATGTTGGTCTACATGTTTTATTTGGGATCTTAATTCTCTTTTTACTGTTTAGGAGGAAAGGATGGGGAACTGGGAAGATGCTTAGCCTTGGTGGGTGATATGAGAGGTACCGAGAGCAGAGATGTGGGTGAGGTTTGGAGGTGAGATGAGGTCTATATAATAATCTATTATATATGTCTCAACTGACAACAGATACAATTTGAAAAGCTGAACACATATTGAGGTTGTTGTAAACCTACTAATTTAGGTGGCAATGAGTCCATTACATTGCAAACAATTCTACAGCAAATCATTTAGCAAAAATCAGTAGTCGCTGAATCATTTATCTTTTTGATTAATATTTCCATAATGCAGGTTATGCCTCACTGAAGCAAAATATGTAGGCAATTGAAAATGACAGTGGAATTCATTTTACAACCCAGGAGGTCTAGCTTTATTAATTAAAAAATTATTCATTCCTTTAGGAGAATAAAGCAATCTTTATTTTCAGGAGTATAATGTTGAAAGGTAATTAAATTTGTCATAAATTGCACCTTTAACATCTACTCCCAAGTTCATTCGTCTATAACCTAAACAGCTAGTGACATCCACAATAGTTAATGTTAAAAATTTTCTCAACTCCAGAGCTTTAAGTGCTTATTCATTAATTTCCTAAGTGTGTGTTTAAAAAAAAAAAAAACTTTCAAGAGAATGCACCTTAAAAATGTAAGACGTATAACTGATTCACTTTGTTATAAAGCAGAAACTAACACACCATTGTGAAGCAATTATACTTCAATAAAGATGTTTAAAAAAAAAAGTAAGACGTTAGATGAACAACTAAAAAGGAGACTAAAAACTTAATCAAATTGGATTTTATGTAGTAATGTATTGGGATATAACATTTTGGGTACCATTTGATGTATGTCTATAAATTCTGGAAAAGCTTCCATTCTTAAGGTTAATAGCACGATCAGCCAGTTACATTATTTTATTAAAGAAGAATTCCTTTAAAAATCTTTTAAGTAAACAAATAAATCTGATGGAAGACAAAATTGAGGAGACCCACAGTCTCACTGGTGTAAGCTTTTGCCTCCTGTTTCTACGATAACCTATGATCTATATTCTAATCACATCTTTAAAAGGCTTGTTTTCTCCATCATGAAAATTTAGCCAGTAGCACCGAAGACATTAAATTTTATGTCTTTTTTTGAAAAACTGAAAAAAGAGAAGATAGAAAGAAGATAACATCCAGAGGCTTATCATGCAAACACAATAGGAACATATATTTACTAATTTTGAGATGAGTTTACATGCCTGGACGATCACAGGGATAAAAACTGAATGCTAAACGAAATAACTACACAGATACACTAACAAGTACACTCAGTACAGGTTTTGAGCATAAAATTGTAAGTGCTCATTTAATGTAATAGGGTAAAAACTTAGAGACTTGCTCACAACAGTTAAAAAAAATTATAGCCCAGTAGTTTTCAACCTGGAGTGATTTTTACCTCCCAGGGGACATTTGACAATGTCTGGAGACATTTTTGTCGTCACAACTGGTGGTGGTGGTGGTGATGTGTGTGTGTGTGTGTGTGTGTTACTGGTAACTAGTGGATGGATAGAGGCCAACAGTGACGCTGAACAGCCTACACTGCACAGGTTCACCCCCATCCCCATTGGAAAATTATCTGCCCAAAACAGGAGGTTGAGAAACCCTACATCTAGCTTCATAGATAATGTGCTGGAAAGAGGGACGTATATTTAACATATTAAATTATTGAACATTCACGTTCAAATAAATAAAATGCTTTGGAGGAAACCCAAAGTTGTAATTTGCTTCCCTGTTTTTGTACCATATTTACTTCTTTGTTATTTCATTTAAATGGCAAACAGAAAAAAGAAAAAATGAAAAAGACAGCAAAATTCCCCTGCCACTTTGGCTTTAATGTGTGAACATCCAGCTTGCGTGTCTTTGTCTAATTTGGTGTGGCCTGTATAAACTGTAAATACCTGCACAGTCGGGGAGCCTTGTTCCACTGCAAAACTTCTAGCCTAGTATGGGGTTGACACTGCCACCCCGCTGAATTTAAATATAGTAATTAGATTCTGGTAAGTTTTCTCCCTGTTCATCGAAAATGGACTTACCTTACCCCAGTTGAAAGCGGATGCACTTGCCTTTGGCGTCTGCCTCCCTAAATACGGTTACATTTTGTCACCCCGATTTTGGATAACATTTCTATCCTCGAATCCACGCCCAGGTCAAGAGGGCAGAACCATCCTGGAGGGGAAACATCAGCTCAATCGTTTTTTTTTCCTTTGCTGCGACGTAGGCGAGCATGAGAGCAATTCAGACACAGCCAGAGGGCGCCCAAATGCCGCAAATGAAGGTTCCAACGTTCAGATGGGTTTTGCAGGAAGGAAAAATTGGCTTTTGTCTAGTGAAAGAGCTACCGTTCTAAACGATGTCGTATTTGCTTCTTGCCAACAGATAAGCAAGGTGAGCATATCTCCCCACCCTGGTGGTTACTCTGTATTCCTGTGTTAAACAAAGTGGCAGCCCCCCGGGCCACGCCGACACACGGCAGCTGGCTACGGTTTTGACCTGTGCTTTTCTGAGCGGCACTGTGCAGGTTGCCTCGGCTAACTCAGTCTTCCTGAGAACCGGTGCCTCCATTAAAGCACAGACATCAAAAAAAAACCCGACGGCTCCTTGCCTAGGGCTCTTGTCTTCCCTCCTTCCTCTCCCAAGTCCTGAGAGCATCCTCGCAGGGGCTACGCCGCCCGCCCGGCCAGCTGAACCTTAGCGCCGCGCTTGCCCAAAGCCGCAGCCTTCCCGGCTCAGCCCAGCGTGTGCGCCCGCCGCCCGCCGAGCGCACTCAGTCCGCCGGGGCGCCGCCCAGACGCGCCTGCAGTTGGAGGTCACTGTCAACCGCGCGGGAATCTGTCCTGATGGGCTGAGGGCAGCCACCAGGTCACCCCCGACCTCACTGCCTGCCCGGGGATCAGAATCTCAGCCGGACGTCGCGAGCGGCCGGGTGGGGATGCTGAGAAGGGTAGCAGGTGGCAGGGGGCGTCATTCACCACCTCGAGGCAGCCCCTGGAGTCTGAGCGAGAGCCCGAGCACTTCTTATCCAACCGTTCCAAATAGAGAGAGAGAAAGAAAGTGAGAGAGAGAGAGATTGAGAAAAACAGAGAGTAGTGCCCACGGACATCTCCGGCGCCGCGGGTAAGGGGAGGCGACAGAGGTGGGGGGCATGGGACCGGAGAAGAGGGGAGGGGAGGGGAGGTGGGGAGGGAGTGGGAAACCGGCGTTCAGATATGATGTAGAGAGGCAGGAGGGGCACAGGGATGGAGGGAAGGGGAGGGGGAAAGGAGGGGACCAGCCGTTCGGAGGAGAAGGGAGGTGGGGGTAACCGGGATGGAGGGGATTTGAAGGGAGACGGGCGGGGCCCCAGCGCGGCGGGGAGTTCAGGGGAGGCGGGAGGGGCACCGGGATGGAGGCGAAGGGAGGGGAGCGAGGTGGGCGGGGTGAGCGGGAGGAGGGAGGCTGGGCGGGCGGACGCGCCGGGGGAGGGCGCTGGGCAGGAAGGGGAGGGGGAGCGCGAGCGCGAGAAATGCAGAGGCTGCAGCGGCGGCGGCGGCAGCAGTAGCGGCAGCGGCGACGGCGGCGGCGGCAGCGCTCCAACTCGCTCCTCGCTCCGGGCTCCGCCGTCGAGCCGGGGAGAGAGCCACCGCCAGCGGCCAGGCACCCGGCCGGACGACGCCAGCGACCCGGGCCCTTCCGCGGCACCGCGTTCACCCAGGGGCGGCACAGGCACCCAGATCCGGTAAGGAGGCGCGCCCCGGTGGCCCAGCTGCCGCCGCGGACCCGGGGTGCCGACCACCCGGGGGCCTCCGTTCCCCCCTCTGCCCCCGCCCCACCCCCGAGGCCTTTTGTTCTCTCTCGGCGCCGCAGCCCGGGGCGAGGAGGGAGTGGTGCGGGCCCCACTAGACGGCGCGTGTCGTGCGGTCCCTCCGTGAGGCCTCCGTCGCGCTTCGGGCATCTGGGGTGATGGGGGGCCCCGAGGTGGGTGGTTTCGACCGCTCGCAGGGCGGGGAGGATGGGGGGTTGGTGAGCCTGATAAACGGAGTTGGGGGTGGGCGGTGGGAGGGAAGCTGCTGGTTAAGGAGGAAATTGCCGAATGTGAAACCCTTTAAATGAATTGCGTCCCGAAGAGACGGTTTCGTGAGGCCGAGGGGAGAGTATCTGCCACCGGCACCGTCCAGAGCCGGGAAGAAGGCGCTTGGTGCGAGGGGCGCAGCAGCAGAAGACGGAGGGTGGGGTGCGGTGGGGCGGGCGGGCGGGCGGGAGGGGAGAAGGGATACGGGGACTCTGGTGTGATCCGAAGGGAGGAGG